>NC_084536.1:22430833-22777500 GCF_024500275.1 Phycodurus eques
ACTAAAATGTTCTAGTGAAACATACACATTTAAGAAATGTATGATGACTTCAATAAGCTAGCAAAAGTATGTTCTGTGTTTTTTAACACGATGCTTTTTGGGGCAGCTTTCACAATTTGGAAAAATGAATTTGACCTAATAACTTAATGCAGGGAAAAGAAGAGCAATATATTTACAGAACATTTTGTTTAATGCCAAAGTGTTGTATAATCAGTAAATACAGATAAAGTAGTAGTCTGTCTCTATTGTGATCAAATGTTGTGTGACATCAGATAAGGCCTACTGCATCTCAGTGAAGTCAGGTTACGAGCAATCCAGGTTGGAGGTCAAACATTTCTGAGTTTCCAGTTTTCTGGCAGGCAGCAATCATAAAATCTGGCATAAATTGTGAGAAATATGAGTTCAACAGCATTATTATATAGTACGGCGAGCTGATTTGATGCTATTTATAGGTTGCACTGCGTCCATATCAACATCAAGAGGAGGAAACAAGTTTTAACCACAGTTGATAATCTGGTGATGTAAATGTTATGATCGCTCTATTGATGTCATCAATGTGGCATTTTGTGTTTGATTTCCCCGCAGATATTGATGAATGCGTTACTGGAAGCAACCTTTGTCCATACAACAAGCAATGTGTGAACACATTTGGCAGCTACTTCTGCAAGTGTCAAGACGGATACGATCTGAAATATGTCAACGGCAAATACGACTGTGTAGGTAAGGCATAACTGATGTAATTCAGGGGTAGCGTCTGTGGTCACGTATGGTCCTAAAGGTACAAAAAGGCCTTCTTCCAATTTCCAGACCTGGATGAGTGTGCATCCAGCACCGACAAGTGCAGCCATCAAGCTGTCTGCCTGAACACTCAAGGATCGTACAAGTGCAGGTGCAAGTCAGGCTTCCGAGGCAATGGCTTTGAATGCTCCGGTGAGATCCCAGATATGCTCCAGAATCACAGACCAACTAGTCTCAGGGGTTCCATTTGATGTCCTAAATCTTCAAGCAGGGTGTCCAACGACAGATGCCTTTCTTTCCCGGTCACTCTGCTGGACCGACAAGACGTTTTCCGGCTGCATATTTGTAGTTTGAGTATGAATACATCACCAGTCGTTCGAAGACTGATTTCCTGCACTTAGAGCCAGTAAAGTTTCACAGATGTTGAAAGGAGAGAGCCAAAGATTGTCAGCACACGAGTAAATATTTTACTGCTTGACATCTGAAGAGAAATGGGAATACTCACCAGCCTTTATGTATGAGCGACATTGACCGTCAGACAGAGGATCTTAATGTGAATGAAGGTGTTTTTATTTCTTATAGTCAAGCCGTTTTATCAGAGGTTATGGGATGGAAACAAAGGCAGTGCTGATCACGTTCTCAATGGTGAGACTGTGTGGAATCCGAGACGCTGCTTTCACTGCTAACTCCCTGGCCGGCAACTCAATTAATCGCTTGTTTTCTCAACTCCTTCCGAGAAGTTATCTTCTTGACTTTGCTCATGACATTTGACATCAAGCCTGGAAACTACCGCATGCCCTTTATACATACACTGTACATGTATGATTGAATGCTTTTGTAACCAGGTAACAAATCTAAATTACATTGTTGTGATGTTTCAACTGCATGTTAAAGGTTGTTAATATATGCGGTATTGCCTTTTTGCTGTTAATAGTACTGTGTAAGGTACTCCGAAGATGCACTGATGCATAACACCTGGTCAAATACTGTAGGTCTCTGACATGTATAATTTGGTTCCTGTTCCTGCCTGTAGCCATCCCAGACTCCCAAGTAAGGCCTGGAATTCTGGGAGGTAAACTTGAGAATGAGGACATCAAAAACATTATCCCTGAATCAGTTGTGACCCCACCTCCGAGGAGCCGCCAGCAGCCTTTTGACTACGACGGAGAGGTCTACATCGGCGAACCAACTGTGGAGACCCCAGTGGACGAGTTTCTTGAGGAAGAAGAAGAAGAGGAAGACAACCAGCTCAATCCAAGAGGAGATGTTTTCAGTAAGTGGCTTCTGTTCTGCGTAAACTCTAACTGGACTTTCACTTGTATAGTGCCGGATAAGCGGTAGAAAATGGATGGATGGATGGTTCTCATATATGTACGTCATCCGGATACAATTACAAAATCCATGCCTAAAGTCTTCAACTCCTCCAGTACCACCTTAATTCTTCTTCAGAAGGTTTGTGTCAGACCAGATTTCACCCCCAATCTTTTGGGGAACACCAGAGTCTGTGAAAGACTTTACTCAGCAGGAGAAGACAGGCCTCGAAACATTCATCACATAGTGGAGAGGAATTTTTCACTTTTGGCATGTGAGAGCTGAGGGATATAACTCATCCTGGATCAGCTTCCCATAACCTGGGAGAAGGTTACGAAGCCTTTTATCACGCTTTCCCCAAAACAGCTGTTGTGCAAACAGACTGACTTCTCATAAGGAAGCTCTGTCATCAGCACTGGAGATTTTTCACTGCACTAGACCACTTAAGGTGTTCAGGTTCAATAAGCCCAGCTGTCACTTGTGTGAATGTCGAAAGCCGCCTGCCTTGGGGGTGGTTTGCTACAAGAGCCCTTAAACGCTTGAGCGCTGAAACCTAAACTTGTAGTTCCTCCCCCCTCAAGAAATGAGTGACAGCAGGGCAGGTCAAAACCTGCTGGTTGAAAGACCGTGTATGGCCTTTGCATCATAAATTCATTTTTGTTGTGATGATTCTGCATGTATACATCTTTCCTACCACCTACTATTGGAACCACAATACATTGTCACTAATACTTATCTGATCTCTTAATCTAGCATCAGAGGATTTTGCATCAGTTTTTGGTCCAGCCAGAGAGGTCCAACAGCTTGAAACAGCGCCACTTCAGGAAGGTAGAAAAATGACATTTTTGTTTCACAAGTTTAGTTTAACAAAATCAGTGCACTTTTCGTTTAAAAATGTATTTTTCCAATAGGAAATAATGGAAATAGCCACGGTGGCCGACTGGTTAGAGCGTCAGCCTCACAGTTCTGAGGACCCGGGTTCAATCCCCGGCCCCGCCTGTGTGGAGTTTGCATGTTCTCCCCGTGCCTGCGTGGGTTTTCTCCGGGCAGTCCGGTTTCCTCCCACATCCCAAAAACATGCATTAATTGGAGACTCTAAATTGCCCGTAGGCGTGACTGTGAGTGCGAATGGTTGTGCGATTGCGATTGGCTGGCAACCAGTTCAGGGTGTACCCCGCCTCCTGCCCGATGACAGCTGGGATAGGCTCCAGCACGCCCGCGACCCTATTGAGGAGAAGCGGCTCAGAAAATGGATGGATGGATGGAAATAATGGAAAAATAAATATTTCGTTCCATAGTGTGAACTTTAGCCACGAGGACCACCTTGACTTTAATTTAAACAGAATGTTAAGTAACCTTTGCCTCGCTGTTGTACAAATGTGGAAACACCTACTGTTGAAGATAAAATGTTAAAAAATAAGAGATATATAAAAGACTAAAATATTCCCATTTTTTGACTTTTCTCGAAAATGTGGGTCCAAATCTGTATTGTTCAACAAACCATCCTTCGAGATTGTACTGAATTATGTCACGGCATAATGACTCTATCCGACAATTTGGATAATATTGCAACTTTTCTTTCTTTACACAAGAGTTTATCATGGATTGCAACTTTGATCAGGGAGCATGCGAGTGGGTCCAAGACAAGGCTGATGACATGGACTGGAGCGTAGCTTACCATGGCAAAGGTAACAAAATGATGAGTACCGTATTTCCGCAAATAGTGGTTGGAGAATACACCAGACTCATTTGAATCATACAATAAGACACCACACTTATGTTGTTGATTGGCTAATGGTTGCGGAACTATTAACCCTTAGCTCTTTCTTCAGGTGCTGAGTACTACATGTCCATGAGTGGTCTGCAAGGGGAGCAAGAGGACGTTTCCAAGCTCAAGTTGCTACTCAGTGACCGAACCCAGCAGGGCAGCTTCTGCCTGACATTCAACTATCGTGTGGTGGGTCATGACGTGGGCTCCCTCAGGGTGCTGCTGGATAACAACGCTTACCCGGTGTGGGAACAGAGCCACAGCAGGAATCAGGAATGGCAGACAGAGCTCCTCACTGTGGCCTGGAAAGAAGAAGCACCGCAATCAGTGAGTCATTTGGTGTCGGTGTAAATCATTTCAATAATCAAAACAATTGGCAAGCAGGAGAGTGGAACAACAAAATAAATAATAACATGGAACATAACACTGCAGATGATACCTTTGAATGTTTTACAGATCATCTTTGAAGTGCAGCGCGGAAGAGGAGTCGGAGGGGAGATCGGGCTGGACAATGTTGTGCTGACCTCAGGCCCGTGTCAAGAAGATGACTCTCTGATCTTCTAAAAATCAACTGTTTCAAAGTCAAATCCACAATGTTTCAAAAAGTGAAGAAATTTGAGGAGTCACTGATTGCAGATTAGCTGAAATGTCATGGCCTGATTTTTATAATAAAAACGTTTAGTCAGTACGTATGTATAATAGATTGCTTTAAATGAAAAGTCTTGTGTAATTATTTTTTTCGTCCTGTTCGGCTGTTAGGTCAAGCAGAATGGAAGCTCTGTATCCCTTTTATGTTGGAACAGTTTTACTGTGTCACAGTGGAGTTTTTAAATTGTTGTGTAATTCGAAACTCAATGTGACATTAATGTTTTTTTGTTTGTTTTTTTAAGACAGGCTAGTTTACATGATTTTAACAAAACAATCTGTGCATTACTGCTGTAAATGTTGCTTTCACCTTACTCTGTGCTTTTACATACAGTAAATCTCTTATTTTCTATCTCGGTCTGTCATTAGTTTGTCTCCTCTACATTTTGTCCGATACCCTGGATGTTTATTGTAGTTTATCATCGATTTGAACCTCAAGCCTCAGAACTGTGGGGCAGCCATTTTAACCACTATTACACCCATGCCGCCGCTAATAGCCCAGCGCAATTTCGCCTAATTGGTCCGAAAATAATTCCATTTTTTATTTACTACAAATAATGTATCTTTGTGCATCTATCAATGCCAACGACGTATAATGATTTGCAGAACAATTGAATGCCCTTCTTCCACTAGATGGCAGAATGATACAGCTAGTAACCATGTATTAACCTGTTGCCATTCAAACAATAGAATACTGTAATAGCTTTGAGTTCAACTAAATTTTACATTGACCAAGTAAATGTGTGAATAAATTGAGACAAGAGCATCATTATTTCAGTGAAGATACTTTTTGTGACATTTTAATTTGGTGAGATATGTTCCTTGGCTCAATAAAGGTTAGGAAAAACTGCTTTGGACTCCATCTACTCAGTTTAATTTTTCCATTTCCTACATATAAACTGCGTTAAAATGTACAGAAAAGTTGCAAAACAAACAACAAAAAGTTATCTTGCCTGGAAGGTCAGCACTCCAAAACCTCTCTGAACCTGAATCGCCGCAAAATGTCGCCACTTGGCGGTGATGCAAAGCGAATCGCTGATTGGTCTATTCCGTCACGTGACCTGGGCAGTCCTTAGCTATCGTTAGCATCCCAACAGGCTAGCGGCGCGCAGCTAGCTAGCTAGCATCGAGCCTTCGGAGTGTCCAGAAAACGACGTGACATTGTTGATCTCGGCCCGCGACAGAAGGCAAGAAGGTGTCAAACACATACACAATACATCTGTCGTTCTTTTCGCGTGAAAACCGGCGTGGACGCGGTCGCTTCGTAGAGCGAACTGGAATGAAGCGTTTTTTTGCTCTGAAGTGAACTAACGTTACATAGCTAATAATGCTGTTGCCTGCTTCTTAATTCCAGCTGTGCTGATGCCTTGCTATCCTATTTTGTTTATTATTTGTCATATCCAGCTAGCTGTTTTAACATGACCCTGTACCGGTATATGCCTTCGCTATTTGTTCTACAACCTGAATATTTATATCAAAGCGATGTTGTTGGGAGCGTTTCTATGGAGTACGTTTTTGCAGGTCCATTACTAGCTGCCCAGCCGAAGTCGCTGTCTCCTGCCAAGCATTTACAAGCAAACCGCTGTGTTGCAGCCAGAGCAAGTGGACCTTACATGGCCGTCCATACCAACACTGAACAAACGAGCATGTGACTTGAGTAGCAGGGTCTGCACCACATGATCTGGACTAGTGGAGGAAGCCTAAATCAATCAGTGGTGAGTATCCAACCAGCCATAACATCTCGTGATTGTGCTTTAGTAGAAATTTCATATGCTTGTGATAGTCTTCTGTCAAAATTACTTATTAATATGGGTTAGTGGCATGGATGTGTGAGTCACTGATGGCATACTGGTACTCGCATGACTTTGCTGTAGGCAGCGTGTATTAATTTTCCACTCAGTGACAGTGTGAATGGTTTTCTGTCTCACTATGTGCAATGCGATTGACTGGCAACTGCAGGCCAGGGTGTAGTCCGCCTTTTTCCCTAAGTCAGCAAAGATAGTTTCGAATTCATCAGCGACCCTCAGCATGGATAAGCAGTATAGAAAATAGATAGCTTGATGGATGATGTATGTAGATAAAGCATGTACATTTTTTGAAGCGGACTTAGTCATTTATTGCAGCATAATGTTGAGCTGCACTTCAATCAGATACGATCCACTGGAGATAAAACTTTATTACGTAATTGTCAACACATGATTGTTTATTATCTGATGTCGTCACTTGGTTTATTCAAACAAAGTGAACATGGTTTTCCCACTTCGACATGTTGTGTGTTGTCTCTCGTCTAAAGCAGGTTACACTACAAACGCGTATCGATTTTTAAAACGTAAGAGACTCCTCACATGATAAGGAAAAATCAGCATGTTTGTGTTGACTTTCCACACTGTTGGCTTATCTTGTGACTATACTTCGTTGACTGTCTCCTAATTTTTATTGTTTATCTCCAGCAACAACCCGAGGTTGATTCCTAATTGGCTATCGGTCCATTTCACGTTCCAATCACGGATTGACTCAATCGACTTCGTGTTGACCACACACGCGCGTAAGGATTTGCAATCATAAATATTGAATGAGTTTAACATTAGAATTTTTTTTTCCCAGAGGGTTTGAAATTTAAATTAACTGTTTAAATCTGTAGGAAGAAAAGGAGGTGTCTCAGCTCTTATTTGTTTCAAGTGGACAACACACTAGGTTTTTTTAAGAAGCGTCTATTAGAATAGAGGCTAGTATTGGAAGAAATACTGTGTTATGTTTGCTTAACTAACATGTTACATGTTTAAAACAGGACATCCCTTCTTCGCAGTGATTAACCGCGAGCAGCCATGTCAACCAAAACGTCCCTGCTGAAAGTTATCCTCCTGGGCGACGGCGGCGTGGGAAAGAGCTCCATCATGAACCGCTACGTCACTAACAAGTTCGACGCGCACCTTTTCCACACCATCGGTGTGGAGTTCCTCAACAAGGACCTGGAGGTGGACGGCCACCAGGTCACCTTGCAAATCTGGGACACTGCCGGCCAGGAACGCTTTCGCAGCCTGAGGACTCCTTTCTACCGAGGCTCCGACTGCTGTTTGCTCACCTTCAGCGTCGACGACAACCAGAGCTTCCTCAACTTGGGAAACTGGAAGAAGGAGTTCATCTACTACGCGGATGTCAAGGAGCCGGAGAAGTTCCCTTTTGTGGTGCTGGGCAACAAACTGGATGTGAGCGAGAGACAGGTGTCCTCCGAGGAGGCCCGGCAATGGTGCCAGGAGAACGGCGACCATCCGTATTTCGAGACCAGCGCCAAGGACGCCACAAACGTAGCGGTGGCCTTCGAGGAGGCGGTCCGCAGGGTTTTGGCGACGGATGAGCGAACGGACCACTTCATCCCCACGGACACTGTCAAGCTCCACAGAAAGCCTCGTTCTGCCGCCACCTGCTGCTCATAATGTCTAAGTGGCTGTCCGCAATGTTTATAAATAATGCTGTTTAAACAACAAGGCTGCATTAACACCTTATTGAAACTTATAACATATTTGATTTGTGCTATCAGGGTTTGCTTACAGATGGGGTCAGTTTAATAGTGGAAGCACTAATTGTGTCTTACCATAAATAAACATGAAAGCACTGAATTCTTCACTCAGTTCAAAGGTCACATTTTAAGAATGATTTAAGTGCATTTCATATGAGCTTTGTGTGGGTACCTAAAAACATGCCAATCTGTAGATGAGTGCAATTATGTGATGATCATGTTAATGTTTATCAATTTGCATTTTCCTATTGTTTAGGCATATGTTACTAACAAATCAATTGCTTTTTGACACCGTTTGCACACGTTTTAGCCATGTAAGTTGATTATTAAGTTCTCAAAGCCCAGATGCTCCCTAATTGAGAAACAAAACTGGAAACTTGTTTCACTTTATTTAATCACACATACCATAAATGAAGAGAGGAGGGAATTAGTGGTGAAATTTTGGCGATTGAGAAACACCAGGGGTTTGGTTTGGTTGGTTTTGGGGGGTTGTCTTAAACATCGAGCCTGATGTTAACATTTTTTACTTTCAGTTGAAGGTCTTTTGTTTTTCAAAATGAAATGAAATACTCATTTGCATCTCCTGTTTGTTATTCATATGCCAACCAACCAATAAAGTGTCGAGGACTCTGTTTACTTTTATGGGTTTTGTCATCATCCTAAATAGGAACCGATGTCTTATATACTGTGTATATAATCTCAATACTTTTTTTCATGCATTTTTTCCAGCTCTAGGTTTTTAAGTGCTCGTAGGTATGACCAAGATAAAGTTTTGAAATCTGACCACCACTGAAGAGACTTGAGTTGCAGTGTCGAGATAGGGCCAAGAAATATCTGGACAGATTTTTAAAAGGTTTTATCAAATCATGAGATGAGAGTGACTATTGCTGGACCAATGAGTAACTGGCATGGAGCTCCACTTTGAATGAGGCACCACCATGGTGGAAGTGTGGGGTGATGGTTTGGGCAGCTATCAAAGAAGAGTGTCGGACAAAATCTACACGCAAGACTACTGCCAGAATTTAATCAATTTTCTACAAGCAGTGGTACTGCCTGCAAAAAGACTGATTTTTATGTAAGACAATGCTCCACGACATGCATCAAAGTACTCAATTTTAGTGTGGGCAGCCAATAATACAGGTTATTTTAGGTAATATAAGGTTTAATAACATTTTCAGATTGACCGCAAACATTGTAGTTGCTCAATAACAGTAATCCTCAAAAATACAATTTGCCTAATGGTAGTGGTACTAGCCATGATTCAAACTGCCATAGTAGACAATATAAAGCCTCTTAAGCAGAGATCCCATAAAATTGTCACATCAGAGCTGTAACCGAAGACCCACGCGCTTTTAGCAACAGTTTCCTTTTACGAAGCAGAATATTACTCCATATTTACATTGCGTCCCACAATCAGATAATTAAATGCGTGGTGACTCAGCATCTGGTGTGATGTATAATAGATGGGAATTAATAACATTTTAACCATTCATATTAGCAATATTGATCCGATTCTTTTATCGATTCACATTGGGTGAGGGAATGAAATAATATAAATGAGATATATTGTTGATGTAATTAAAATAAATATAATGCAAAAGATGTTTCTGCCGCACATTCCCCACCCCTTTGATAAAATTAAAAGCAAATTTGCAAAAGTTGTAAATAGCCAGAGTATCGTCTTTTCACGTGAAATACAGCTTAAAGCGTTTCTGCGTTGTTGACATGTTGAAAAAGTTCAGAACCAAAATACGCTTCTTGCGTGTGACATCATCATTCATTTGCAACACAAGAGGAATCGATAGGCGGAAGCATCAGGAAAGCAAAGGAAGAAATTAGGAATTCAATTACTGGGAAACAGGTTCTCATAAGAACCGTTTTTTTGATTCCTATCCTTACTTCTCAGACAGCAAATTATTTTCAACAAAATAGGGCGGAAGAAATGCATTACAGGTGTCACACCTCCGTCTCACCTTTGCCGGCATTCCTTTACACACAAGCTCCATCCTGCCTTCCATACTATGAAGGATAAAAGCCAGGCCAACTTCTTCCCTATTCCGTGTCAGTTCCGCTTATATGGAACAGCATTGTGGAAAAATTACTACTTTTACAGGCAGTACCAAAGAGGCTAATGTAGAACCTAAAATAACACAAACCTTTTTAAAGAAAAAAAAAACATATTACAGAATGTAGATTATGAAGAAAAAAATGCTTTATAGACAAATTGTGTGTACAGTGCATTTGGCAATTCACAAAACACTTAAAAAAAAAAAAAAAAAAAAAAAAGACACGATCAAGACAGCAAAATTGCATTAAGAAACATGTTGCATTTAGATCATTGTGCATGTGACATAATTAACTAAGCAGATGTTTCTTTCCAAGGAACTGCACTTTCCTCTCAAAAGCTGTGGAGCGGATTGGTGCGTTGGTCTCATAGAATGGATTCATCGCAAACTGGAAGACAGGAAGAAAACAAAAACATTAAATACTCATAAACAAACTCTATATTGAGTTTATATGACAGGTGGCTTACCTTAATGTATAAATCATACACATCATTAAAAAAGTTCTTGATTCCATCTTCTTGCCGCACGTCATGAAGCATGATGAATCTTATATGTATGGCAAGAAATTAAAGTAAATAAGACCGTACTCGATAATATCAGTAATCAATCGACATGCAGTGGGGGAAGTGAAACACAGAAAAGGATATGTCCTGCAGTGACAAAGGCGGAAACAAACCACTCGTTGAACTTGTCCACAGTTTTCAAGTACATGTTGTTTGACAGCCACATGTTTTCATCCACCAAATCCAGGGCTGCGTGTGCAATAAACTGGTTTAAGTGACGGTGGTCGTCCTGTGATTAAAAAAACAACAACAACCAAAACATATCAACACGTGAAATTACAAGCATTTTCGCTTCCAATTACACAGTTGAGACAAATTGACTTTGTTAGGTACACCTTACCTTGGATTCAGGCTTCCCCGATGGTAAGAACTCCATCTCGAACACCGGGTTGTCATGATGACCAACCATGACAAAGTAAAAACTTCCAGACATGATTTACTCTGCTTGTCTCTGCAGTGGAATCACACCAAGCGAAATAACAATGAAACGATAGCCCGAAATACAGTATTAGCGTCATTCTGAGCACATTAACGATAGGCACAACTTCGTAAATGTGCTTTGCATTGCTGGTTAGTAAATATAGGGATATCAAAGTCAGCACCAACATAGTAAGACTTACATGTAAAGACAATATCCTAAAATTCACAAACTCGCCGATTATTGAATATACCAAACGTTTGTTTACCTGCTGCTGTTACTTCCGCTAAGCGGTGACGGCTGTCGCATGGAGATGACGACAGGGTGTTTCTTTATTTTTATTTTTTTTAATTTTAATTATTTTCGTGGGGAACCATAATAATATTTATACTAATGCTGTAAGGGGAAAATGCACCGTGTGTGCCATGAATAACATTTTAATTAAAAAAAATACAAATGTATTTGAACGTCATAACTGTTGGACGGGCGACGCTCGAACAAAAATATCCGTTGAAAGATTTAAATTTCAGGGCACACCTCCTGCGTCGTCACGACGCTATTCTGTCTCCAAGCGCAATATAAACAACTGAAAAACAACAACAACAAACCTGAAGATATTCCTCACAATGTCATAACATCGGACAGTAAGATTGGCGACCGTTGACATCGGGTAAGAATACGCTAGAGTTACCGGAAGTTGTCATGTCAATTCTGTCGATTTACTTTTTAATTCCTCGCCTTTCAGGAGCATAAATAACAGAAATAATGTCAACCAAGGAAGATGCGTTATCCCCAGACGAGTTGAGGAAGCGACTTTATAAAACTCTGAGAGACAGGGGCGTGCTGGACACGCTAAAGGTAGGTCTTCAGTGTTGTGTAGCCAATGACTGCCTTGCATTTGTCTTAAGTCTTTTTTTGTTGTTGGTCTGATTAAGACTCAGCTGCGAAACCAACTCATTCACGAGTTAAAACCTGGACGATTAAGCGCAGCAGAACCATCTCTGAGATCAGATTCCCTTTTGGTGTCAGTCTGCAACAACATCGTGGCTGACTATCTTCACTGCTCAGGCTATGAGTACTCCTTATCTGTATTCTGCCCTGAGAGTGGCCTGTGCAAAGAGAAGGTTACAATTAATTTATTATAACCCTTAGCAGCCCAGACTGGGAGTCATATTAATTTTTGTATAATAATGTTTGTGTATGGCAGGTGTTCAAGAAAGGAGACCTCCTTCAGCTTCTTAAAATCAGCCCTCAGTCACCATTTTACAAATCCTTGGTAATAAACAGTAACGGCTGAAATGTTTTTGTTGATGTATGTACATTAAATATGAGTTGTAATGTGTTTTTGTTCTTTTACAGTATTTGAGCATCAATGATACAGGTGCTATATGTTTGTAATGTACCATATTTCCTATTGTGGCCTTCAATAGAAATAGCTCAATGTCATGTTTTTGATATTTTTTATATTTTCCTATCAGGGTTTTTAATCAACCTCGTGTCACACGTCACTGACCATCAGACTGCGTGTCGGCACCGGGATGCCGACACTCAGACAACAAGCTCAGCAAGTTATGAAGAGTCTCTTGGTATGATCTTTTTTTTTTTTTTTTATAAAAGAATATTCAATACACATGCATAATGTTTAATGTGCCCTTTCTTTTTTTATGTTCCCAGTTGAGAAGATGAAAATGATTGACAAGGAATATGAGAATGTGAACTACAGTGGGGGAAAGTGGTTTTCATTCCAGTCTAAACTGGCTTCCTATAAAAGAGAATTAGAATCCCAGATGCAGATTGAAATGAACACAAAGGTACTGGGGTGGGGGGAAACCTCAAATATCTTGGTCACCACTGTGGCCTTAATGTTGTCCTTATTCCCTTAAGATGCAGCATTTTAAAGAGGTTGAACTGGCCAAGGTTAAGATGGAGGAAAAAGTGCAGTTTCAGAAGGAGTTTGACAAGCTGAAACAGGAACTGGAGAGAACCTATGAGATGAAGACGACAGCATTGAACACCAGGGAGAAACACGCCATTGAGCGGCTTCAAAAGCAACAAGAGGTGAAGAACCATGACAGCAATTTTTATGCGAATTAGTATAGCTGATGCAATTATTGAAAATTTTCGTCGCCTCAGATCGAGGAAAGAAATGTCTACATGCAGAGGCAAATGGTGCTGAAGGAAATCGACACACTGCGGAACAGAGAAAATGAGCTGAGGTTGCGAATGGAGTCTTTTGAAGAGTTTGTATTATTTAAATTTATAAATTTCTTGTAGATGACTGTCTAGTAAATTACATTGACAAAAATTCTGAATGTAGGACTTGTCAAATACACGAAGAGAAGGTTAAGACAGGCGAAGAGCTGCTGAGGAGGCGAGAACTAGCAGTGAAGACCATGGAGGAGATGCACGACCAAAGGCTGAAGAATGAACTTTCAAGGTACTTTATTGCTGAACAATGATTCTGTCAGTTATCTATTAATTGTTGCTTTGTTTTGTTTTTCCTCCTGGTTATGTCCTATGTGTTGCCTCAATGTTTTAAAGTTTTGTATTCTGTCCAATTCATCCCAAACAAGCTCAATGGTGTTTAAGTCAGACATCTGTGCCCTTTTGTCTTTGTTTTTTCGTTCTGAAATGTAGATTAACCTCTCGAGGTTGTCTTAGTTTTTGCCATTTCAAGATTTTAATTGGACTTTAACTGCTTGACTTTCAATTCAAAAAAAAAAAAATAATAATAGAAAATTGGGGTGTTCTAAAACTTTTGTCTGGTAGTATACAGTGGAACCTCAAAAGTTCTAATTTCAAAACAGTGTTCCCAATAGGTAATTGTGTTCAGTGAACTCATCTGTTTTAGCGTCATACAGTTGCCATCATACAACGTTTGTTAACTTAAAATTCTAAGTCATATTTTAATCATCTTAAACGTCATCGTCATACAAGTGTTTGGCGAAGTTAACCACTGCAGAATAAAAACAAACTAAAACTACTCACCCTTTGAAGATAATAATGAGGGAACGGGAACGGATTTGCAGAGCGGTGCTTTCACCTTGTTTTCTTTTGGTATTTCTGGAAATAAAGCCTTGTCACATTTAATCAAATTAAATTGGTTATCACACTCTTTGTTATCGTATCACAAAAAAAAAAAAAGCCAAAGTAAAATCTCGTGAGATTCCCTGAAATCACATATGAAGGTTTTAAGAAAGGTTTGAAGGTTTTAAGAAACTTTTGAGGCATACCTTTGACAACTTTTGGAAGGCATTTAACTTTAGACGTTCCAGTGTGTAATGATTTCTGTGGTTTTGTATGGCACCTTTGGAATTTTTGCTTTGTTCATACAATAGAAACAGGTTTTTGTTGCACCAAAAGACATGACATGTTCTAACCGGCTTGGGTCATTACTGCAATATATTGTGCTTCTGACCGTAGTTATCAGCTGGAACTAAAGGAGGATTACAACAAGAGAGCAGAGCAACTAACAGCAAGTGAGAAGCAAAACAAAGGTGAATCTTTAATGCATCCATTGTTGTTCGCTATCCTTTTCAGCATTAAGCTCATGTTTATGCTTCTTTCCTTTAATAGAGGAAAGCATTCGCATTCAAAAAGATTCGGCTGCAGCTAAAGCCAAATTAGAGAAGTACAATAAAGCCTGTTCAGAGATGAAGCGGCTGCAGGTAAAGGAAATGGGATGTTCAATTTTCATCATGATACCCACCAAAAAATAATCTCAACGATATCTGATGTCTGCCAGGTGGAGCTGGATGCAGCACAGCAGCAGACTAGTCTGCTCCGTCAGCAGAATGAACTGCTGCGGGAAAGACTGGAGAATATGAGCGACTTCCCCAATTTGAAAGAAGACAACGCACGCTTGCAGGGGCAAGTGAAGCTTCTAAAGAAACAGCTAGAGGAGGCCCAGGAGGAGAACCGACATCTCAGTGCAGGTAAGCAGCGGAGAAACCGAGCAACAGCGACATTATGACCACTTCCATAAAAAATGGCTTCCAGTACAAGAGCTATATGAAATGACCTTTACAAAAATAATAAGGTTATTTTTTAATTGCCACTCTAAGGCCTGGTACACACATAAAGAGTTTTCCACTCTTAAAAGATTGTTTATCTTTAGCTACAGACCCTAAACATGAAGATAACAAAAAAACGGGCATTCAGCAGTTTTGGTCAGCATGTATGCGTGTGTGTTCTGAGAATCTCAACACAGCAGACCACACACATAAAGATTCTGTTCTACCGCTGTTCTCGAAGTCTCGTGCGGTCACACATGATCTCACAAAACCGAAGAAGAAGCAACACTTCCTGATACGTGCCGATGTCACACTAGTGTTCCCGTAGGTTGAAGGAGAGCCTTGTAAAATAGCGATGTTCTCAAAAATGCAACTTCATGCCGTCTGGGGAACCCACTTTTATCCATAAAAAGACATCGGTTAAGACATTACTGTTTTCATTTACGGTCGCTTCGGTATTTGTCAGTCTTGGGTGCTTCTTTGATTGGCTACATTCTGTTCCACGTCACCATTCTCAACATCATGACTCGGGAGAAGTCGGCATTCTCCACGCATATGAAGAGTTTTGATCGTAAATATTGAACGCGTTAATTGTTTGAAATTATCGGCCCCCGACCTGTTTCGGACCCTAAAATCGGATGATGATGAAATTAAATGAATCCACTCTTAACACACATCAGACCTAAGGACAATCTTATAGGATATTCTTAGAAGACTTAAGATTGTTTGACGTGCTTGGTCACGAAGGGGCAAAATCGGCACAAAACTAGGCCGATTGTCTTTATGTCGGGACCGGACCTATGGGGTCCACTACTGTATGATTATTACTGTGGTTGTAATTTGGAGTAGTATAGAGCTGAACTGCATCATAATGAGAGCCGTGTCTAACATTTTGGTTACCTCCATTGACAGCAATTTATTGAGATGCACCTGTATTTGCTCAGCACTCAACTTCTCTGTTTCATTACATAATTCATGCCATGAAGAGTCCAAAATTGAGCTTTGCTGGACTTTCATTTAGTAAAATTGCAACCTTAAATGAAACTTTGTGGATACTGACAAATCTCATTTGAAATCAATCGCCAACATTTGTGGGAGTATTTTGTAGTATGCCATAGAAAATCTTGATTCTGAAAGGAAGGTCGAGATTTTCTAAACAAACCCGTTGGAGTGTTCTCATTTATGTTGAGCACTGAATGTCATCCCTCTCTCAGACTTGGGCAAACCCTCCGACGAGCAGCTGGCCTTGCAGGTGGAGCTCCGCAAGCTTCAGAGCGCTTGCAAAATTGATAAGGAGGAGTTTGCGAACCAGAAGCACATGCTGCAGAAACAGCTGCAGTTGGAGGTAACCCAAGTTTTAGCCTCATGCTTTGATATCTTTTGTGTTTTGGTGCTCAAGATTTCTGCCCGTGCTGCATTGTGGTAGGTGGAGCGATGTGGTCAGCTGAATGTGCAGCTGATGGAGGTTGAGGAGAAGCTGCAGTGGACGACCACTCACGTTGAGGACCTCAAAATGCAGCTTCATCAAACCCAACAAGGTATCTCCTACAAAGGAAGCTAACGTGGGCTTTCAAGTTTACGATACAAAACTGGATAAAAGTATGAAAACTTCTGAAAAGGATGGTTTTTTTAAAGGTGTATTTACGACACTGCTTGTCAACACTTCAGGCTAAGGCCCATTGTTCAACAGTACTTCTTCATAAGACAACCACTTGTCGTGTTTCATGAGTCAAATGAAAGCACAAAAACAGCAAATAGCTGAGATTTTCATTAAATAATGGAGGGTAGGTTAAAAGTAAAATCAATGAGTATGCAAATTGGCTCTGTTTCACGTCACTATCGCACACTCCGTGGCTCGGCCGAACTTGGTGTTGACTCCACAATTATGTTGCAGACATTTACGATTTTTTGCTTCGCTGTTTACTGAGCAGATTGAGAGGAAACCCCCCTATTAACACATCTCACACCACATGATAATCACTCAGGATAATTCTTTTAGAGACATCCTTTGCTGACTTTGATCGTAAGGGAGGAAAATTCTCAAACCTGGCTTGATGGTCCGTAGGTTGTGTAAGCCTACCTAATGTGTATATGTGATGTCCTAATGCTGATGGCTTCTGTAATTCATTCTTCTTCCACAGCTCTTGAAAACGAAGTGCTGTTCAACCCCAAACCCTCGCTGGTCGACCGCTCTGTGTTGGACTTCACCGGCGACAAGCTGGTCCCCCCCGACATCTACGTGGACCGAGAGGCGCTGATGCCCCTGGCGGCCTACGAGCACGTCGCCGACGTAGGCCGGCTCGTGCGGGGCGATTCCAACTCCGACTTGGAGATGCTGGCCGAATGTAACGCTCGCATGCGGCAGCTGGAGAGGGAGGCTGAAAGCTTGGAGGAAAAATGTTTGACGTACCAGCAGAGGGCAGCGCGCTCCAGCATCTCACGGAGGCGTCCCGCGACGCCTTCAAGTCGGGCGGACTCTCCTCTGCTGACCCTAACTTCTGACCTCTCCCACCCTTACACCGCCCACCTGTCAAACACCTTCATTAGACCAGTTTCTCCTGAAAAAGCTGGAACCCCCTCCCCAGCCGCATATGACGCCGGAAACGCCTTCCCAGCTGGTCGACACAGAGTGACCTTCTATCAAGAGCAACTTCAAAAGTCTTATGGCACGAGCAGCCTTTCGTCGGCTGAACGTCAGTCAGCAAGAAATGATGACCTCTCTCAGGGGCAACACTCATTCACACATCGATCCTTCCCCACCAGGAGGACGCTCCGTCGAGATGCAGCAGAAGGTAGTGCCACTTCATTAGGTTCACCCAATCGATCTAACCAGATTCAACACAAGTCAAAATGTGCTTGGAATTCCTGAATTGCAGGAATTTCAGTATTGCATTTTAACATTCGATTCAATTCCAACCCTTTTGAGCAATGTAACGCTTTCAGCATTTAATTCTTCGCCCTTTGCCAGAAGTCACTTCATCGCCGTTGTTCCGGGACATGTCACACGACAGCCATCTGCCCTCGGCCCACCGCAGTGAGGCGTCCAGTTCAGGTGAATTCTCTCCCGAGCTGAGCCCCCCTCGCAGCCCCCGGCTCCAGAGCACTGTGCGAGACCAACGCAGGTACCATTTGGCACTGCTTGCTTTTTTTTTTTTTTTTTTTGTGACAGCACAGTGAAATCCATGCGTATGTGTATGTGACTTTGTGCAACCTGGCAGTGAATTATTTTCCTTTCAGTTCTCCAAGTCAACAACGTGTCTCCTCCAGCTCGCATTCCTCCCCGCAGCCTGAGAGGATTAACGTTGAGGATCTCACTGGCATTTCACCAGGTAGCCTAAATGAGTGCTTCTTCTTAGCACTTACTGCATTTGTGTTCATTTTGCTTTCAGCAAACAGCACAAAAAGCACTTCGAATCGTCTCCTGTCGGTTGTTTGGAGTAGAGCTGACACAGTTTGTAAATGTATCCTGTTTTATACTTCCAAACTCGTGATCAATACCAGGAATGTCACACAAAGCTATTTACCTTTGCCACAGATGATGATTCAGATTCAACATACTACTCATAGGACATTTAAGACTGCAGTGGATGCAGTTGTCTTCTACTGTATTTGATATGCACGAAAAATGTTCAACCCCAAAAAGTTGGTACACTGTGTAAGAGGCTTTTTTTTTTTTTTAATCATGTTACTGACTTTTTGCTTTGGTTACTTGCAAAATGTTCTTTTGTTTTTTTGCCTTTTGTTGCACCCAACCCGACTTTGTTTTCGACTTGTTGCGGCCACCAAATTCGAAATGAAATGCACTTTTTCACAATCTAGTAAAATCATTGAAATTATTTAATTTTTGCCATATAATAAGATAGAAACTTTTGACAATTTTGAATGATAACAAAATAACTTCATCGTTTTTTTTTTTATTTTTATTTTAATGAGGAATTGTAATTTATATAATTGGTTTATACCAAAAAAAACTTTTTGCTACTTTTCAAATCAAATGAAAGCTCACAAAATTTGGAGATAGACATCGTTTTGTTTTATTTGATCCAAAATAGAGAAAAAAATGAAATTTTGTTTTGTTTGCCAGATAAATAAAAAGCCTCAAGATTTGGAGATACATATTTTTAAAACCAATATGTCAAGAATTTTTTAAAATTAAAAACACATTTAAAACATTTTTGTTTTGTAGCCCTAAAATGAAGAAAACACATTTTTATTTTCATTAAAACAATTTTTTTTTAAAATGCTTTCCATGTTTTGTATGCACTATTGAAGTAATTGCGTTATGGATTGGATTCATGAGTTTTTAAAATGTTTTTTTTACTTATAGATTATCACAACTTTTGGGGTTGAATTGAAAATGATTAAGTGTAGCTTGCATTTTGTGATTGTCCTTAAGATTGCAAAACATCCTGTATGGATGTACTGGCCATTCTAATTGTGTGTGTGCGCGTGTATGTGTGTGAGACCAGGTCCTCATACAATGGCCAAGATGAAGGGCCGCTGATTATGTATTCTTTGCTGCTTCTCCGGCCCTGTTTAGGAGGGGCAGTGGGCAAAGCATAAAAGATCCCTTTGTGCGTGTCTCCCTCTAGAACCCGGCCACATTCCAGAGCTTGTCCTGGACACTGCCGTCCCTCTCTCCTCCTCCGAGGCCCCCGGCGGCCCCTCTGTCCCCCGCCCACAGGCCCCTCGAGACCTCCCGGAAACCGCCACTGACCCACGGGGTCGAGCGGGTGAGTGAGAGGAACAGCTGACAAGTACTGTAAGGTGCAAACGATTGGGGATTTGTTTTTTGTTTGTTTGTTTGTTTGTGCAGAACCCTCCCGAATTTCATCAGCCTCGGAGGATGAGGATAAATTGGATGAGGAGCAGCGTTGGGAAAGAGAGAGGAAAGAAAGGCAAGAAGTGAGGCGACGGGAGCAAGAGGAGGCCAGAGAAAGAGAACAACAGAAGGCGGAAAGACTGGAGAAAGAAACTGTAACTAAACTGACGAGCCCTCTATTTTTCTTTCTTTCTGTCTAAGCCACTTGTGTCATTGACTGACTGCATGAATGCCTGCGTAGCTCTTGCAACAGCAACAACGAAAGGAGGAGAAGGAGGAGGATGAGGAAGAGGAGAAAAAAGAGGGCAGAGATGAGTTTGAGAGGCAGGAAGCGGAAGTCCCGAGTGAAAACCCTTTAGAGAAATACATGAAGATGGTCTTGGAAGCCAGAGAGAAGAAACAAGACAAGGTAAATCTTTGTTTTTGTTTTTTTTTTCTTAAAAGTCCCCTCCCATTAGAATCTATTTTTTGTCTACTGTTCTATGCATAACATAAGTCGAAAATGAATCTGTGACATGGTTTAATTTCTGAATCTATCCGGTTTGTCGATTGAATGCAAAAGTCAATAAACTCATTAGGCTTGCAAAACTGGTGAATTTCCAATCGCTGACATTGTGACGTACTTTTGTCAATTAATATTCAAATACCTGCCCACTTTGTGTTTGTTACCCACCTACTCAACTCAGCTGTAGGGCAACGCGGCATTTCTGGATTCTACGTGAGCGAGCCATAAAAAATACATATGTTGTGTTTTACAACGGTACTTAACTACTGTATTTTCATAATTTATGATGTAACAGTGATGGATGAAATAGCGAAGCTTGCATTCATTTTTGCCAGTGATGGTCGTCTCGGCAGGTTCGTTGGGAGCAGATGACGAGCTCAATATATCCTCCTCTCAGAGAATCTAACAGGTTAACTCCAAGTGTGATATAGTTTTTAAATTGGCTTTATTTATTTGTTTAGATTTTTTTTTAAAAGTGTGATAAACAACATAGAACAGGAAATGTAAATTGCGTGACATAGAAAAGCGATACATGCGTCACTTTACTGGTTGATTTATCATTTTAAAATAAATTATGAATTGCTCTTTTCTCTTGGATGACAGCTAAGAATGTTAAAAAAGAAAAAAGTGCAGTGCCTAATCTTGACTCTTCACAAATTGTGTAAAGAAGTAATAGTCAGCAAACTAAACTCCAGCACTTGTAGTTGTTTCCACTGAGCAAAGAGACATTAAATGCATGTGAGTATTGTTGGATGTGTTGCTGTCCCGTTTATGTTAAAGTGGCAATTGTTTGATGGTTTAAAATGACCACAATAGAAATGCTAATTTCTGTTAGCTCGGATATGGCGTTTTCCGTTTTTGTATGTTAGCATTAAGATACTGGACTTATGTCAAAACGGTGGAGAGAAGAAAAAAAAAAAAAAAAAGTGGCGACTCATGCTGTACTGTGAACTTTATGGTCATTTTGCTGTCCTGTCGTTAACGTCTTTTTATACCTGTATGACAGTTAAGAAAGTTAAAACGGCGATCCCATTTTATATATTTGCTGGATATGGTGTGAAATATTTCACAATTTGTTTGTAATTTTTATATAATTTGGATGATTATAGTTTACAGCCAGCGAATACCCAAAATTCACCACCTCAAGAAACGTGAATATTACATATAAAACAAATATATGATTCAAAATAATTTTTAAAAATAAAAATTAGGTAGAAATTGACTTTCTGAAAAGTATTTACTCATGCTTTTAATGAATCTGTATAATATACTATTTTTGGTTCCTGAAGTACCAAAATCAGTAAATAGGTTTTTTACATTATAAATTATTGAGATGCACCTGTGTGCATACAGTATGTGTCATCAAAGAGCAAGGGTCATTTTGTTTTATAATACTGCAAGTTGACTTATTTTTACACTTAAAATGCTTTTAATAGGAAAAATCGAGAGGTGTGTTCAATTATGGCGGTTCCACTGTACTCACCTCTACTTTTTAAACGAAAATGATTTGTATTTTTTTTTCATCAGAGCTCTGGAGGTGAAGAAGAACACGTGAGCCCAGAGGTCAAGAGTTTGTCTGAGGAGAAAGATAATAGGTAGGGCTTGATTTATCCATTTTAATAATACGTATATCATCCCCCACAATCCATTTCATTTATTTTGTACTTTCTCATTTCCTTTTTTTGTTTTTAGCCCCCCCCCTTTGCCCATGAAAAGTCCCACTTAATGAGCTCGTCTCTGTTTCCACAGCATTGCGGCATATTCGCACAAGGATGAAGATGCCGACGATGATTTCTGGTGAACCGCGAGTTTGCTGGTGAATTTCTTTTTCCGCCTTTATATAGTGTGGATGAATACATGAATGAACACATTGCTTTGTATTTGTTGTAACATCAGATGAAAAATTAGGAGAGATTTTGTTTCACTTTTTTTTTAATTTTCATTAAAAAAAATTAACAAGCCAGTTGTGTGTGTGTTTTATTTCTCCGGCAAAACAATATGTTGGTTTGTTTGTCCTCCTGGTGATTGATTACTTGATAGGTAGCATTTTTTTTTCTTCTTCGTGTTTTTGGTTGATTCAAAAGGAGACACTTGCCGTCCACACTTAGGCTAAATCCCATTGCATGAATGTCGTTGCTTGTTTAAAAGTCTTAAAATGACTTAGGGTTCAGTGGGGGGAAGCCCTTTAACATTCATAGAAAAGACGTAGAAAATGTGTACTAATAAGATTTACATACAGTAGGATAAAAGTAACCTATAAGCATCAAGAATTACTGAGCTAATCATTTGTATTAAACAAAACAGGAACAGGCAAACACTGCCTACTACCACAAAGTCAATATACGTGATCGTGTATCAACTCTGCATTTGATCTTCATGCAACAAAAACGTTAGCGCAGCAACTAACATCATAAAAAGATTACACAACAGTAATTATAACACTTCAAATTCCGATGCAATTATAGAAAAAGGTTGGAGAAAAAAAAAGTATTACAAAAATAATTGTACACAGGTCACACTTTCAAGCTCTTTAGATAATCCAAACTTGTTCCACTGGCACCAAAGCACACACACGTCATGTTTGATAACACTGTAGAGTAACTACAATTCACAATAATGAGCTGAAATGGCAAATGTGAGAGATCAAATCCTTACTTGTAATTATATATGTAGCAAGCATGTTGTTGTTATGGCATACAGTCGCATGCTGTGATGCAGAGTGTGACTAAGCTAACTTAAACTGTACTCACGTTCCACAATATTAGGTACACCTGCACTGTCTAAAGTGAACCAATATGAGACCTGTGGGGAAAAGTCCTGTCCTAACATAATAATGCTCTGTCAATAATGAATGATTTTATGTTTGATTTATTTTTTGTAATTTGCAGTCTTTACATGTAGCCATGCTAAGACTTACGTTCTTATGCGTTATAAGTCCTTATTAAATATAATATAGGCTACTCACAATTTGGTGAATTTAAACTAGTTTAAAACGATGAGACAATTAGGTACTGTACTTCCATTCATGGCTAGCAAAGTTTTGGACAATGCAATCTTAATAAAGCATTAACAAACCCTTTACAAGGATACCCTGACTAGTGTCACAAATAGATGTTTCATATATATTGGTTACTAAAATAGAACGAGAATCATTTTTTATGAAATCACCTTTAAAAACAGCTTGCAACAAGTTCTAAAGGTAAGCTCATTTCACAATATTGAATTGTAGTCCCATCACTTTCTCTAAAAGTCTTTTTTTAATGCTAAAGTGGAGAAAACGAAAGCCACACTATAACATTTGGACTGTTCTACATACACTTGTATCTTAATAAATTAGAATATCATAGAAAAATCTATTTATTTCAGTAGTTCAATTCATGATAGACAAATGAATTAAACACGGGAAAATATTTTTCTGCTGGCCAATGCCTACCTAATTTCCCTACTAAAAATTACTTTTGATTGTTTCTTATCTAATATTCAAATTTCTTGAGACAGGGAATTTGGGGTTTCAATCTTTAAAATGAAATAAAACATTGAAATATTTTACTGTGTTTTCATTTGAACCACTGAAATAAATGAAAGTTTCTGCAATCATCTAATGTACTCAAATGCACCTGTACATAGTCTGTAGTATTTGAGTTTGCAGGTATAGCTAATGTTGTGGCTTAATGAGTATTACAATGAAAATACCCAACTATAGTTGTACAGCACATGCTTGACATTTTCCATGTTCATCCGGCTCCAGCAGACCCCTGAGGTAGAGTTAATGTAGGCCATGAAGTTAACATATTTGCACACAAAAGCACATAGAACTGCCTCCATGCACGTTTTTGATATACTATATCTACTTTTTGATGCGGTTTGAGTGTATTCACAGCAATGTTTTTGTGCATGTCGTAGATGGATTATGCAGACTAAATAAACCGGGTGGGCACGGGCGAATAATTCAATGCTTCTACTGTCACATGTGCTTATGCGTAACAATAATTATAATGCAATCATGTCTCGAGCTTCACCTTGCAAAGAGTGGTTACCAAATGACAGCCGTAGACAATCAAGACATGTAAGAAAGAAAAAATAAGAAGCAAATTACTAGATGGTGAGTTAGCGCGGAGGACGCAGTGTGTTAGTCTGTTAGTGCGGCACAGGTGGTTATTGTAGCTCAGCCTTGTCCCGACGGGCCAGAACGGTTGCCCTTGCGTGCCCTTCGCATGAATGCGTGTGCGCGCGTGTGCGTGTGCGATGCCCTTATGTGTAGGAATGAAGGCATTCCTTGGAGCGTGACGTGATGTCCTGCAGCTCCTGCTCCTCTTTCATTTTGATGTCTTGGTAGGCATGCATTTGACTGGCGTCCTTAAGGTAGGCCCAGTTTGCGGAGAGAATCATGAGGAAGTGGATCTGGAAGAGAAGGGTGAGGTGGGTGGCCGGTGAGCAGGTCAAAGAGAAGAGGCAAAGCAAAAAGCTAGTAAAAAGGAGTCCCAAACTACAGTACATTACACAAACACACACGCAAACACACACATGGGTCTTTAAAAAGGGAAGATGACAGACCCCTTTTCTCAGTGACGTCAGACCACTTCAGAGCGTTCTGCTACTTGTACAGTATTTGCCAATGTGGTGAGACATGAACAAATATAGAACGGTAACGTGAGATTTATTTTGTGGAGAGGAATATTTTTCCAGGGGGTCTGAAGATCGCTTTTATGGGGGCTAAAACAAACAAAACAACTTCGCCATAAACACATACTACCAAATAATTTGGGTGGGGGCTTCTTAGTTTTGTTATTTTTGATAAATATGCAAAAATGTCCATGACAAAAAAACATTTTGATGTTGTCGTTATGGGGCAAATTTAATTTTGAGCAAAAGAAGAAATACATTTATTTTATTTTGGAATACGGCTGTAACATGACAAAATGTAAACAAAAATAAAAAATAAAATACATAGGTCCATGAGACTTTTTCGTGTGTCCTCTCATAATAGAAGTGTACACCAAATTTCATCTGGTGTCATAGGTTAATTTTGGGTTAAGTTTTTAGAAATTTCCCGACAATTCTTGAAATGATCCTCAAAGTTTTATTTCGATAGTGTCGGCAAAAAAAAAGCTTTGAAATTTACTGTCACCCAAATGTCTGTTGTACGCTGTGCAACTTCGGTAGCAGTTGAGTTTGTTTTTGAAGGTGTGACCAGAAAAATTGCCAATTCAAACCAAAATGGCCGACTTCCGGTGTGTTTTACAGCACGAGTTCTTGAGACTTTTTCATGCGTCCTATAATGTTGAACATGTCCACCAAAATTCGTGGTAATCGAACTTACTATTGGAAGGTTTGACACAATGTAACTTTGTTTGTTTGTGTATTTTCACACAATAGGGTTGAAAATCAGTTTACCACAAAGCACATTGAGTCATACGTCAAACAAAAGCTTTTGATGAGCCCTTTTCAGATCGGTAATCATTTTGTCAATATACTTTCATAGGTTGACACATTGACCAAAACCAGTTTTTTTTTTTTTTTAGCTTTAAAATGTCACCCATCACCGCCACTTATTAATTACACTTTATTTTTCATCGTTTGTTTGCACCTTACCTTACCAAATACAAGTTCAGAAGTGGTCTGACGTCAAAAGGATCTACTGTATTATTGTAAGGTGGCGCTTCATATTAATTATTAAAACTATAGAAATGACACCTTAAGAACATGTGGGTGAGTAGAAAAAGAAAGCCAGAGGTTGCAAGCTTTTGAAGGTTAGTGCAAAGAGCGAGCACATTTATCTAAATTTGTGTGGTTTCAACACCTTTTCATCAGGACTTAAAAGAAATAAACAAGGTAACATGTTTTTAAACAAAGACTGTTTATTTTATATAGAATGTAAAGGCTACAGTCTTCAAAGGAAAAAAAAAAACATTGGACGTAATTAAATATATGAAAAATGTAAGTGACTATAAACAGACTTTTAAGCATGCAGGCTCAGTGTTAAGATAAAAAAAAAAAGGCTCTTTAATGGCACTTGGAGAGGAAATGAAGGACAAAAATGTATAGTGGAGCCAAAACCAGCATCTGCTCTTATGTAGAAAAAAAAAAGACATGTATTTAATAAAAATAATAATGGGTTTTAGGGCCACACTGAAACAAACAAAGAAATACTACGGGAAAAGAGTGGTAACGTTTTAGAAAAGAAGCCATAATCTTCAGAGAAGGCATTCTTCTCTGGAAAATGTTATGAGAAAAAAAGTCATTATCTTTTGAGAACAAAGAAGTAGATTTTTTTTATTTTTATATAAGATTGAGGTTTTACTATTACGATAAAATAATTCAAAATCGGAAAGAATAAAAAATAATTTCATGAAAACAAAGAACTAATTTATGGGAACAATGTTGTACTATTCCATGATATGAAATGAAATTGTAACATTGCATCAGTTAGTGAGGAAAATTGTAATTCTACACTGTACATTACTAAAAGAGTTATTTCATGCAAACAAAAAAGTAATTTTACAAAAAAATAAAGTTGTAATAAGTCCCATTTTTTGGCCCATTTTGACACGTAATGTTTAAAATTACAGCTTATAATAATATTAGGCCTTTTCCGATAAGAAAAAAGTCAATCTTACAAGAGTAAAGTAGTCATTTTAGGAAAATAAAGTCATATTTATGAGAATAAAGTCTACATTTTACAATAATACAGTTGTAATATCACAAGAAAATCATTTGAAATCTAAGAGAGTAAAAGAAGCCAGTTTTATAAAATAAAGAACACATTTTTGAAAATAAAGTTGCAATATTACAAGAAAAAATATATTCATATAATATCAGTAAAAGTAGCAATTTTATGAGGAAAAAGTCAGAATTTTACGCCGTTTGTGTCTAAGAATAAAGAAGTAATTTCATGGGAACAAATATGTCCTTTTACAAAATTAAAGTTGTAATAGGTCAATATTTTGGCACATTTTGAGCTTCACTTGTTAAAATTACATCTTATAAATATGAGGCATTTTAACACAAAATCAGGACTTAATTCTTTTAATATTAAAACTTGTTTTTTTCGAGAGACCATATGACTTTTTTTCGTGTCATGTTACGTTTCATGAAAACGTTTATACTATGACTTTTCTTCCCACAAAATAGGACTTTTTCGGAAAAAAAATATATATATTTTTCTTGTAACATCACAACTTAATTCTTGTATTATTTTCCTCGTAATTTTACCTTTTATTTCATTGTCAGTGTGGCCCTAATACAACATGAAAAACGCGACTGGAAACGTGATGTGAGCCTTTTCGTAGTGTGCTCAATGTATATTATACAAGACACGAGTGGTGACATGACAAGCCATGAGAAGGTCACATGACCTGGTAATCAATCATGTCTAATATGTAAACCATTCAAATCTACTTGCACTTGTATACTGTGATGCATTTGAGTAGCTCCAGTGACGTAAAGTGAATACTGATGACTAAATACTGTCTTGTCTTTGAGCATGTGAATTGAAAAATATAAATAACACTGGTGTGGTCTCGTCGGCGTGCATATTGCAAGAAAATCAGGTGACATCATCAGTGAGTGGTCCAAACTAGTCATCTAAACACTCCATTCATAAGGACAGGTGTCATTAGGCGTCCTCGCTAAAGAAAGCGCACAGTCAGCTATTTACACTTCGGTCTAAGGGAGGTTTCCTGTCTATTGTTTTTAGTTGGTTTTGCGGCGAGCGCTGCGCCGCGCTGTTAAAAACAACAACAACAACAACAACAAAAACGAGGTTAAAACTTAGTGCAGCAGTCTTCTCGACTCTTAAACTTCAAAACGGCAAAGTTATAAGTGGTAGCCATCATGTAGATCAGCTGGTGGAAGAGAACAAGAGAAGGTGGTGAGAGAAGATGCCGGCGTACTCGGACCACTTAGTAAAAAATGAAGTCACCTCGCAATACAAAGAACAAATGGATTACACAGGATTCTACATGCACAAGACGTTTTGGATGTGATGCACATTTCATTGTATTTCGTTTGGCCTGTTCTCATGAGAATTTAGTGGGATTACGTTGAAAAATGTTATTAAGTTGTTATTACAGTGGAACCTCTGAGGCAGTGATTGTCAAAGTTTGGTATGACTCGCGGTACATGAGCTCCCTCTATTGGTACATGAAAGAATCATTGCCCCAGTACTGTTCAGTTGTATTTAACTTTTTTAATACATTTTCAATTAATCTTTAAAAATGGTCTGTTTTTATACTTTTATTAAGGCACAATTTCTATCGAACGTTTGCTTACAATACTTTTTAAATGATAGATGATTTAAGTGATGTTTTTTTTTTTTTTATGTTCCTATAATTAAGCGCAGTGTTAGTGTTCAAACTGTGAATGATGTTACAATGGCTCCCAATAAAAAAACTCTGCTCTAAGGTGTAACTAAATTTGTTATCCATCCACTTTCTGAGCCGCTTCTCCTCACTAGGGTCGCGGGCGTGCTGGAGCCTCTCCCAGGTGTCATCGGGCAGGAGGCGGGGTACACCCTGAACTGGTTGCCAGCCAATCGCAGGGCACATACAAACAGACAACCATTCGCACTCACATTCAAACCTACGGGCAATTTAGAGTCTCCAATTAATGCGTGTTTTTGGGATGTGGGAGGCAACCGGAGTGCCCGGAGAAAACCCACGCAGGCACGTGGAGAACATGCAAACTCCACACAGGCGGGGCCGGGGATTGAACCCCCCTCCTCAGAACTGTGAGGCTGACGCTCTAACCAGTCGGCCACCGTGCCGCCTGAATTTGTTATCATATCATGTTTTTCCCCGCAGAAAATAATGGAAAAGAGAAATAATCTATTCTTGGGTTAACGTTATAGGAGAGTATTTTGTTGTTATTTTCCTTTTTATACTTGCATCTTTGCTTTATTATTATACATTGTTCAATATGAAGAGTAGTAAATGTAGTTTTTTTATACTGGACAGTTAAGAATGTTAAATTATTATTTGAAACATTATCTGTACTTTAGAGGTTCCACTGTAGTGGAATAGTGATATTTTTTGTATTATTATTTTTTTTGTTACCTGAAAAAGTCATCGTATTTTGATCATCAACGTTACATAAAACAAAATACGCTAACACAACCACAGTGCTATTTAACTACCGGGATTTTATAATAAAACAAATGGTATATTTGTGACAAAATACAACTTTGTGCTATCATTAAACCATTCGGTAACATTTCAGCATAATCACTAAGTATATAGTCATCTACGTGCAATAAGAAGTTAGACAAGTTACTGTTAAAGGTAAAACTTAATCATACAATTCAATGCATAGAAAACCTTACCATTCGCAAGTACTACCGATTTCTACCGTAAACCCATTTTACTTTTATAACTATCGGTGCCATTTTACTTTTTGGCTTAAAATCCCTGATTGTATTGTTTATGGATAAACGCGTACACAAAAAGCCAAGTAACATTTAAAAGAGATCTGTTGATTCAAAAACTTGTCTCAGTTTCTAGATTCCTGTTTTTATTTTCTTGAAACTTATCTTGTTCCAAGTCCGAACTCTAATTGTAGTAGCGTTCCTCAACTTTAGCTCCTGAATTCTCATGAGAACACGTTGCTTGTATACTTGCAGAGTATACTCTCCAAGGTTGCTAAAACGGAATGAGGAGTAACCACAACATTTACACAATAACGTGTCGTGTGGAAAGGCTTTCTCACCAGAGCGATCACAGTGGCTCCGGCTCCAGCGCAGGCAACAATGTACAAGTGATATGACAGGTAGAACTGGGAAAAAAAATAAAAATGTACAAAACATTGTTTTAGTATCAAACATGTTATATGGAATGAAAACAGGACATAATTCAAGTATTTCCTCAAATAGTGACCTTGACTCTAACAGACACCGACGCGCCTACCTGCAAGCACTTGACCAGTCGCTAAGAGTTTTATGCTTGGTGTAAACTATCCATCCATCCATTTTCTGAGCCGCTTCTCCTCACAAGGGTCGCGGGACTGCTGGAGCCTATCCCAGCTATCATGGGGCAGGAGGCGGGGTACACCCTGAACTGGTTGTCAGCCAATCGGAGGGCACAGAGAAGCAAACAACCATTCGCACTCACATGCACACCGACGGGCAATTTAGAGTCGTCAATTAACCTACCAAGCATGTTTTTGGGATGTGGGAGGAAACCGGAGTGCCCGGAGAAAACCCACGCAGGCGCGGGGAGAACATGCAAACGCCACACAGGCGGGGCCGGGGATTGAACCCCGGTCCTCAGAACTGTGAGGCAGATGCTCTAGCCAGTCGCCCACCATTTCACTGGTGTAAACTAGTTCCTGAAATCCTGAAATAGACAAATTTGGTCCTTCACGATTGCAAAATCTTGCATCCCGATGCCACCGCATGCCATCTTTTCCGATCACTGGGCACCATCATACACTTGTTACCGTGGCGATGACAACAACAATGGATCGCGCCGCGTGTATTATAAGAACAAAATGGGGAAAAACGTGTGGTGGTGGTCACCGGTGTCCGGGTGAGGACGTTCATTTTAGGATTGCTTAAGGTATGCTCGTGTACTTTTAATACGATACGGCTCGCAAGCAAGCAACAAAACTTTATGTAGCCTAGCAAGCTTGTGCGAGCGCTAACGGTTGTGCGTAAATATGCGGGCGTTCTGTCGAATCATGCTCTAAAGTTCGTTGTGTGTGAAGTCATTTATTTACAAAAAAGTAATTTAATTACAGCACCCATTATTTCTGTCATCTGTTTTAATGTTGGTTTGACCTGATGAGAATTCATGACCTGACGAGAAAATACTTTTGAAGATACTCACTATACAGGACACAAGTATATACAGAAGAAGTCATTTAAATAGACACATTGCTCCATCTTGTGATCGGTTATCGTTTTTTTTTTTTAAACTCGCTGATCGGCCCCAAAAATCCAGATCATGTGAAGCCGAGAATTAATATACATGAAAGATGAAGCGTGCGTCTCACCTCGCTTGTGTTGCAGATGTCACCTAGCGTGGATCCACAGGCCTTCCCCGGTGTTGCGTTCCATGGGATGATTCCTGAAACCACAAGTTACAGGTTTTTTTGAAACTGCACCCCCCCACCCAAGAATATAAAATGGTGTAGTTCTGTACAACTGTTTCTAACATCTTACGCCATTTTTCCTGAACAAAGAACTAGCCTGCCATCGAACTGACCGACAAACATGATTCACCGCGGAGGTCTTTCGGCTACAACTCTCCTTCCCAAGTTACCAAAATGTCTGCCGCGTCTTACCGTACTGACGCACGTCCACGCAGATGGAGTCGATGTCGGTGAGGTTGGACATGGACGACTTCATGCTGGCGCAGGTGGACCACATGTTGTAGAAGAGGAAGACGGGCACGGCGGAGAAGCCGAACACGCCCAGCCAGGCCACGCCCAGAACGTAGGTGAGGAACACAAACTGAGGACACACACACACACACATACACAATCAGTAATCTATCAATCACATCCATTTATTCATGTTTTTGTTTTGAAATTATGTTGTTTCATTGTCTTGGGCTTTCTTTTGCGTTTGTATTGTGTAGAGCACTTTCTTTAAGATGAGTTTTTTTGACTGCTCTTTAAACAAAGTTGAGTTTTTTAGTGTTTCTATCAAATTTTAAATTATTAGTTTTATGAGTATATGAACAATGATGATGGTAAAAAGAATACAAAATAAGTTTTGAATTTATTTAATGAAAGGTAGAAATTATTTTCATTTTTGTGCAAATCCATACATTAACAAAATAATTAATAATACATTTTTTTTTTAAATCAACTTACACTTCTGTCCTGAGTCTAGCCTCCACTACTCTTTCCCATAACTTCATTGTGTGGCTCATCCACTTTATTCCTCTATAGTTCCCACAGCTCTGCACATCACCCCATCCCTCCTCAGGCATCTTCTCACGCGCTCGAATTCTATTGAACAAGCTGGTCAAAAACTCCCCAGCCACCTCTCCTAGATGCTTCCATACCTCCACAGGAATGTCATCAGGACCAACTGCCTTTCCATTTTTCATCCTCTTTAATGCCTTTCTAACTTCCCCCTTACTAATCATTGCCACTTCCTGGTCCACCACACTTGCCTCTTCTACTCTCCCTTCTCTCTCATTTTCCTCATTCATCAACTCCTCGAAGTATTCTTTTCATCTATGTAGCACATTACTGGCACCAGTCAACATATTTCCATCTCTATCCTTAATCACCCTAACCTGCTGCACATCCTTCCCATCTCTATTCCTCTGTCTGGCCAACCTGAATAGATCATTTTCGCCTTCTTTCGTGTCCAACCTGGCATACATGTCATCATATGCCTCTTGTTTGGCCTTTGCCACCTCTACCTTTGCCCTGTGTCGCATCTCAATGTATTCCTTTCTCTTTCACCTCTAGGCCACATCCTACCTGTGGGGCATAGCCACTACTCACATTATTATTAACACCCTCAATTTCAAGTTTCAGCCTCATCACTCGATCTGATACTCTTTTCACCTCCAAGACATTCTGAGCCAACTCTTCTTTTGAAATAACCCTGACTCCATTTCTCTTCCCATCTACACAATGGTAAAATAATTGAAACCCTGCTAGAAGTTTAGGGGCAGGGTTTCAATTATTTAGAGGCTAGAGCCTTACTGCCTTTCCACCTGGTCTCCTGGACACACACTATATCAACCTTTCTCCTAATCATCAGGTCAACCAACTCCCGAGATTTTCCTGTCATAGTCCCAACATTCAAAGTCCACACATTCAGTTCTAGGCTCTGTGCTTTCCTCTTCTCTTTCTGCGGAAGATCCCGCTTTCCACCTCTTCAACTCCAACCCACAGTAGCTGACTTTCCACCGGCGCCCTGCAGGTTGACGGCGCCGGTGGCGGACGTTATTAACCCGGGCCACGACCGCTCCGGTATGGAATTCTTTGGATGAACGCTCGTATTTGTTTGGCAAAGTTTTAAGCCGGATGCCCTTCCTGACGCAACCCTCTGCATTTATCCGGGCTCGGGACCGGCCTACAGTTTGCACTGGCTTGTGCTCCCCATAGGGCTGCCTAGTTGAGGTACATTGTCCTTAAACTGTTCGACTATTTTCTCACGCACTTGTTCACAAAGAGGTGAACCTCGCCCCATTTTTGCTTGTGAATGACTGAGCAATTCAGGGAAGCTCCTTTTATAACCAATCATGGAACCCACCTGTTCCCAATTTGCCTTTTCACCTGTGGGATGTTCATTCCCAACAGGTGTTTGATGAGCATTCCTCAACTTTCTCAGCCTTTTTGGCCACCTGTCCCATATTTTTTTGGAACGTGTTGCAGCCATAAAATTCTATGTTAATGTTTTTTTTGCTAAAAACAATCAAGTTTATCAGTTTGAACATTAAATATCTTGTCTTTGTAGTGTATTCAATTAAATATAGGTTGAACATGATTTGTACTCTGTTTTTATTTATGTTTAACACAACGTTTCAACTTCATTGGAATTGGGGTTGTGCATACAGTACATACATTCATACATGCATACACTCACACATACATACATGCATACATACATAAATAAATTGGTGATAATATGTCATAATAATGTCAAAATAGTTACATATCTGCAGGCTCAGAAGCTCTAAAACAAGCTTTGCTCCGGATATGATATCATATCATATTTCATCAGATCAGGTTGTAATTACAGTATAATGGGGGATTTTGCTACATTTTGTGCCGAAGATCATAATCATTTCTTTTTATAGCTGCAAAGAAATTATTACGATCCTCGATCGTAACCAACTATGAGGTGTGTTAGACTTTGCGTGCCGTTGTTTCCTTTGAATCCCACAGTTCATCTTCTGCCCCCGCACTCAACAATCAGCTGTGACATGCCAACGGGCTGTTTACAAAAATACCATTCCGCTGATGCAGCGTCCGCAGATGGTGGTCTTGAACTCGCTGTGCAGCTCCTTGACGGCGCTGGTGGTGTAGAAGCCCTCCGCCAGCAGGATGATGCCGTACAGGAAGAAGAAGGAGGCGATGCCGTAGATGACGTACTGCATCAGCTGTATTCTGAAACGAGACCATAACACAAAACGGCTGCTCACTTGATGATGATGTCTCTGGAGGAGACGGATGACTTTTTCAAAACAACAGAGGCCTCTAAATTGACGCTTACACCAAACATGCACAGTCCCTGTCATTCCTTTTTTATTACCGAGGCTAATGGGCGCTTTGTAACAAGGTCCTTATTAGGGCTGCTATGCTCCAGCATTTGGAAAACACAGCCGACTAAAAATAGCCAACATGAAGTCATTAGAGAAGGTTCTTTTCGTACATTTGCTCTCCTGTCATCATCTGAGGAAGATTACATCACATACTGTGGATTCAAATATTGACACGCACTTCTAAATCAATGAATTAACCAATCAGGAGTTGAGCAAGACCCATGAATCTTAATTCCTGCTGTTAGTGAGACATTTTGGGGAAATGTACGCTTCCAAACTTTGCGGAAACAGTTCGGGGAAGGCCCTTTCCTGGTCCAGTGTGAAAATGCTCCTTTCAAGAAAAATGGAAAATCTGAAACATCCGACCCAAGGCCGGACATTTAAGCGTGTCGGGGGACCAAGTTGCACATAAACAACAAAAGATGGCTGACAGTGGACTTCATTTGTTTTTCTTACATCTTAATTTCATGTAACAGACTATACTGTCGCGCTATAATTCCATGCATCTGTTTTCTACAGGGCTCGTCCTCATTAAGGTCACAGTCGAGTCGAGATTCGAACGTGAAACTCAGAACTGTGAGGCAGATTTGCTCATCACTAGGTCACTGTTGTGATGAATTATGACCAATACGGATAAGTACAGTTATGTCTTCCCTCTTGCACGTTCCAGTTCAGAGGTGAGCGGCAGCATTTTGAAACAACTGGAGACATCTGAGGTAAGGCTGGCTGACTCCAAAATAAAGTGCATGACAGTAATCTGGACTGTTTCGAACGTTTCACCTTTGCCATCTGCCTGAGATGAAAAAAGATGGATTTACATACTTCACCAATTTGCCGATCAAATTTTCTGCAATCTTCTAATTAAGATGCACCTGTACTCAGACTCAAAGCGCATGCATTATTCCACTTACACGTCGGTGAGCATGGCGTGATCACTGGCGACCTTGGAGAAGTGACTTTCTAGGATACTGACGGTGCCCGTCAGCGCCACGTGACCGCAGCCGCAGAAGAGGGCCACGCCGGAGAAGCACAAGATGGTCGCCACCAACGACGCGTACGGCACGCCGCCTAAACATTTAATGCAGCACTCGAAGCAACCTGAACACAAAGCAAAAACCAAAAGTATAGCTGTCGGTAAAAAGTGTCAAAGATACCATAAACTGTGTCATAGGTCATAAACTCAATTCAACTCAATTCAACTTCATTTCTAGAGCGCTAAAAAAAAAAAAAAAAAAAAAAAAAAAAAAAAAAAAAGCCGTTCATAATAAAGAGCGAACATAAAACATAATGAACAATAACTATAGTTACAAATAATACATCAATCAAAATCTAATTATTAGACTATTTCTGCTGTTTATTTTAATTTATATTACAGTATTTACATTTGTATCAATTATATCCTGTGAGCTCCTGTCTTGTATTTTTTTTTTATTACCACACTTGCTTAAAATGTAAGTTATATAAAGTGTGTAATGTTCAGATTGATCATTTCTAATTGTTTAATTGTAATGATGAACTTTTGCTTAATTTAGTAAATTACAAAAAAAGCGTGAGAAGTATTAATTTCCGCAAATAATGATGGAAATATTGCAGCAAAACCCTAGTGTGCAAAGTTCACATAAAATGGAAGAAAATGAATAAAATAAAAGAATATAAGAGTGAATCAAATATTTTAAATCCTTCAAATTAAAAACAATTCATGAATTATCTTTACAACAAAAGGATAGCTGGATACTTTTTCTATCAGATGTGTCTGGTAAAAATGATTCTGGGTCTAGTAACATGTACAAATGTACTTTTGGCTATGTGTTTGAACAAGGACACGAATGGCCTTGCAATTTGAAAAACACGAGTGTTGTGGAAGTCAACGGAGAGGATGAAGTGGCCCACACGGGCCGTCCTCCTCTCAGGTGAAGCCCCAATCGCACGCAACCCGACCGAGCGACCACAGTGTGTTTTCCATCTCTTGCACGTGTGTGCGCGTGTGACAGGATGTCGTCGTCCAGGACGTCCTGCTTGTGTTTGAAAACATGCGTGCAACAAAGATGCTTAAAGATGACATCATTGATGTGCAGTGCAACAACAACAACTTTTAGAGTTCGAGCGTGCATGTTCCTGCTTCCTTCTGCTATTAATTCCCCAATTTTATTCCTGCTTTTTCCGTGAGGCTTTGATGGTTGGAAGCTCGTCGTCTGAGTATGTTTAAGCGCATATAGAACCATTGGTCCTTCAATTTGACCGCTCATCCGGACTGTTTGTGTAGTTCGGGGTGATACTAAAATATTTGTCCCAGGCTGGGAATCGGAGGCGTCTTGGAGGTCTGAAAAGATGTGGGACAAAGTGTGAAAAAGGCTTTTCTGTTTTCGCTGGAGCAAACTATCTGACAGGAAGTACTAGCAGGGGTAAATATTTGCTTTCTTTGGTTGAGGATTTTTTTTGGGGGGGGGATTTTTCATTAAGTTTGCCAGCTAGTAAGATTATTTATCAGGAAATGGAAGTACTGGCATATATGGAGTCAGAGTAACAAATCAGATCAAATTAAACCTCCAAAGTAGAATGGCATAAATTTGGATTTTAACCAACAATACCAAAAAAAAAGTTCAAACATCATCATTTGTGAGGCCTCAGTTCGGTGAAAAGGAGAACGAATTCACCGCGCTGCCCCCCAATTACTTACATATAGTAATTAATTTTCCAAGCGAATGTAAGATTTATAAGATGCCATTAAGGTGACAGTATCACTCTGCAAATGCATTCCTTTCCGTCTTCAAAGAGCAAGTTGTTTTACTCTGTTTTAGTTGGACTTCCTTTTACTTTACCGTGTTTAACAACTCTTTGTGTTTATAATAAGTTAAAAATATCATTTGTAGAGGTAATACATGTTAAATCATTTTCGACAGTTTGAGGCTGGAAGGAATGAACGCATACAAATTGTATCCTGATGCAGCTTCCTGGGCTGTGCCACGGCAGCCACTCGATCACATTTTGCATGTCAGCGATGGACACATATAGTCGGAAAAAAGGAGCTGGCAGCCAGCAGGTATAACAGCCATGCAAACATGTAAAGAATTCTTTTAAAAATTGCATTAAATGTATTAGGAGACTTCTAAAATTTATACGCATGCTTTTCGCTCCGGCAACTCTGTGACCTGTTCTTCCCATGCTTGCTCGCTTTTCTTTGGATGGAGACATTTATAAACATCCATTTCACTACTGAGTCATTCCTCTGTATCAAACCTAAAATCTGCAAGATCTGCCGAATAGGCCCACAGGGTCCCTGCTCACAAATTAGGTACATCTGCCTTTTCTAGGTTGAGTGCCCGAATCCTTTAGATGCTCATCATTAGTGGGTGGTAAAATAAAAAAAGGAAATACAGGTATGTCTTTCCACATGTGGAGCAGACATGTCGGCTGCTCTCTGATCACTAGTGTGTGTGCGTGTGTGTGTGTGTGTGTGCGTGCGTGCGTGTGACACATCGGCAACAGAGAGCCATGTGTTTAAAACATCAACCAGGCCAGACGTGCACCTCGCAAAAGGGGGCCCCAGCCCCCGCGAGCGCTTCTCTGCTCGGGATCGAACATCTGAGGAGATGCGCGTTTACAAGAAGTCCTTCACAAATACCGTTCTTTGCCCCACAGTCAAATCCAGACAGCAGATGGCTTATGCAGCTGCATGGCTTTGACAAGGATACATTTTAATAATATAGAGTATATTCGTGGAAAAAACAGACTGAATTGCTATTGGCTGCACAAAACCGCCTCCATAAGCATGAACAAATGTAATCACTAGCCACCTGGCTTTCACATCGTTAACATATTTTTTTTTTTTTCAGTTTTTTCTTTACAATTGTGGTCAAAGATTTATATCGACCAAGACCACAACAATACGAAACTCCATGATCTCTCGTAGATGCCAATGATAAGTGTACGTAAACCTCCATCCATCCATCCATCCATTCATTTCCTGAGCCGCTTCTCCTCAGTAGGGTCGCGGGCGTGGTGGAGCCTATCCCAGCTGTCATCGGGCAGGAGGCGGGGTACACCCTGAACTGGTTGCCAGCCAATCGCAGGGCACATAGAAACAAACAACCATTCGCACTCACAGTCACGCCTACGGGCAATTTAGAGTCTCCAATGAATGCATGTTTTTGGGATGTGGGAGGAAACCGGAGTGCCCGGAGAAAACCCACGCAGGCACGGGGAGAACATGCAAACTCCACACAGGCGAGGGCCGGGGATTGAACCCGGGTCCTCAGAACTGTGAGGCTGACGCTCTAACCAGTCCCCAAAATGTCTCACTAATACCCTGTAATTGATTATTTTTATAATTTACAATGGGAAAATTGCATTAAAGTTTCAAACTGATTGGAGGTGGAGCAGTGTCCAAAACATCATGTGTAGCCTGTGCGTTTATATGTTCGTATATAAGGCTTCTTATCGAGTTTAATAGCAAAACAAATGCTTTCGGCTGAAAATGAAAAATCGCGTTGGCAACTTTGTTTTCCCCCTTCTCTGCCTTTGATGATTTCACATGGTTGTGATCTCGCCGACACACAACACTCCTGCTCGGGTTAGACTCGTGAAGGCGACGGGTGGATGAGGATGAGGAGGAGGAGAAGACAACTTGTTTGTGGTGAGCTTCCATTTGTCACGCTGGCATCACAAGGAGAGAGATACTTGTGTGTGTCATTGTGTGAGCGAGGAGAAGAAAAAAAACAAAACAAAACAGACAGAGGCCAAGAAGTTTGAAAACAAAGACGCGTCTGTGTGCGACTCTCCATCACGTCCAGTTCATTCAGATCTCCGCTGAGAACCACGGCAAGGCTTTTTCCGGCCAACCGCTGGGCTCCGACCCGAGTCTAACTCGCAGCGCTTGGCCTCATGGGCCATCCAAACCACTTCGCAATCCCCCCCCCCCCCAAAAAAAACAAAAAAAGGGTCTCCCGGGGGAAGAAAGATGGCTCAGAGGGGCATCTTTGCTTTATATGTCATCACCGAGACATCACGCACTAACAATCCTGCAGCAGCCCCCCCCCAAACCACCCCATAATCCCTTCCTCTTTGACATCCATTCATCACCACCAACCGCAACATGACTGCGGCCTGTCGTCAACGCAGAGCTAAAGCCTTCCAACAGCTGAGAAATGTAAATACAGGGCACCCTCGGAATTATAACACGATCCAGACATCCCAAATTGGGGGTGAGTTGGGGTCTATCTCAGACGACTTTTGTTCGAGAGGCGGGGTACACACTGGACTGGTCTGGACTAACAATTTAGAGTCTTCGATAAACTTAAGGTGAATGTTTTTGGAATACGGGTGGAAAAAAAACAAAACACACAAGCATGAACCACGAACCCAAAACCTGAGAACTGCGGAGTAAACATGCTAACCACTAGTGCTGCCTTTATCAATTATATTAAAAACAATAAAATATAAAAAAGATTAATTGATAGCTAACAATTTTGTCTATGGTGTGGAATTGATTGAATATGAATCAAGTCTTAAAGCAATTGCGTCAAATTGCAGTGCACTACTTGGAGGCAACCAGCAGAGGCGCTGTGGATTTACTTGCAACCAGAGGTGTAACAAAAATTTCAGGCTCTCAACATTAAATATTCTCAGATTTTTGTCGTCCTCCACAAAATCAGACTCATTTTTTATTTTTTATTTCATCAAAATAATACATTTGCAAACTTCTGCAAACATCTTGGCAAACAATGATCCACATGTTTGCCTATTTTCTGACATGTTGTGGACCAAACCAGTAACTGAACCATAACAATCAATTTATGTTATTGCATTTTCTCCACTGTCAATTTGAAATAATCTCCTGCTTTTGAATAAAGGCATGTAAATATATCGAAAAAAATCCAGTTCATTGATTAATTGAAAAAAATTAACAGATGAATCAATGATTTAAATAATTGTTAGTAGCAGTTCTACTTGCAACTACTTTATAAGAATGGCGCTTGCGCAAAGCTACCAATAGCTACTGTCGAGCGGAAACCTCGTACATCCAAATATGGTCAATTTCATATTTTTTCACAAAGCGAGTTAGTGCAGGTACAATTACTTACTTTAATGCCCTCACATGTGGGAAAGGAGAGCCACATTAGCCGATGCACTTTTTTGCCATGAGTTGAACACCGGGAGAAATGTAAAAAAACATGAACACAACACGCACAATCACCCAGGAGCTGCTGTCGGCCACAGCTCACGCCGAGACACTCACACGCAGACTCATCAACACCCCGAGCCCCCCCATCAGGCCCCGTCTCTTAAAGGCATATGCATGTACACAGACACGACAATATGTGTAGTAGTTTCTAAACATTTTATGCTTTGTAGACCACAGCATTGTTGTTATGTTTGTGTTCCTCAAGATACAAGTTTGTGTAGCACGAAGACACGACTACTTCCTAAAGATGTGACTTCGATATGTCAAATTGTAAACCCACAGTATTTAAAATATAAGTATAAAAAATACTTTTGCAGCTTTGTGTGCGTGACTCAGGTTTTCATCTGTACACAAAACATTTCCGTTTTCACTAGCTTGTCGTGGAAACAGATTTGGATTCACACGTTGCAAATCATCCTCAAGCCCCTGCAGGCCCGCATCGTTGTGAAAAAGCACCATCCGCGTTTTAATCTGACGTTTCGGCCTCATTGCTTACAGATGTGTCTGTTTACAGCTGACTATTGTTTGCTGGCGCTCGGAGGGCAGAGCTGCTAAAACACTAACATATCTGTGAGTCTTATTTTCCACACTCTCTTCACTCTGAGGGCAAGCATTAAAAGAGCCATAATGGCTCTAATGCCTTCCCTCCAGGGACCGGGCAAATCTGAGCGGAGCGGAGGGGAAATTTGTCAAATGGGGCCGCCGTGTTTACTTTGCTAAGAGGGCAAGCACCGGTTGTCCGATGATAGCTGCTGACTGCAACTCGTCCAATCACAGCTGAACATTCATCATCAATCCAGATTCAACACAAATGAATTGATATCAGTGACAACAATGTGCTGTCAGAGAGGTATTACTATGACAATATGTTTTTGATTGTGGTTGTAGTTTACTGCATCCCAACATACTGGGAATTCGTTCCAATATTTGGACTCTCATGAAGTTAAATAGGAGCACTAAAATTTAGGGCACATTTTTAAATCATTACACAGAATAACACTATTAAATTTAATCATATGTTATATTTGTTTGAATATATTTTTGGGATAGATTATTGTATGATTATAAGGTTATTTATAAAATAGTACCTTTGAGCACTATTTTTTGGGGATTTTGTGATTTTGTGACTCAATAACCCCATTATATTTTATGATGTATCATTATGATACTAGAATTTTATGAGCAGCATATTACTATCATTTTTTGAAAATATTAGAATATTATTTCTTTTCATCTTTATAATTTTTCATTATTATTATTTGTAATATCGATAAAACATGATATATTATACGGGAATGTCAGTATTGTGTTACAATCAAAATATATTTTATACAATTTTAATATTGTATACATTTTTATCAAGGTTGTTCAAGACGGTTTGTATTAGTTAAGTGAGTGGCTCCCGAACTTTTTACAGCACCTCCAGTCTTTAAGGACCACCTCAAAATATACTTGGCTCCTTAAGTCCATCATGACTGAAACACAGTAGCGTAGTAGGCCTTAGTGTTCATCAAAAAGAAGGCAGAGGTTTAGTTTCTAAAAATTACATTTATATGATTGTAAACTACCATAACATTATTCACAGACTGAACATTAACACTGTGCTTAAATTTAGGAGCGGGGGGCGGGACATGTAAACAGTGATTCGATTAAAATGCATTATAGAGAAATTGTTAATAAAAATAAATATAAGTTTAAAAACAAAGAGTTTTTAAAAATAATGCCAATGTATTGAACTAAAAAGTTCAATACAACTGAACTATACTTAGGAAGCAATTCATCCACGTACCACTAGTGGGAGCCAGCATAGCACTGGCGGTACTACTACCACACTTTGGGAATCACTAAGTTGAGTGATATACAATGAAACAACAATAAATGTACTGTACTATATTATTATTATAGTATTCATTACCAATGCAAAAGTTCCTACTGCGTACTTAATATGTAATTATTTCCTGTATCGCGTTGTTATTTATCTGTAAATGTGTGCACAACCGCTAATAAATCAATCCCTCCTGTTGATTACTACCATACAGGGGTCGCGAGTTCAAGCCATATTTTCCTCTTTAGTGTACATGGTCTTTGTAGCAATCTGTTTGCAAGACATGCCATTTATCTTTGTCCTTGGCGCCCCCTCTCATCCACCTCATTAATCGCTCGTCCCGAGTGACTCAAACACTCCCGGAGGTTTGATTGATCGGATTCTGGGAGCGCCTCATTGTCATTCAACGTGTCACGAGAAAGATGACGGCCGCCGGCGGGCGTGATGAAGGAGGGTTACCAGCTGAAAACGTCGCACCAGAAGGTACGCATCAACGACGATCGTGCGATGGATGTGGGTGGCGCGGGAGTAGTTAACCATGGTAACAGGCTGATTGATGAGCCGCTGATTGTGTGAAGTGAAACTTAGCAGGCTGGAGGAGTTTAAAGCTTCGGTAAACACAGCAGTGGGAAGGAGAACACCTCTGACGGTGGCAGTCATGTAGGACACTCCAATTTGTCATAATTACTTCAAGATGATTAATTAGCCATCAAGTACACACAATCGTAAGGATCAATAAATCAAATTATTGGTTATTGTGTACATTCTTACTTCGTGGTTGGTACGGCTGCTTCGCATTCAGAGATTCTCAGTTTGAATCTTAGCTTGCCTCTTCCTGTCTGTTTGCATGTTCTTTGTGTGTGAAGTGTGAAGCTTGCCTGCGATTGTTGAAATAAAAAAATTCCCGAAATCTCAATATAACCGATATGTTTATCTTTCACTGTTTGTTTTAAGTTCTAACAAAAACAAAAGGTGCAGGGAGTTCCCAGGGTCAGCAACATCTCTTATAAAGGTAACTGACAATGTCCATCCATCCATTTTCTGAGCCGCTTCTCCTCACTAGGGTCGCTGGGCGTGCTGGAGCCTATCCCAGCTGTCATCAGGCAGGAGGCGGGGTACACCCTGAACTGGTTGCCAGCCAATCGCAGGGCACACAGAAACAAACAACCATTCGCACTCACAGTCACGCCTACGGGCAATTTAGAGTCTCCAATTAATGCATGTTTTGGGGATGTGGGAGAAAACCCACACAGGCACGGCGAGAACATGCAAATTCCACACAGGCGGGGCCGGGATGGGAACCCGGGTCCTCAGAACTGTGAGGATGACGCTCTAACCAGTCGGCCACCGACTTCTTATTGACTGTCAGATTTAGAAATAAATCAATAAAAGCCCTGGTCGGCAGTCAATCAAACATTCACACCGTCATTGAGTGGTAATTAAACCCGGAAGTCAAGTGCGTAAACTACGATACCACCCAAAATCCTACAGCCTTAGTCCAAATACTCCTGGGCCTAACTTGATATCACTTATTCAACGTGTGAACCAAGTGGGCTGCTCCCAGACTCTTTCAGAGACCAAAAAGGAGCCCCATGAATATCAATGCAAGTAGATTCCTGACGGAAGGATGTGAACACAAGTATGACCCCAACTTTGAGCCGTCAAGTAGTTCTGCATTTCCACTGTGAGGTCAGTCAAAGAGGTGCGGGTGACGGGTTACATGTCACTGTTGTGATTGTCTAGCTCATATTTGGGTAAAACAGCGAACAAGTTGAAGATTAACACAAAGAGGTGGTGATGTTTAGAAGCAGCTTGTTAAAAATAACAGACAGGCGAGGGCCGATGGCGAGGGATGACCAGGGCGACGGGGGAAGAGGATCTTGGCAACGGCATGGAGAGCGGCCCCCGGCGGCATGCTAATGAGAGAAAGGCCTTTCAGAGGGGTGGGGGTGACGAAGGAGGGTGGCTGGAGTGGGGTCTTCTCACGGGTACTAGACTTTGGAGAAAAAGGGGGAGCCTCAGGGGTCAGGGAAGCGAACTTAGCAGGGATCCCACAACACAACAACAAATGGCCACACTAATCTTGAGACTTTTTTTTCACGGTCGGCCCTGTTAAACACCGCGGAGAGCTGACATCATGCTTGTAAAGACGAGATGCTTTGTTTGAACTCTTTATATGGTCATATTAAGATGTTTATTGGATCTTTATTTTGTAATGGCCAAAATCTAAATCGTACCACGAGTTCAAAAACATACACAAAAGACGGTTCAAGGTAAGGAGAGAAGCAGTAATCAGCATCAACCCCTCTGCAAACATGGAAAAAGGATTTCAAGTGGGATCATTAGTATCAACAGGGGGTCCTCAGTTTACGACAATTCTGACACAACAGTTTTGGAGCTTACAAATCGTGCAATTAACTCGTTTGTGCAGCATCACAAGGAAGAACGCTCAGTTTCCGCCATACTTACTATTTGTTTTTTATATTTACGGTACAGAAGTATTTTTCAAATTCTTTCATTTATTTTATTTTATTTAAAATTATTTTAGGGCTGGGAGAAAAAAGTCAAAAGACCTCTGTCGGCTAAGTCGACTTCAAAAAAAGGGCCGACACAAAATTTCTGCCTCGAAGCTCTACCACGACCAAAAAAAAAAAAAAAAAAAAAAAAAAAAAGAAAGTTCCGCCTGGAACATGTGTTTCAAACGGACATTGATTGCAGACGGACGCAGTTATGGACCAATGATAAACTTGACCAAAAACGACAAAGGAGTGTCTGTAAGTGACACTGTTAGATGTATAATGTACATATATGGTAGTTCGGGTTTTTTTTTTGTTGTCGTTTTTTTTTTTACCGAAAATGGTAATCATGATTATCGTGATTGCTAACCGTTTAGCATTTCAAATGTTGCTGTCTCAAATTCTGTACACCAAATTTATACCATACACTCAGTACCAACATCTGCAGTTTCATGATTGAATTCTAATACTGGAGGGGTAATCACCTGGCGAGATTTTAACAAATCTCGTGAGACTTAATGTTACAGATCAACTCCAGATCCAGCTTTGCTTTTACCTTGTTCTTTTTCACAAAGAGAATACATTAAAAAGCTGAATTAATTTATTTATTTAAATGAGGTTTAAACAAAGGCTTACCAAAACCATGTTACAGGGAGTTCTGCAGAAGACTGTACGTTGAATTGCATGCGCAGGTGAGTTGCTGTGCTGTGCTATGCTAATGATGCTAATCAAGCTAAGTGAAGCTACATGTCGTAGAAGCCATTTTGCTAATGTCATGGTATTTGACCTTGAAATGTTGGTTGTATGTTCAAATATGGTGAATTCATGGTTGTTGTATGCATTTTGCCAGCTTGGAGGACCGATAAGAAATTGATATTGTGTTTCTTATTTTCTCAGCGCTCTGAATTTTATTTTTTGGGGGTCTACATTTTCAACCCCAGGTTGAAAACCAAAACAAAACACAGTGAGGGAAGTAAAAGTTGCTGGAAATAATAATTACTGTATTGAATGAATGCCGGCAGTTTGGTTGTTCAAATTAAGCAAGTCAATAAGTTTTATTTCCCCTATATCCTCCTAGCACCTGTGCATTTTTCACTATAAGGTTTGCTATAAAAGTGCTGTATTAGACACCCCGTTAACAACAATAGCAAAAGTCACATTCTTGCATTTGTAAAAGACTTTGACTGTACAGTTAACTCATTCACTGCCGTGGACGTTTATATTCGGCAATTGAAATTAAGTGTTTACTGCCACTGCCGAATAAATTCATCAAGTATGTTTTTCAAGAAGAGAAGAAGAAAACTGTATTGACAAACAAATGTCAGTAGTTGGCAGCGTTGCATCGCTTTGGATTTGAGATCCGCACAGCTTTTGAGCCAAAGATAAAGATTAGGCGTTGAATCTCAGCACGTTGATTATGAGAGAGAAATTGATGTTTAAATTCTGACAGTCGAAGAATATGTATATGTATGGTATAGACGGATTATGTGTTGTGGAAGTTAGTAGAACGTATGTGTCATGATATGTAAACAAAAATCCACTGAAGTTTAACTTGAGCCATATGTTGAGTCGGTGTCGCTCACGGCGTGTTTCTTAGTTGTTTCTTTAAAAATATTATTAATATTGTTTTGTCATCAAGAGTCCTTTCTCTGCCTTGTTTTTGTTGTTTTGTAGTGTGAGGTTTCAACAAAGCAAAAAATATGAGCGTCAAATGTTGTTTTTCACATAAAGCTAATTTTCTCTGCTTTTCGGTCAGAAACGTGTGTTTTAGGTGAAATAAACCCATGCTCTACTGCTGATTAGGCTACTATAGAACGGAAAAACCAAGAAAGAAACTTTTTTTCCCCTACTTTTTCTTCAGTGCTTATATTGTCACAGAACATTACACAACAATATTCTGTGGGTCCTGAAAAATCAATCAATAGACTTTCTATTAGGAAAACTGCTCCTAAATTTGAACAACTTGGAATGAATTCCGTTTGGACTGTTACTAGAGGCAAAAGAGTTTGAATTAGATAAGCCTAGCCAAGTCTGGGAATTGCACACTCGAGTCTTCACGTGAATGACGATGAAGGCCCAACTGAGAAACAGAGAAGGCCTCATTGTGGCTTTCACACAGCGAGATTGGCGGCAGTGAATGCTCCTCAGTCGCCCACAAAAGACCTGCACCCTCCGTTCCCAGGCAGCTGTTTCGTCAGTGCCATTCAGCACGTCGTGACAAAAGCCCGGTCGTGGCATCAGAACCAAGAAGCGCTGAGGGTGTGGTCCACTGGCGGTGGTCCAGTGGTAAATACCATGTACTGAAGCGACACAATTCTAAACACCACTCACTGTCTGCCTCCAATCAAACTCATTGATTGGTTAAACAAAAGCACAGGACACAAACTCATTACAGCGATCCATTCACTTGTTTTACTGACCCACTTTTCACAGACTATATATACAAGTTCAATATGTGAAAAACAGGAACAGAGGCTTATCCATTAGTTTCAGGTTATATTCAGCAACAAACCGATCCATCTCGACTGAGGTGACGGGTTCCGTGTCTGAGATAGTGGAATTTTATCTAAGAAGGACGAAATAACCACAAGGAGTTGATTAATAAGAAGCCTCGTTCCTGTTTCAGGCTCAGCATCCGTCTCCGCTTTACCGTCTTCAAAGGCTCTTTTGCAACGCATTTTACGCTCGCGTGTGCATGACTGTTAATCATCAGAAGACTTGTGTTGTTTTACTGCAGTCAGAAGCTTACAGAGCGAGCACCCAACTGAGGTTACTTGCCAGATGTCTGCGTTCTTCCTCCTGACTTTAGAGTTACAGTGTGTACAGTAGACTCTATAAAGTACACATGGTCATTGTAGCTTTGCCCAAAAAATTTTTATGGTGTGTCAGACTGTAAATGTGACATGGAGAAGTGCAAATGATTCAAATAGCATTAATTCTTTGATGGCATAAACAATCCAGAGCATTTTTTAAAATTATTATTATTTTTTTAATTCTTCCCATTCTACTCCCAATTCCACTTCCAATTCTTTCTTCACAAATCACAGGCATCAATGTGTTTAGCGCCATTCTACACATTCCCATCCAACTCAAGTACCTCAAGAAGGGTGCTGAAAAGTGGGATGGATGTTTTGGGCTCACGGGTTTTGCTCGAGCCTATCCCAGCTGACTTTGAGCAAAAGGTGGGGTACGAACCTGGACCGGTTGCCAGGAAACATTCACCTAGACACGCAAACATTCACAATAACATTTGGACCTATTGACAATTTAGAGTAAGAGTGAATAGTGAAACCCGCATAAGTAAGGGGAGAAAAGGCAAACACAACCAAGGGAATAGCATGCCAAGATTTTAAGCCCGAACCTCAGGACTTTGAGGCAGAAGTGCTAAGTTTGCATGTTCGGTTGCTGGTTTCCTCACATGTTCCAAAAGCATGCTTGTTAGCTTCACTTAAGACGCGAAATTGTCCATAGGTGTAAGTGTGAATGGTTGTTTTTTAACGAGCCTTGTGGTTGCTGTACAACTAGTCCAGGGTTTACCAAGCGTAGGACAGGCGTAATAGAAAATGCACAAATTGTGTAAAAAGTCAAATATTAGTACTGTACATTGTAGTTTGTCCCACTGGTGTTGCCATATAACTTCCGTAGCAGATCAGGTAAAGTCACGTGCAGATCAGGTGGCCTCATGTGCGGGTTTACATGTGTACGAGGTACCAAAGTAAAAGGAAAATTTTTCAGCACGAAAGTAATGTTTTGCTCCTCAAATTTCAACCCTTTCCTGCTGTTATTAAGAGCCTTTGATGAAACAATGGCCAAGAACACTGCCTGACTCAGCACCATTGTAATTGCAAGTTTGTGTTACTGTCTTAATAGGTCTGGGAATGGTCTCCAGCCATGTTTTCCTTCAGTCATTCTTTCCAAAAAAAATACAAATAAAAAAGAAAGACTGAATATGCGGCTCATCCACAGGCGCTGCGGTTTTGGCTCGCGGCACGTGGCAGGAAAAGTGTTAGACAGATGCTTCGTGTTACTGTAGGCATGCTTGGAAAGATGTTACAATGTACAAACCGACAATGTTCATCGATTAATTTAAACGAGGAATTTGCATCAATCATTGCATTTTCTGTGAATATTCTTTGCACTTTTCTGCAAACACAAACTGTTGCTTCCTGGCTACAGTGAGCTCATGTTACAAAGCTGACAAAAAACATTACTGCGAAAAAAATATACCTCTATTTTCCACTTAGGATAATGGAGGATAATAAGCTTGCGTTGACCCAATTCATATTGATCTTCCATTCCAGAAAAGTCTTATACCAAATACACACACAGCATTGAAAAGTGCAATATAGGGAAAATGTTAACCTCGTAAACATATTTGTTTTCAGTTAATTTTGTTTTACTATTTTTGTTATATAAAAAATATACAATATAATCATATAGAATAATTATCTAAAAATAACGCTGATTTATTTGTATTTTTGAACATTTCAAATTGATTTTAAAATTGCACTAATTATTATTATTATGTTATTATTTTTATTATTATTCTTTAATCATAAAATTTCATTTAAAAAATCATTTTTTTCCCCATACTATAATTGAACTTATCCTTTTTCCTGTCATTGCATGACATCCAACATGTCTCCAATCCTTAATTGACAGTAAATCTCATTCCGTGTGGTTAATCCCTGACATGCATAAGCGTCTTTATATTTAGCTCAGAACAACAGCCAATCAGCAGGCTTGAGTTTAAAGGTCTTCATCTTGTCCTCGCAGCTTTGTTACGTTATAGCTAAAAGCCACCATTGTGAGAAAACACATGAAAGCAGCTTTTTAAAAAAAAAAAAAATAATAAATAAAAAAACAAGATATTTTCCCCTTTATGGTTGAACAACATGTTGACACAGTGGACCGATATCTGTTATCACTTACGTGGTCGTGCACCATGAACCGTCATTCACCCCTTGCTGATTACGACCACAAGCACGTGCAGTCCTCTGCCAAACGCTACAACGCTCGCGCTCAGTGCACATCCACACATGACAGTTTAAACTGATGCGGGCCTCTTCTGGACCAGAGGTATCAGAATTGGACCTCGCTTCCAACGTCGGTACGCACGTCCACGGCAAAACTTTGTGGGAAAATATTTGCGGCGGGCGGTATTTGCGTTCGTTTGCGTGGCTACCTCTCGGTTCGACAAATATGGCATAAGATGATGGGAGTCAAACAATGCAAAAATATGTCTTGCAAAAATGAAAAGTGACGATTTTCTGCTTGCCTTGACACACACACACACACACACACACACACACACACACACACACACACACACACACACAATAGAGACATAATGGAGCAAGCAGTGGGTGTGGGTGTGGGGGTGTCGAGAGGTGTTTCCCATGAACGGAGCGCTCCCTCCTGGGATCTCCATCCGCTATTGTCCTCAGCCTCATACCACCAACCTCTCACCCCTGACCCAACACTTGGCCCAGTCTCAAACCCCTCCTGGATGCCCCCTGCCCCCACGAGCACTCCCTCCCAACTCTCCACAACTTGTCACAGCAAAGTGGATCAGGGGACCACTTTAATTCAATTACTGGGCCATAAGGTGGGCAAAGCCCCGCATGCCGATGCTGGATCCTAGAAGGACAAAAACCTAACCTGAACCTGACGCTAATAGCCCCAGCCGGGCCCAAACGAGGGCAAAGAGGCTCCTAACAAGTAGCCGATGGACGCTTCTAGCTGTGTACACTTCACTGACCCCTTGTGAGAGTGGGTCAATCCATTGCCTTATTGCTTTGAGCGATGAGAGGCAGCCAGCCTTCCAAAAGTGAAATCTATTTGGGACTCCACTTTAATCCAGACTTTTAACTCTCACTGTGTGAACAATCCATCAAAGTGGAGGAGAAATATAAATAAACACTGACACCTGGACTTGTAATGACATTAATAACGTTATTACAGTGTATCATTATTTAATGCCATTGATTCTTTGCATTAGGATCTGCCGGTCTGTTAGATGACTAAATGTTTATTTATTCAAACGCAGAGTACCAGGCATTTATCAGATGTATGGAATGTATTAGAGAGGAGGCCTTTTTCATTACATTTCAGTATTTTCCACAAAACACTTAAATATAAGTTAAAATAATATACAGTGGGTACGGAAACTATTCAGACCCCCTTAAAGTTTTCACTCTTTGTTATATTGCAGCCATTTGCTAAAATCATTTAAGTTATCCCCCCCCCCATCATTAACGTACACAGCACCACATATTGACAGGAAAAAAAAACTGAATTGTTGAAATCTTTCCAGATTTATTAAAAAAGAAAAACTGACAAATCACACAGCCATAAGTATTCAGACCCTTTGCTGTGACACTCATATATTTAACCCGGGTGCTGTCCATTTCTTCTGATCATCCTTAAAATGATTCTACACCTTCATTGGAGTCCAGCTGTGTTTGATTATACTGATTGGACTTGACGAGGAAAGCCACACCCCTGTCTATATACGACCTCATCGCTCACAGTGCATGTCAGAGCAAATGAGAATCATGAGGTCAAAGGAACTGCCTGAAGAGCTCAGGGACAGAATTGTGACAAGGCACAGATCTGGCCAAGGTTACAAAAAAACCTTCTCCGGAGTGCTCAGGACCTGAGACTGGGCCGGAGGTTCACCTTCCAACAAGACAATGACCCTAAGCACACAGCTAAAATAACGAAGGAGTGGCTTCAGAACAATTCTGTGACTGTTTTTGAAGAGCCCAGCAAGAGCCCTGACTAAAACCCAATTGAGCATCTCTGGAGAGACCTGAAAATGGCTGTCCACCAACATTCACCATCCAATCTGACAGGACTGGAGAGGATCTGCAAGGAGGAATGGCAGAGGATCCCCAAATCCAGGTGTGAAAAACTTGTTGCGTCATTCCCAAAAAGACTCGTGGCTGTATTAGCTCAAAAGGGTGCTCCGACTAAATACTGAGCAATGGGCCTGAATACTTATGGCTGTGTGATATTTCAGTTTTTCTTTTTTAATAAATCTGCAAAAATTTCAACAATTCCTTTTTTTTTTCTGTCAATATTGGGTGCTGTGTGTACATTGAGGGGGGGGGGATGAACTTCAATGAGTTTAGCAAATGGCAATATAAGAGTGAAATATTTAAGGGGGTCGGAATAATTTCCGTACCCACTGTACATTGAATTGTAAGGTAACTCAGAATACATGTATATAATAAATAAATAATTGGGTATGCACCACTTACTGGTATGATGAAATCAATTATATTTGTAAAAAATGCTTTAGTAAAAAATGTTTTGTAAAAAAAGACTTTAGACATGACTATGGAGTGTCTCTGTGGGATTTTTTTCCCCCTGGGGGTCTTATTCACTATGTCTGTCGTGGGTCATCCCAATTTAATGAGGTTGAGCTGATGTTCTTCCACACCAAACTCATCCAAGCATGCCTTTAAAAGAAGCTTCCATACACAGTTCTCACAATTGCATAAGATTTTTCAGAATGTCAGTCCATTAAGAGGTCTCTTCGAACCTTTTATTGATTGATTAATTGATTGGGAGGTGCGCCCTTTGGGTTTTGTCCATATCGTGTAAGATCACGTACAAACATTCCCCAAATTGAGAACAGTAAAAAGTATCTCTCCACACTGCAGAAGCTGCAGAAGTCTTTTCCCATACAGTGGGGGTCAAAAGTTTAAAATGACTTCGGAGACATTGATGTAATATTCGTAACGTGAAAAAAAATCCCTCATTGGGTCTGCACGTGGTTGCGGGGTCCCACATCTGAGATTTCCTCTCCGCCCCCAAAGCTGCTGTTTGCTGCCATTTGTTTCACCAAAACAGATAGGACCGCTGCCAAATATCTCCCAAATACCTGTCATATTTAAATGTACCCTGTTTAAAAATGCAATTGTTCAAGCAACAATTGCATTTTCTGCTGTTGCCTTCCAGCCAGCATCTGTCGCTGCACAAAAGTTCAACTTTTGCAGGCTTTCGACAGCTTGGCAGAGACACTTCCTGTGGGCCTATCGCGCCTTCCTCCCGAGGATTATAAACAGACAATGAGAGCTCTCGCATGGAAACAAGTGAGAGAGAAAGCAGGTGTGTGCAGTGGCCTTTAACTCTGGCAGCCCGGGAGCACAACATCAGGGTGAGTCATCGAACTTCGCCGCCAAGCTCCGCCCACACACGACGACGAAAACTCAAATCCTTCGCAGTTAGCATCGCTTATTTGTCTTGTATTCCTGATAAAAAAAAATTGTAGCAATCAGACAAAATCTCATTTATGAAAACCCTTGGAAGTGAAACTGGAATGGGGGATTGAAGTCATCGAACTTCGTCACCGTGCTTACACATAATGACAAAAACTAAAATTCTTTACAATTGAACATCACACATTTGAGTAGTTACATGGTTAAAATGTAATCACAGCACGACAAAATCTTCTCTGTCCTGTATTTGGGGAAAATTAGCCTAAAAGGGCGGCTTCAAACCAAAATGGCGGATTTCCTGTCTTTTCAGGACTTTTTGTGGACATACTTTTGAGAGACTTGCTGACCAGATTTTGTGCTCTGACAGTAAACTGACTTGTGGGAATTGGATTTTCAAAAAAACAACAACAACAACAACAACAAAAAAGCAAAATGTTCATTTTTGAAGGACCTCTGGTTATGACTCGAAAATGCCTGCTTCAAACGAAATCAGAATCATCTTTATTTGCCAAGTATGTCCAAAACACACAAGGAATTTGTCTCCGGTAGTTGGAGCCGCTCTAGTACAACAGACAAGTCAATTTACGGAGCACTTTGGAGACATAAAGACATTGACAAAAAACAATTGTGCAAAAAGATGCAGAGTCCTCTAGTCCACAGACTTCTTGTGTTTTTACGCATGAGACTTTTTTGTGGATCTGCTTGTGATAGACATGCCTACCAAATGTTGTGTTCCAATGGAAAACTGGCTTGGTGGATTGAATTTTCCAAAATGGTTCATTTTTGAAGGACCCCTGGAAATGACTCGAAAATGACGTCTTCATACCAAAATGGCAGACTTCCTGTTGCAGACAGACCTCGATTGGTTCATGAGACTTTTTTTGTGGGTTTGCTCATAATAGACATAGAGTACCTGCTAAATGTCATCTTACTAAGGGGAAATGGGGTTGGCGGCCGAATTTAAAAACAAATAAAAAATCCAGGGCGAGATATTACATCAAATTTCCATAAGAATGAACAAGCATAAAAATAGGCCGAGTATGTTGCTGAGTTATTTGTACTAAGAATAACGGCGCAACTTGAAGAAAGCCTTCACACTAGAGTACATCCTAAATTTTACGACCGACGGCACCATTGCAACATCTCTATGCAGGAATACAGCGAGCATCCATTTTACAGTCACACCAGCCACAACGTGCCGTCGGGCTTTCCTACAAAGCACCGAGCACTTCTCATCGGGTGCCCCCCACCCCCACCCCCCAACATGCTTTTGTCTTACGGTTGTTTAGCAGCAGCGCAGAAAGAGAAAGCGGCGAGCACAAAGGCCGATCTGTGGCGGCTTGAATACACTCAAGCGGGCACAGGGCCAAGAGCTCAATCCTTGCAAGGCCCCACAGTGGAGGAGCGCGCTAATGAATTCTGCTCTCTCTCACACACGCAAACGCAGATGAACTTGCAGGAGAAATTAGGTGGAAGGGATTCTTCTCCTTCTGCACACTTCATTTCTGCCGGTGGTGCTGGAAAGGGACGCATTGCATACAGCTGTTCGTTCACTTGAAGGCTTGACAAGCAAGTAAAATACAAGAGCTGAATCGACACTTACTTTTGATTGACAGTGTCAGAGAGGTATTCATATAATGTGTTTATTATTGTGGTTGAAGTTTTGAGAAAGTCTGAAGTCGAATGTCCCTGATGTCACACAATACAGAAATCTGTCATCAAACAGTTAGACAAAACTTTGCAGTTCGAGCAGGCTGACAATGCACTTTTTCTTTGGCTTTTTGTGATATTTTAAAAGGACCGGCCTCACCAAGGGTTAGTAAGACTCCTAATTCGCCCTTTGATTCATCCCAATACTTGTCCATCATTTACATTTAAAAGTGGTTAACTTCTTACAGTATATGATAATTTAGAATATTTTAAAAAATAAGGCACAAATCACCATTAAATTAAATGTTTTTGCCATTACAGACGCTTTTGGGGTTTTTTTCACCATAGAATAAAATCTCAACTGTCGGTTGACCAGTGTCTTAAGAGGCTCACCTGTGTATTGAATGTATACAGTGGCGCCTGAACATACGATTGACCCGACTTTTGGGTTTTTTTGGAGAAGCGAGCCTTTGCTCAGCCAATTTTAGTCTTTGCCTTACGAAAGTCCGCTAGCTTAACGCTAAAACCCAATGCAAAACACCATTTAAGGGCTAACAAAACTAGCATTGATGTCGCGGGATTTATCACCATGTAACCAACGGGTATTTAAACACCAATACTCAGTCATATATTCTTTATCCTCTGTGAAAAATGACAAAAATTACTGCAGCTTACTAAACTTAGTTGTGACTGTCTACTTTGTGCATTTAATGTTTGTATCAATGTTTGTTGTGCAAGTGTGGCTAATAAAGTGGCTAACGCAAAGATGGCAACTGCCCCCCCCACCCCCTACCCCCACCCCAAAAAAAAAAGTATTATCGTATAATAATACACTATATCGTTAAGTCACGTTTAGGCCATCATATGATAGAGAGCACTTTTGCAATGTCACGGCTCGACCACTATGTCGAATGAGCAAATTCCTCTTGACTCGTCACAGTCACGCCCTGAAAGCTGAACGGTTTGTTCGCCCAATTGCATCTTCACATTATGCCAGTGAATTTCTCACTTCATTTACTCTTTATTCTATAAGTCGTCACTTTTATTCAGCTTTTCTAAAAGACTTGAGGTATCAGCTTCGGTCATCAACTCCCACCGGTTGCCCCCCCCCCCCCGTCACTGCAGCGTTAATCCTCTAACCCAGATCCGGACCAGGCTCTCTGGATTTTAGTGTCTAGGCGACCACTTGACTCTCTTCAACACTGTGGGCTATCAGCACGAAATACACAATTTACTTCCGTATCAATGTTTCCTCACATACTGCACATGTGTGTTCAGGGTGGCGGTGTAAAAGGGAATTCAATTGCATGGATGCCTGTTGAATGTGTGAATGAAAGTTCATCTGCTGCATGCTTCCATTGTGTCCCCGCCGGCCTTCCAGAACAATCATCCGACTGTGAACAAAAACACCGATCCAGACCTCTGCGTCGCTGGCAAATAGCAGACGTGGAAGCTGCCAACATATTGTGTGGATGTGGATGGGGGGGGGGGAAAAAAAAAAAAAAAAAAAAAAAAAAAAGAATTAAAAGCCTTATTATGCATGCGTGTGGCAGGAGGGTTAAGTCTTTTGGGCAAGGTCAGATTGTGTCTTAAGCAGCTTCCAAAAAATGAAGCAGTCACTTACTAGTCACTAGTTACTCAAACAGTCAAAATTTGGAATGGTCAAAGTGTCATCATCACATAACTTTATCAATGGACTTATTACAGACATTTTCAAGTACTGTAATAGCTTAACTGTCATTCAAGTATAAAAGTAGGTAAATCACTGTTGATATTAAGATGTAATTTTAACCAAACTGTCGTCACTTGAAGGACAAAGGTGATTCTCGATTTTCTTTTTTTTTTTTATTCTTGTCACGCTCGTGTAAAATGAAGTTTAACTTTAAAATGTGAAAAACAACAATAATCATCATCACACACCATTTTTATAACACATCATACTCAAATATTATTTTAATGCTATGTTCTGCCCACACTAGCTAGAGTAGCAAAAAAAGCTTTGCAACTTAGCGTCGGCCATCTTTCTAGTGTAGCTGCTTCCAATTGGAGCTTGTTTGGGCTAATTATCTATGAGTAATTAATCAAAGCAATTCGCTCAAAATGGCTACTTCAACCCAAAGTGGTCGACGACCTCCTGTCCAATTTCAGGCATGGATCTTGCATATGTTTTCGTGCGTGTTGAACCAGCTTTTTTGTTGATTTATGAAACTTCCACGAGTTACAAGCTCGGTCACGGAATAAATTAAACTCGTAAGTCAAGGTGCTACCGTATTGGATCGGCACTTGGACCATGCGGATCCTTGAACAAGGCCAAATGACACACAATCACACTCGGTCAACGGGCTTCCAAGTAGGGGTCAAGGCCATTGCACATGCTTGATCACAGGCATCCCCAGTCAGGACCTTCTATTCCAATCACTTCACAAGTCACAATAGTCAATGGGTTTGCTTTGTCTTTAACAGGTCACAACTTTCCAGAACATCAACATGCAAGCGGCACGGCAGTGATGCTGCAGGGAGGAACAAAAAGCACGGGATTAAAAGTCATTTTGGGTATTATAAATTTAAATTAAGCAATTAAGATTGCACGCTCACCTTCAAGCGCAATCAAAGCTGGAGTAGCCAGCCTTCCCAGTTAACATGGATATTTGACTTCTAAAGCCGTCAATGGCAGTGAATGTGTTAATGAGAAATCTTTGGAGCCGACATGTTTGAAGACGTAAGTGATGACATAAAAACGTATGGGCTTGTGTTTGGCTCGAACAGAAATGATAGTAGCTGCAGCAAAATTTGTATGGCGCCTGTCGGTTTCTGAAATAAAGCCTTTATTTTACACTACAGCTGTTTGGTTTTGCAGGGTTAGGAAATGCAACATTGAACGATGCTGTGGTAGGCAGTCTGCTAGTAGGTCTATTTTTGTCTAAATGACACTTTATCGGGTTTTGTGCTTGAACTCGTCACTTGTGAATTCCAACACAACTCATAAAAGTCGGCTAGGTGTTCTCAAAAGGTGAGTAGTTTTACTTTATTTTAGTTCAATTTTACAGTGGTTAATTGATTTTTACACTCATATGGAAGATAAGAATGTGCAAATGTTTTTAAAAAATAAATAAATAAATAAATAAGTTTTTAATGTAGCCATTGTTCCCTATGGTGGTTTAAAGAAAACTAACAAAACAAAACAAAATAAACGTCTTGGTTTCCAAATGGAAATGAGCCCAGCAAATATGCAAGTGTATTGACGCCCCCTCATTACTGAGCATAATAAGACTGAAGACGTGATGTTGTTTACAGCTGATTAATGGCGACATAAAGTGGATTCATCGGAGGTTAGCACATATGAAACAGCCTCTATCTGCGACTAAAATGGTTATTTGGGTGTGTTTTTCTACATCTCAGGGGAACATCGGGGGAGACAAAGTGACTCCTTACATCATTTGACATGTTGTTGGTGCTATCCAATTTTCGATACCACTTATCTTGATTAGAGTTGCAGGTGGGCTGCAGCGTATAAGGGCAATAGGCGGGTAAATCCTGACATTCTGGACTGGTTGCCAACCAATCGCAGGGCACAGAGACAAACAACCACTCACATTAAAACGTATGGACAATTTAGAGTCCTCAGTAAACATAGCATGCATGTTTTACCAATGTGAGAGGTCGATGCAAACTCCTCACGAAAAAGGCGGAACTGAGGTTTGAACCCCAAATTCTAGAAGTTCGAAGCAGAGGTGCTAACCACTAGTCCAACATGTTGCCGTTGTTGATGCTAAGCATGGAAAAAAAATAATAATAATTTGCTCTGCTCTGACTCAGGATGCTAGGTCACGGCGCACACTGCCCACCACTGTATGTGTGTTTGTGCGCGTGCGTGTGCGTGTGCGCGTGTGTGTCAGTGCTGATGTGACACTTTCCAGGCATCCCCGCACAGATTGGACAAGAATGTGGAAATCAGAGACAGCGGCCTCCCCTCGGAAGACACCAAATCCTTACAAAGCATGTGTGTGTCGTGTGTATGTGTGTGTGTTATCTCGGAGCTCGCACTGTAACATCTGACACCGCCTTCACGCCTCCGCACTGTCAAGAGCAGCTGGAAAACATATTTCATCACCCGGGCCCTGTTACCGAGCGTCGGCCGAGACGCACTCACTTCATATTTAAGTCCGTGTCCTAAAATCTGGACGCGATTCGGATAAACTTCACCTAAAGCGTGGCCACAACACAAGGAGAAGTTTCCGCAAAGGAAGAAAAGTGTGACTTTTACAATGGGAGTCCGACTCCCAAATACAAACGGTGCGCTGCGTTCAATTAGTTACAGTAGGTCGTAAAAGTGAAGTGCTGGAATCTTCACAAAACCAACTGAAAAGATGCCGCTGAGGGATAAAATTGTGTATGTATCTACTCATGTTTTTAATGTGTTGTGGGTAATACTGAGCTTTGACGTAATTGAATATCTTTAAAAATGAAGAAGAGGACACCGTGATGAACAATTAGTCATCGGGTGTGTCAACTGGATCCGCATATAGACACCTCCCTTTTTCACCATGAGAAAAAAAACAAAAAAAACAGACTGCCATCGTAATGATGTCGATTCATACACGGACATTATGGGGTTGAGCCAATTTAAACACTGTCGCTAACCAAAAACAGCAGCACCTACTGAAGCCATTAGCAGTCTCAAGTGTGGAGACTTGTAAATGAGTTCCTTATACATTTTTTCGCCATTTCTCTTTGCAATTAATCCTTTTTAATAATTATTTTGACTTGGACAATCTGTCTCTGAATGTTCTGAACTCCTGTTTCCAAGCCAGTGTCGCAATGAGCACGGAGGAATTGTGCCGTAGCGAGGATGAACTCAACTTCCCAACCGCTTTTTTTAGGCGCCTCTCCCAGCTGACTTTGGGCGAGAGGCGGGGGACACCCTGGACTGCTTGCCAGCCAATCGTGAGGCACATTAGACAAACAACCAATCACAATGGACCTAACTTCGTTTGGGATGTGGAAGGAAGCCGGAGCACATGTGTGACAAAATGGTGGGAACATGTGACCACAAAAAGAAGACCCGCGGGTGAAAACTAGCTTGGAATGATGCTCTCATGTCTCAACTACGAGGAAACAAGTCCTCCATTCGCCCGTTTGAAGACCATGATGTTCTCACTCTGTGAAACCGCAAAAAAAAAAAAAAAAAAAAAAAAAAAAAAAAACAATGGTGGTTAGCGTTTGAGGAGGAAGTAGAAGAAGAAAGAAAGAGGAGGGTGTGCGGGGATTCCGTTCAGAGGCCGTGTTGCTGTGAGACTCTCCGGCGATTGGGGCGACTTGGGCGTTCATGAACGGAGGCGCCGCACAAAGGAGCGCCTCCAAATTAGGAACACAAAGACGCCTCTGTCTGAACCTCCCAGCGAATTAATGAGCACCGATACATATTCTCACAAAGCATGGAGGGCTGCATCACGGGATTGCATTTTGTGGTAAAATAGCCTCAAGCCAGGACGCTTTGTTGGTGTTTACCTCGAAAAATGGAACAACCCCGAAGAGTTCAGTTCTTTGAGCAAAAAGGAATTCATCATTGATTTTTTTTTTCTTCCTTTTTGCAAAACTTTCCAAAAGAAGAACAAGTCTTAACTCATCAAGGATTGTGACATAAATTACGGACTTGCTTAACCAAATTACGGACTTGCTTAACCTTAACCATCAAAGTGAAGTTTGGTTATGTTTGTTGCACAGTGCTTAACTTCTTTGTTAGGATGTTAAATACAGTCGTGCCTTGAGCTAGTAGTTTCATTTATTCCGTAAGAATTCAACGGTAGAAGATTGTGAGGTCTTGGAAGGTCAGGATTTTTTTGTTCGTTTGTTTGCAGGATTGCACAACGACGACTCATCAACTGATTTCCACCCAAATTTTGAACCATGGAAATTTTGTTTCATTGTGCGCTGATCTGATTTTTCAAATTTCATTATTGTGTGTTTTTTTTTTTTTTTTTTTTTTAATTCTTTTTTACAACGGTTGTATTTTTTTTCCCAGTCAACAATGTTGTTGCTGCATTAGTATTACAAAAATATAAACAAAATTATATACATTTTATTAACATGACAAAGTTTTTTTTCAGTAAACATAGAAATATTACATGTACAGAATAATGGCAATACATTTTTCAGGGCATTTTCACACCCTATAAAAACAATCGCTTAATAAAGTGGGACAGTGTTATCCCAGGATATTTCCACCTAAATTAAGCATTTTTCAAAGAATATTTGTCCCTTATTAATCCTAGTAAACAATCCATATTTGGTGCACAGCATAGTGCTGATTCAGATTTTGTGTGAGTGTGTTGGTTGGCTGGGATGTGTGCGTGGGGAGAGATTAATAATATGAAAAACATGTGACAGTGTTCCATCAATACATGAATGCAGTGTGACTTTTATTTACTTTTCGGCCACTCGAGCGGAACAAACGGGATCTGCGAGACAATGCAAGCACTTGAGTGATTGAATCTCACCGCTGATCGATCGCCGATGACTGATCAGCAAAGGCGTGCATCCAGTGTGAGATCGTGAAAACGCGGCTGAGAAAGACAAGCCAGCAATAATCATTTCAACAACAACAAAAAAGTGCAAGAGAGTCCGGCGAGTGATCGCGCGCACACAATCCTGCAGCGCTTTAATCTCTCTAATCGCTTTCCTCGACTCAATCTCGCCGTGGACACAGTTCTTATTGTGGAACACACCTTTTGACAGCTGAATGGCATTTCCAAATGATGATTATTATTATTATTCTTTTTAAACTGACGATTAGACACGAGCAAAAGTTTGCAGAGTCAAACGCGCAGCCAGCCCGTTGTTTCTAATTCCACACGAATGCACTCACCCATGTTTGAAGATCTGCCCCGTGACAAGTCAGATGCAAGCGGTCGTCGTGGTTGTTTTTGGGTGCACCGCTCCTTTCGTGTGAGTCCTGAGATGCGGCGCTGTCAACTGGACGCTCGCAAACATTTTGGAGACAGCCCCGGTGACGTCACCGGCACGAGTGGGAGGGGTTTAGGATCAGAAGCGAGGCGAGGGTGGTCCAGGGGCGGATTTAGTCATTTGGGGGACCGAGGCAAAGTTGTTAAAATTTCACCCGTCGCCCCCCCCCACCCCCCCTCCACAAAAAAAAAGATATATTTTCCATTGAAGTTCACTTTTATTGTATTAAGTAGATGTTATGCGGTTAGAAATACATATTGGTCAAGCTCCTAATTATTATTATTTTTTTAAAATAAATTAACTGCAAGCAGACAATTTACAGTGAACCCCCGCTATATCGCGGATTTTTATTATTTTTGGGGCAAGTTTTATTCCAGTATTTACTCTATATTTTGGTACTGTTTGTGAAATAATGTTGTGTTCTACTTTGCTCTTGCTCTCTCTTAATATATTAAATAGCATATGACTAAAACATGACTAGGGTGTATTTAAATAGAGTATTTCTATATCGCAGATTGTCGTGGGAGTGGTGGTCTGGTACCTAACCCCGGCGATGCAGGGTGGGGGGGGGGGGGGGGGGGGGGGGGGGGGGGTTACGGTACATGCAAACAGCAGAATAATATGTGAGCTTGCTGATAGGGTGGACATTTTGGCTAATGTTAGCATTTTATGAGCGCATGGCGGAAACTTCACTTTGCAACATGATTCAGTGAGCAAGCTGACTTTGTACTGTACAACAAATATTTTTTTCTGAAACTATTAATATTTCAATGTGACAGAGTGGACATGTTAAGGTTGACAGCATACAACTGCACACACATTATGATGGAATTTATGAAACAAGTGTAAATATTTATTGTGCAACTATTCACTGTTTCTGCCTCCATCAAAGAATGACAAAATGCTGTTTTTTTTTGTTTTGGTTTTTAAAGGGACAGTTACCCCATAATGACAGGGTGGACAGCAAATTCAGGGACATGCGCAAGACGTTCAATACGACTTTGAAAATAAAATGTATGTGATCGAAGCAAAGCAAATTAATTTATATTGGGCATTTAATACATAAGGTAACTCAAGGTGCTTTACATGATTAAAAGCATTTAAAAACAACGGGGAAAAAAAAATAAAAATACAATGAAAACAGCGTACAGTACAGGAAATATCATGTAAAAGTGGAAATGCTCTCGAAAGCATGGGGGTGGGGGGGGGGGGAGATTTTTTAACCTGGACTTAAAAACATGCACACTTGGGGCTGACGTTCTGTTGGTAACTTATTCCATTTGTGTGCAGCATAATAGCTAAATGCTGCTTCACCATGTTTGCTTTGGACTCTGTGCTCCACTATTTGACCCGAGTCTATCGATCTCAGAGCCCTACTGGGTTTATATCCCATTAGCATTTCATTCATGTATTCAGGACCTAAACCGTTTCAAGATTTCTACGACTCCTGTTATCTGTTCACTTGTCGTGTACAATAAAATCATATAAAATGTAAGGGGGAGGGGGGGGGGGAGGAATGAATTAGTATAATTTCACTACTTATTACACACACTGTGGTTAGCAGAACAGTTTGTGGGACATGCTGAAATCACAAACACATCTATTTGAAAAAGGAAGGTTTAAGATGAAGGGAACACGGTTTCGAAGATTTATCGTTGCACTGGAATGTGTTCAAACATTTGGCCACTGATATTACAGCCTCAGAGTTTCATTATTCTGCCACATTTTCATGAAGACTGAGTCAATCTGATGAGGACACCAAAGCATGTTATGGTGACGCTGACCCGATTATCGAACGAATGCATCACCCCAATGCTTTTACTGTCATCGATAAGATTAATCACCATTTAACACAGTTGACTATTTTAAGCACTTAAATTACTCACCGACAATTCACATACTGTAGATGTGTCACTCATGAAAAACATAACTCGCGTCACTATCGAGTTGATCTCGACTGCGTCCTCCTCAGCTGACAGTGACAGCAGTGCTACTGCTATAAAAAGAGAAACACATTTGTGTCATCATGAAAGAAGTTGAAACCTTCGGTAGTTTTCATTCAAACTGTGTTTTCATCTCGCCCTTTCTTATTCTCCACTCCGCCGTCGTAGGCTAAGTCCGCTTTATTTTCCTCACAACCACATCAAAAAGTCTGTTTTGCTGCCATCCTCCTGAATCAAGTCTGCACACTTGCAGAAAGAAGATGGAGTAGTCCGTTGCGTCAGAAGCGAGGGGACAGCAGTCGAAACGATTAAAGATTTAGCGTTTTGTTGTGTTTTTAAGCATATGCATTAAAACTAAGATCATAATAATTGCATTCACTCAAAGTAAACGTTATGAATTACTTTGCTGGGATGTTGGAACTTTCTAGGGCCAAAGCATTTCCCTGTGTTTGCCCAATGGTAAGTCCGCCCCTGAGGGATTCACGTTAGGTCTCATGATGATGGGCCATCAATTGCATCCCGTGAGCCTTGTGATCTCAAAAGAAAGCTTGTCGTCGATGGGGTGTTGATCACAACGGCGTCGTAGTTCACGTGGTGTGATGTCCCTTGTCTCGAAAAAGAGCAAATGACAAACGTTGAGGAATCTGTTACAGTTGCCTTTTTCTCCAGTGGAACTCACGCAACACTTAAATTGCATTTTGAAATTGAGTTACCACAAGCAAATGGCAGCGATTCAGTGGAACGGCCAAAGAGCAACGGACAAAACAGCTATCAAAAAAAAATGATTGATAAGACACCAATAGCAATAACAACCTGGTAGAATGCAGTTTCACATAGAAAAGAGATGGTGAGCATTTATAAATAATTGTCCGATGCAAAAGACAACCAAGAACAAAAACTAGTTAACAATCACAAAATGTAGAAATGTATAGCCAATAAAATAAAATGAAAAATATATCGTAAAAGACATATGCACATGCAGTAGACTTAGCGTCCTGCATACTGTCCTCAAGTGAGTTCTTTTTACATGCGCATTACGCTCGTATTGACTCAGATTGAGCGATTGTGTGCCGTGTACCATTGAGACGCCTCCACCGAAACCGGCCGCCATCGCTCGACTGCGCCGGCATCCGGTAACCAAGGAGGTGTCGGCAGCCCCGGAGCCGATCCGGCCTTTTCACCGGGGGCCAAGTGGGCAACGCTCCATGGGATTTTTCATCACGACGTGATCGATGCAACGGCCAAGCGACACTTTTTTTTTTTTTTGTGGACATTGGAACCTCCGAAGTAGAACACGAGTTCAAGTGAAATGTTTTGGAAAAAATAGCCAAACTATCCCCATGTGTGACGTCAGAAAATCTCATGGGCATGACTGTATTAAATGTATTTTGGAATATTTTTTTTAAATCACCGATTCCATCCAGCAATACGTACAAAAGGCCACAAGTTGACAGTATTTTGTGCTTGCCAGGTGTCTTCAAATGGTGAGCAATTTTTACTTTGTTTTAGCTTTACTATACAGTGATTAATTTCTCTTAATACTTGTATTGCCTGCGCAGTCTTTAAAGCACCTACTACCAGTAAGCACTACAGCAAAAAAGTAAGCAGATATCCTAAAGTATTTCCCTGTGCTCTTTAATGTTTACAAACAACCTAAAAGTAAAGTAAAGGTAAATTCTGCAGCGTCCGCATGCAAATTAGACAGTTATGGTTGGAGGGCTGGAATAAAAACAACAAACAGCATGATTACAAACTGCGGTGAGAGTGGCAGACATATTTAATGTGAGCCAAACCAGCGGTGGGATTCTCAAAGATTTAAGGCCTTGCAAGCAAGTTCAGAATGTGTTTGGGTTTTTTTTGTGTCAAAAAAAAAAAAAAAAGGTTTTCGGCTGAAAAACAATGCAAAACAACAATTCAACATTGTTGTAGCTAATTTGGTAAAAATAATATTTTATTGCCTTTATGTCATCGCACGACTGTCTTATATTCTTGTCTTTGTCTAATAGTTGAAGGCACACGTACCGATTTTGAGGACCTCTCTAATGCTGTAAAATTCCATAGTTGTGGACCTAAAAACAAAGGATATCTGCAGGGGAAAAAAATCCCCCCAAACAGACTCAGTAGTGATTTTGGGCTTGTTTTCTGGCCACATATTTGATTTTCAGCCAGATTTTGGCCCGCCCACATTCAGGTTGGAAACCTGCGTGAGCATGCTGATGTCAGCAACAGAAGACGAGCACATTTCCGTATTCTAGTATGTGTTATTTGTTGCTTGACAAGTCGATACTATAGATCTGCGTGGCTATATTAAAAATGTCGATGTTTTTTAAGACAATAATGAGTGAAAAATGTGAGGTTAGATACATTTGAGTAGGCTTGTTTTGTTCAAATTGATCGTCGTAATGCTTCGTTGCAGAAGAAAGAATGCTGCTTGAGGTAATTGCGTGCAAATTCCTTCCTACACAAGTTTAGCCAGCTCCTTGTTATATTGATTGTGTTGCTCATGGTTCTAAAACGAGTTTTTGGCAAGATGACATAACACAGGCTTTTGCGTTTGTGAAGTTAAAGGCACTTGAGAACTTGACAGCCACTGTGTGGACCAGGGCTTCGAGCTGGCGTGGCTGCTTTAGAGTGCCTCGTTGTCGGCCATGAGTGCGCGCACAACATGGAAAGAAGGCGGACGAGTGAGGGGAAAAACATAAAGCCTCGCTGGACACCCAACGTGGACCTTGGGTAGTCTTTCCATCCATTTTCTGATGAGGACTTGAGCTGAGATTCAAACCTAGACTAGCTAGCCATTCTTTCACATGGCCTCCACATGGGAAGTAATCCAGTTCATGAAAGCGCTCATAGTTCAAGGTGGACACCATTACTTCACATGTCAGCTAAACATCCCCTTTTTAGCATTCGCTGAGTGAAACATGAAGCTTTATTGCAAAAAAAAAATAAAAAATAAATACTGTTGGCCACATCTTTAATTAAAGGGCCACTATTAGATCCCTCAACACAGATGACACCCATTAACAAAGTATGTTTTGTGTCTCAACATTTTCCATCCATCCGCGCAGCACATTCTCTTTGAAGCGAACATCATTTATTCAGTGTCGGCGAGAGGTTCTGCAAACTGCAGTCAGCCCCAGCAGTGACCGACACCGAGCTCATTAAAGGCGAATTGGCAAAAACAGAGTGCAGGGCAAGGGCCTGTGCACAGGAAGTCACATCTTGGATCTTACGGGCTCCGTAGAAGCATTCCCGTCGATAAGCTCACTTAAGCCGGGGTTGTTAAACCGGGAGAGCAAACAGATTCCAGCGGTAGATAGCACATAACAACACCTCAAACCATAGTCGTTCATACTGCTCACAGAGAGAGGAGACACTTTTTGGGAGGGGTCACATTTGGACGAGTCATCACAAAAGCAAAAGCCCAAGTATGCGTGTCCTCGTGAGGCCTGCACACAAGTGGGTCACCGCGACTCGTTAGTCACCACAGAGGATGCATCACGAGCGGCGTGAGCAATGTTTTCCACTGTAAAAACGCAGCAAAAGCCAGCAGCTGTGAAACTGGAGACGGAAAACAGATTCTCTGATGGCATGAGGGGGACATGCTACAAAACTTGCCTCATCTAGCCTTTTTTTTTTTCCATTTTATTTTTTTAAACTCATGTCTGAGTTATATGACCTGATGGAGCGACAATGTTCCTTGAAATGACCCCATAAATGCAATTTAGAAAGGATAACAGCACCAGTGCACTGTATTATGCTGCTATCTGGTGGTGTATTGCAGCATCAACTAAACAAGTAAAAAAAAAAAAGAAAAAAAGAAAGACGTTTACTTTGTAGTGCTGTTCTTTAAGGTTTTAGTGCAACTTAAACATTTTTTAGAAATCAATCATGCAAACCAAAACAAAAGTCTGCTCAGGAATGCAAGTAAATAACACGTCTACAATTAAATTAGAAGAATATTTATATAATAATACGTATAAAAGCAAAGGTGATTGACCCGAAAAAGCACGGCTTAAAGACCCCCAATTACAAATAAAATTATTGAACCATGTTTTCCCTTGCCCGGGCGGGTGAAGGGTCAAGTGCCCCCCCTTTGCAGGTGGGGCTCGGGTTGGCCCGGTGGCCGGGCCTGCAACCACGGGGCCCAGCCCCGGGCACAGCCCGAAAAGGCAACGTCGGTTCCCTTCCTGTGGGCTCCCTTGGCCCCTCGCACCTGGGGGTGCCGTGTTGCCGAGTTGGGCGGCGGCCGAAGGCGGGGACCTTGGCGGTCCGATCCCCGGCTACAGAAGCCGGCTCTAGGGACGTGGAACTTCACCTCTCTGGCAGGGAAAGAGCCTGAGCCTGAGTAAATACATGGACGGATGAAATACATACAAATATATCATATATTTTATCATGTTAATATTTGCATATTTACTGTATTTAGTATTTATTATTGCAACTTTAAAAATTGAAAATGTATCAAGCACACCAATTATTATTATTATTATTTTAAATTCTGCTCGGTAATGCAAGTAAATAACCACATTTAAATGATTAAATATTTTCAGATCATTTTAGGGCAAAAGAGTGGACGACTGGCAAGCACCACTCCGCCTCACAGTTCAGAGGTCGTGGTTTCAAATCCGGGCTGTGTGGAGTTGAGTGATGTTCTCCCCGTGCCAACTTCGGTTTCCTCCTACATTCCAAAAACATGCACGGTAGGTTCACTGACGACTCTAAATTGTCCGTAGGTGTAAATGTAAGTTGTGAATGCTTCGTTGGTTTATATGTGCCTAGCGATTGTCAGACGACCACTTCACGGTGTACCCTGCATCTCACTTAAAGTCAGCACACCTGCGACCTTAGTGAGGATAAGCATTACAGAGAATGAATGGATGTGCGGATATCATTTTATTCAGAACAATGAATGAATTTAAATAAGTCAATAATATGGCACTATCCAACTTTGACTTAACCTTAAAACACATTCACTGCCATTGTCGGCTTTAGAAGTCAAATACCTATTATCTGGGAAGGCTGGCAGTGAATGAGTTTTTAATGGACAACAATAAACAATGATATTTTCTCTTTTTTTTTTTTTTTTTTTTTTTTTTTTTTTTTTACGGAAACCAAAAAATAAATATATTTTGGGTGTAACAAATACAGTGGAGTCTCGGTTTAGGAACTAAATTTGTTCCGTGAGCCTGTTTGGAACCCAAAATGTTCGTAAACCGAGGTGATGTTTCCCATTGAAATGAATGAAAATGCAATTAATCCTTTCCAGGTGCAGAACAACATTATAGTTACATTTTTTTCATTGTTGTCTGGTTAAAAAATAATTAAAATAGGTGAAAACCCAACTTCTGATGCAAGAACAGTGGATTCGCTCACAACTCACTGTGTAGTGTCATCGGGTTTTCGGGTAGAGTAACATTTACGTTCACTGTGGTTACTACTAGCCCTAAATGACCACCACCTCCAACAGTGCAGTACAGCTTTTGCATTGCATTGTGGGGCATGGTGGGCATTTTAGGCAAAAAAACAGATACCTGAACCACGGAGCTAATGATGTTTTTAAGCGCAAGAAAAAGCACAACGTTCTGAACCCTCCGTGGCTATGCCAAGACTCTTTGTAAACCAAAAATAGTATGTAGTCCGAGGTTATTTTTCTTTGAAAAAACATTTTCATGAACTAAATTGTTCGTAAACTGGGGCTTTAGTAAACCAAGGTTCCACTGGACTGTTTACTGGAATCAGATGTGACATACATTTTGCCAATCTTTGTTCAGTGCTGTAAATCCAACAACAATCAAAATTTGATTGCTTTTTTTTTTTTTGCACAAATATTACACAGCATGCAGACACTTGAAGACAGTCTAGGGCTACACTATCAATAGTAATAGTAAATAAATACATAAAAAATATACAAAAGAGGAGCAAATAAGATTTTCTTTTTTAATCCGGCGGCATTAGCCCTCATGTTTGGATTTTGCATCGCAAATAGTGTCATCATTATATTTACAAATGTCTACCACTCCAACGTAGGATCTAATTGCTGTATTTACTTTTTTTCGGGGGGTTCTGTATCTATATAAGTAATGGTGCTGGGCGGTTCTACATTATAAAAGTAGAATATAAAGCATGAGAGCGATGTAATGAACAACTATTTTCCCCCAAACTTTCACCACCTGTAATTTTTGTCTATTTTTGACATTCCCGTGGTGATGGCACACATGCACACCAACACACACACGCGCACGTCGACATAAATCAACATTTTCAATTAACAAGCAGCACTGAGATCTGTTTTTTTTTTTTTTTTTTTCCTGCCGCATGGAAGTCAATTTCCCCAGAGGATTCCTGTTATGTTCTCTGACAGATTAAAGGAGTAGTGCGCTTGAGTTTACCTGAGGGAAATTATCAAGTCATTGGCTGACAGGCGACTCATGTTATGTGAATGGTATCGCCCGCCAGCAGATGTTGGCTCCTCTGAGTTAAAAGAGATACAGTGGTGTGGTGTGCATCTCTGTGCCTTCCCCCCCCCCCCCCGCCCACAACTCCTGAGATACACCACATCTGCGCATGCAGCTGATTGTTGGACAGTGAAAAGCCTGCCGGCATTTTATTGTTAGAAATGAAGCTTAAATGTCATCGCTTGGATTTTTCTAGAAACGAGCAGTCGGAAGTGCTGGCAGCCCACGAAATTTTAATTTTAAAAGGCGACGCTCTCATTTAAAGTCAATGAAATAAGGTTGGAAAAATATTGGGAATAAATTTACACAATTTACAATAACTGCATAATCTAAATCGGTGGTTGTCAATAGTTTTTTGTACACCAAGTACTACCTAAAAAAAAATACTAAGTTGAGTCTCCAGGTACCACCAAACTGACCAACATTAACGTACAGTAACTTAATAGGCCCAAGTGTTCAACAAAAACAAGGCAGAGGTTTTATACCTAAAAGTATATTTCGTGTTATTGTAAACCCATGTAACGTTTAATAAGGATTAAAATGTAAAGCACATGAAAGTTACATTTTACTTAGATCAATTTTTGTAAAGAGACTTTTTAAAAACATTAAAAGCTGAATCCAAGCGAACTGTATTTAACCAATGTACTGTACTGTATTTTTTAAAAAGTGGAAGACACTGTAACTGCACAGTTTAAACCTTTACTTCAGTGGTTCTTGCGTATCACTAATGGCACTTTTATTGCACTTTGAGAATCACTGGTCTAAGTACATGTTCTATTTTTTGAATTACAATTAATATTAAAATATTTGTACTCTTTTGGTTCTACATTTAGTACTTTTTGCTTTGACATTTTTGACACTATTTTTACTCATAACGCTTTCTAAAGATTTTCTTTTTACTCAGTGAATGCGCTTTCTATTTCTTTTTTTGCAATACTTTATTTTATAGTTTACATCAAATGCTCTTTCTAGAGATGTATTTGTTAAATTTAAATTCTGTATTTTATAGGGGATCCTTTTGTGTTTTTTTTTTTTTTACATGGGAGTACTTTTGTTTTTTAAAAATTTATTTTAACATTGTACAACAAAAACTTAAAAGACTTAGATTTTTAAATATTTTTCCCTTACAGAAAATATCTTTTCGAGAGCGTGTTTGATTTTTCTGGGTTTCGTTTTGAGCGATTTTTGTCACTCTACAATTTACAGCCAACGCTATCAAGATATTCTTATTAAGATTTTTTTCTTGATATTTTACAATTATTCCTTTTATAAATTCCTTTTTTGAAATGTTCTCAATATTTTTGTTTTACAGCCAAGAGTTTTTGTACCCTTTCAAGAGCTTTTTCCTTCCTGAGAGCTTTTGTTTTCCACATTGCTTTTTAAATATTTTGAATCTACATTTTAGACTTTTTTTCTGAATATTTCCCCTATTAAATACTGCGACAAACCCACATCATCTTGAAATATTTATACATGCATACATACATTGTCTCTATATCCCATGCCTACTGTGTATCTGAGTTTGTAATTCAGAGGAAATAATCCAGTACACAGTGCACAATAGCGATTTGATATTCTTAAATTCCTTCTGACAGTGTCAATTAAAACCGAACATTGTTATCTCCATAAAAACAAAATTCACGCTTCATCTCTTGTATCTTACTTTACTGTGCAGAATACAGTACATATACATTGTAGAACATTTGGAATACATATATAGTATATCGTCTATGTACAGACATGAAAATATTGAATCTGTGATTTGAATTTAATTTCAAACCGTAATTTAAGGTTAACAAATCGTTGCATGCTTCCATTCTGACATGAGTAAATCTATCTTGATGGCTCCCTGACGACACTGTGTCTGCCCCAGCACGCACATTGTCGATACTAATTAGAGAACATCTCCCATTTTATTCATTTAAAGGTTTGCTGACCTTCCAGTGGGGTTGTGCACCTCACCGTTAGAAACATGACTTGTAAATCACAAGGCATTAGCTGAGGTCATTCGTCAAGACTGTCTGCACGTGTGACATCATTTTAGAAAGTAAACAATGCCAACACAATTTCGGGATGAGATGATAAGATTTTATTCACTTTGTTTTTTTTTGTTGTTGTTTTTTTCAACCACCAAATCAAACGACTGTCACAGCAAAAGCCTTATTCGCTACTCTTGAAACAATATGCTTTTTATGTTTACCCCCACTATGGATGCTCTCTCGCCTCATGGGAAATAGCGCTGCTACCATATATTTTGAACATAATGGCCGGTTGTCTTCACGCTGGCTGGGTAATAGTGCCATTCATTACTACATGCAATTGTTTAAGCAACAGCCCGACGACGCTTTCATGGGCTCATTTTGGGATCAGCCACAATGGATGATTTTAGCCCAGATTTTTCATTCCATTATAGCTCTGCCGAACAGTACAGGATGTTTGTTGAATCATTAAGTGGTGGTATATTTGGCTGCGTGTTATTAAATGATATACTCAGTATGCTGATTTCTCCCCCGTCTGAAGGCTTTTCATTAGAAAGACATCAGCATTGATCCACAAATTATAGATCCAAGTAGTCAGGACATAATTCAGTCAGCCTGGATTTGGACAGTAAAACTTGTTCCAGTATGGATTTTATATTCAGGACAAAATACTCAAATTGATTTTTGAAATCTTGAAAATTGAAACATGCATGTTTTGAGAATGTGGGGGGAAAGCTGGAGTACTCGGAGAAAGCGCACACACAAGCACAACATTTGAACCCAGAACCTCTCTACTGTGAGGCAGAAGTGCAAACCATTCTTACACCTAATATAATACTAGTGCTGAATTGTGAATACAACAATCGACACAAAACAAATTAAAATAATCACACAGTTTACACACAATAACTAATCATGCTAAACTAATAAGTACAGTACATTTACACTATACAATAACTATATTACGACTAATTATATTTACCCAAGTAAACATTAAGTGCATGCACTTTTTTAAATGTGATTTTATTTAATGAGGAAAAAAAGAAGTTCAAATTCAAAACTACCAAAGCTATAGCCAAAGGTATTTTGTCAGAATTGTTTTAATTCAGTAACACTGGAGGGATTTGAGGGTTTTTAACATCATGCCACAGCATTTTTTTTTTTTTTAACCATTCAGAAGTTGACTCCCTGGTGTGTTTTGAATTGTTGCAGAACCTTAGTGTGTTTCAGCGTGAGGTCATGAACCGATGGCTGAACATTCTGCTTGGGGATTTTCTGTAAAAGAGGAGAATAAATCATTTCATCACTCACAGCAAGTCGTCCAGGTCCTGCAGGAGCAATGCAGCCCCACACCATCACACTACCACCACCATGTTTGACAGCTGGTGTGATGGGTTTTTTTCATTTCTTTTTCTGAAATGCTGTGTCACATTTACGCCAGATGTAATGAGACACACACCTTCCAAAAAGTTCAACTTTCATCTTGTCAGTCCATCGAATATTCTCCCCTGAGCCTTTGGAATCATTCAGATGTTTTGTTTTGCAAAAGTAAGACAAGCCTTTGTTGTTTCTGGTCGGCATGGAAAAAAAAAAAAAAACACCAGTGTGTCGAGTGTCTTCACTGTGAGGTGCGGTCGACAGGCTGCGCAGCTTGTGTTTTAAGATGTCAGACATGTTGTGTGCATCCCGTGGAGGCCCCAAAGGCCACCGAGGGGGGACATGCTGTTGCATCTCCTGATCCCAAATTGTGTTGGTCATAAGCACGCACATTACGTTGTGCTGACCTTGATGCATGTTTTTAAACAAGCATTATTAGTTGCATCTGCTCAAGATTATTGACTGCTGCCAAATGAAAATGTCCGTGATTATCTCCCCCTCCCCTGCCCTGACGAGAATAGCAACCAGCAGATCAATATGTCCATTTGCAAAGTCAAAATCGAATTGGAAATTGTTGCTCGTTTTGTCGACGGCGAGGTGCACCCCGTGGCTGGCAGCAGCCGGGAGAGGGGAGGAGAGGGCACTTTGGCAAAAGCCAGATAAGAGTCATTCGTTATCTGCTCCATAATGAGAAATCAAACAGATTCCTATTGGCGGCATTTAATTGTGCTTGCCAGCTGAAACCCCTCACCGCTTTTTGAGCGTTCATTAGTCATCAGAGAAATACAGCTGCTACAATCCTCTTATCAATGTGTGTCTGGGCCGTGTTTCCATGGCAACTGTGTTTACTGCCCCACAGCTTTCTAAAAAGGGTTCCATGGTGATAACGGCACGGAGGGGAAGCGGCGCTACGGTGCGACAGTTGGCAGAAAGACTGACACATGACAGGAAAAAAAAAAAAAAAAAAAAAAAACGTGCCTGTGTGCGTTCTCATGAAGAAAAATATTTCATTTTTGGTTAGTGGGTGTCAATCTGTTGTCAAATGAGGGTCTCTCGCTCCGCACACGTTTTGGAAGCAGCTCTTGAGTGGTGGCGCATCTGTTAAGGGCAACTTAGATTGCAAATGAGATGTTGAAAGTTGAAGTTGTGCCACGAAATGCTTGGAATCAATTCAAGAGAGCAGGATTGAAATATAAATAATATATCGTCTTTTTAAAACATTTTGTTTCATTCTGCTTGATTGTACTATGGCGGGTGTGTCCAAAGTGCGGCCCGTGTGCCATTTGCAAATCACTGACCGTTGGTCAAAGTTTGGACACCCTTTCTAATGCTATTAAATGGGAAACAGTATCCAAACTTTTGACTGGTACTGAATACTAAAAATAAGCTTTTTTAAATTGTCCCATAATGCTTTAAAAGATAAAAATTTTTTTTTTTAAAAAACAGGTCACAGTCAAGTGAGTCACATTCGAGCGAGAACAACCACTGCTACAACTAATAATAAATCAACTGGTTTTATAAAGAGATATTCTAGACATGCAAAGCCACAAAGAAACTATTTACAACTAAATGAGTTGCATGTTTGCAACGCATAACAAAATTCAGTTTCAAGTCAAAACGGTTCTGCTCTCTGTCAAAGTCCAATTTGTGAACACATCACATTCAATTCCCCATAAAATGTCAGCTGAATGCACAGAACTCACGCCACCCTCGACTGTCCACTGTCAATTAAATCCGGTAAATGCGCATCCTGTTTCCACATTCGGCAAATCAGGTAAAAGCACTTCCTCCTCGAATGGGGAAGGGGATTGTTTCAAAGCAGCCCGCAGCAACATAAAATGTCTACAATGTCTTTTGTTTTTGTTGTTAAACACACCGCACTCACCGCAGAGCCACCGAAGATGACAACAGATGGATTTTAGGCTTCGTTCATGTTTACATGTACCATTTCATGTTTGCATAAATTATTTACAGATGTATTTAACTTTTGTCCAAAGACACCAGCCATAAGGAAAACAACATTTTCTGCGAGTTTAGCTTCAAACAATCATGTCATCAATCTCTCTGATTACTCATCCTCTACTCATGTCAGTAGGTGGTAGCTAACTTTAAAAGCACCTCACCATAGGACCAGAATAGTCTGCCTTCTATGTTTCATGTGAGCGTGACAGGCCGTCCTCTTCACGTGCGCTTCACTATTAGACAGACTGCGTGCTAATCACTTTTGGGAAGCCATGTTTGTGCAAGCACACCATATCTCCCTTCTCCCTCGTCTCGCGATGGGAGGATGCGGCGGCCCCTGAGAAACGGCACGCCCTCGCAAAACGGCTATCCAAACACATTGTCACATTGTCTCGCATTCATATTCAACACATGCATCAGTGTGTGGGAGAGATTAATTTCCCCATACATATGTAAAGGGGAAAAGAGAATCAGGGAATAAGCTGTTCCTCCGTGTAAATGGTGGCTTCGCAGACTTCCTGTAAGCACCTCTCAAAGGACGAGCTGATGTAAACTCGCCAAGGAACACGATCCGTCCGTCTTGCATCATTCTGACGGCCGTGGAATACCAAAGACGTCGCCTGTCTGAGACGAGCGCACACGCCGGGAATAGGTCAACAGCAAGCCAGAGCAAATATTGCTTTAAAACGTTGGCCATCGCAGGGGAAACACAGGGGAAGTCACACCTCAATTCGCAACTGGATGTCAAAATGACCCATCATTACAGCAGGGTTTTTCTTTCTTATATGTATTTTATATGCAATACAGAGCAGGGCTTGTGAAATTAATGGATATAAATGAACTAGACTCGATTTTGGATTATTTAGCGTCTTTCTGACTTGTTCCTCTCCAGGCTGGCCCGGTCCAATCCAACTGTTCGAACTATCCTGGTGAAACTCCACGTTTATTACTTAAAGAAATGATCGGTATTTGACGATATTCTGTAGTTACCGAACATTTCCACGTGTATGTTGAGGGTTGTAGACTGGAACCAGTTCAGCGTGGCAGTCAGTACCCCAGAGACATAAGGACTGTGATTGACAAGCGAGTTGGGGTGAGATCTTGCAGCTGGGGAGGAGCAGGGCCCGAGGAGAAGCACGTCGGCGAGCATTTAGAACGTGCTTCACTCCAAATCGATGCGCTCAATGTCGAGAGCACGTGCCGACACATACAGGCCGCAGAAGAGCTCGCTTTTTGCGACGACGGAGAGATTATGATAATTGTGTTGTGGCACAAGATAATTAGGGGGGGGTCCTCCCTTCTCTTCAAGAATCCACTCATTGAAGCCTCGGCATTCTTTTAGCGGGTGCGTTGGCAGCCAATCGAAAGAGTTCCCAGTTATTCTGCTGCATCCGTGCAAGGCCCGAGATCAGCCCCCGTGAGTGGAATTAGCGTGGAGAGAGCGGAATAAAGACATAAGGAATCGACGGAGCAATGGATATTCCGTTGTCTCAGGTCCACTGCACCGGATCGTCAGGTGCATCGGATGCACGTTAGCTTCCAGGTGAGCTCGACAACAAGCGAAAGAGATCAATAATAGCGTCCAAGCCAGGCAACATGGACTCGTCAGCGACTTAAATCTTCCCAAATGCCATCCGTGTGCACCAAAGCAAGACTGTGACATATTTGTCGAATGGTGCAAATTATTTTGAGGGATGATTGTCAAGTTATCAATTGAGCGGAACGTCCCTCTAAGACTACAATACACCCTTAATGCCCCACAGAATATCAAAACAAATTTTGTGCGTACGCGTGGGCAGCTTTAAAACTGCTATGCCTGTTAAGAGGCTATCATTTTTATGACTGTGTGGATAAATGACACTTCTCTCTTTTAGGCTCTCCTTTCCCAGACAGAGACATTACTTCTCCTCTTAATGATGCGCGGATTTGACTTTTCCTCCTTTAATTGCATGACCCACCTGGCCCAAAGTTTCCCCCCTATTAAACTAATGGCCATCGGTGCCATTAAAATGAGACCAGAAGCTCTGCTTGGGCGTCATTAGGGAGACAATGGAGACAATGTGAAAAGTGGAAAAGACACGGCGGTTATTTTTGTCACAGATCAGTCGCGTCAGGACACATTATGCGAGCCAAGTTGGCTTCAATTCCCTTTCAAAGCAAATGTTGAGACGTACACGTGTAACGCGCAAAAGCTTGAGGTCAAAAGTAGTTCTTTTGGCATCTAGAAAAAGGACATACCGGTTACAGGTAGGCAGCACGTTCCTGCGTTGTTCATCTATTGTTTTGATCACTGCCGGTCAAGTCAGCCAGTAAATAAGTCAATCTACTGTATTGTTTGTCGCCTGGTCATGAGTTAGTCACTTCATTCGTAAATTAGTCGGTCACTAGTTCGGTCCACTCGTTTGTTTATCGGTAGGTCAGTTAGTTTGTTTTCTCTCTGTATGCTGTAAATGTTGCTCATTCAGTCAATTCATTTGTTCCAATTCCATCTGGGTTTTAGTTAGTTAGTTAGTTGGTCAGCTCGTCTACAGGAAGTCTGCAGGTGGTTGGTGAGTCAGTCAATCCACTTGTTAGTTTGTCATCTGGCTGTTTGTTAGCTGGCCACTCAGTCAATTCGTTGCCCACTCAGCCCACTTGTTCATTGGTTATCTGGTTGTTAGTCACATGGTCAGTCAGTCAACCCACTTGTTAGATTGTTTATCCTCTGGTTGTTGGTTAGTTAGCTGGTCAGCTCGTCTACAGGACATCGACCGGCAGTTGTCCCACTTCTTAGTTTGTTAGTAAGTTGTCGGCGAGTCCATTTATTAGTTTGTGATCTGGTTGTTAGTTGTTCAGTCATTTGGGTGGTTGGGCGGTCGGTCAAACCATTTGTTTGTTTTTTAACTTGTCATTAGTTGATCGGTAGGTCAGTCAGTTTACTTGCTTGCTGTGTGGTCATTAGTCAGCCAGGCAGTCAGTCGGTCACTTAGATAGAATTACCACTCCATCACAAATTTCATAGAAATTAGGTCGTTTCGATCCACCGTTCCTGTAAAAAAAACAAAAAAACAAAACAAAAAACACAAAAAACTGAAAAGTGGCAATCAAAACAATACTTTTCACAGAGGACTTTCTCACAGAATTGGTACATGCAGCTTTGACTATTCCACAGCAGGCGTTCGCTGTTCAAAGAGTTAAACGCGCTTTAGGCTTCTGATGACACACAAAAATATATGAGCCCACACACAAATAAAACATATACGGTAAGCATGCCGCGTATCCGCCACCATGCGATGCAATGTGACACTGGTGACCTCAGCGTTAAAAGAGGAAGGTTTTTCCGCGGGCTCGTAAAGGCCATGAGGATCAGGAAGCCGGTCAGTAACCGAGCAACACGCCAATATGGCCCCGAGCGTGTCACAGTGTGAAGCCCCCCGACCACACACACATTCCGCACGTGAGAGTCAGCACGTTGGCACTGACTGCGAGACTTTTTAGCTCTATATCCTTCCACAGCACATTCACAAATGAGTCACTTCACAGCCCACTTCCACACTGGCAGGCCCGAGTCGCAGCATCTATTATGGACAGTGAAAACTCACAAATGTCTTATAGTTTTTTGGGGAGGAAAAAAAAAAATGCCATAAATTGTCGGTATACCTCTTCAGACTTCGGTTTAGCGAGCATCAAAGCATTAATCCTGCCAATTTCACTTAATGGTATGAACTGCTGTGACTGCTATTAAATTATTATTTAATGACTTGAAATACTGCATCTTTGTTCATCTTCTGTATTTATGCAACATCGCGGATGACAGCCAATCGAAATGCACATACAGTAAGCTTTCACGCACGCCAAAAATACATTTCCATGTTTTGAGCTAGCGAGACCCCCATCCCCCCCACCCCCCCCCCCCCTTTTCTGAGCCGCTTCTCCTCACTAGGGTCGCAAGCGTGCTGGAGCCTATCCCAGCTGTCATCGGGCAGGAGGCGGGGTACACCCTGAACTGGTTGCCAGCCAATCGCAGGGCACATACAAACAAACAACCATTCGCACTCACAGTCCCACCTACGGGCAATTTAGAGTCTCCAATGAATGCATGTTTTTGGGATGTGGGAGGAAACAGGGAGAACATGCAAACTCCACACAGGCGGGACCGGGGGATTGAACCCTGGTCCTCAGAACTGTGAGGCTGACGCTCTAACCAGTCGGTCAAATACAGTATACGCAGTATACATACATTGTGTTTTACAACAATACTTAACTATAATTATAATTTCACATGTGGCTGAGGATGACATAGCGAGGCTTGCAGTCATTGTCGCCAAAATCCACGCCAGCGTTGTTTGTCCACCGCCAAGTACATTCAATTGAATGAGCCTCTCCATTGTATTTGTTACACCCAAATTGAGCCTCAAAAGGTGATACGGGATCAAATTGCTCAATGTGCAGGTGTGAGTCGCCAACTGTCATTTAAAAAAATATATATATATATATATTTTTTTTTTTGCAATGCAGTAGTCCAAGTCGGGTTCGGTCGTAGGGACATTACTCACACTTACAACTGAAATCCTCTCATATGCAATACAGATATTTCCCCGCCGTTCATATAAATCATGTCGTGTAAAAGGTGATGTGCATCCTCTTATCAGGTTGTCTTTAACAACAGTTAACTCCTTTTTACACTTGGATAATGGTCAAGAACGTCAAAACGTTACTTCAAACACGTCCCGCGCAGCTAATAAACGTTTTATTTTGCCACTCTGGCAACCGATGATTAGAATTCTAATCGATCTCGATGGGAAATGTTAATCCCGGGGTGGTTGACACCAGACACCTCTCGCTCGTGGAGGATCGCCTCCTCCCTGTCTGTCATTCACATCTCATCTCGTCTCGCTCGGAGAGGCCGACCTTTGCGGCGTCTCCAATCATATGCCTGCGAATCTGTTTCCAGGGTAACCGGGGCACCAAATACTCTCCATCCAGCCTCTCGCTGACTGCTGCTGCACCCTTTTGTTTACACTATATGTGTGGACTGTGGAGAGGGTATGGGTGTGTAACACGCACACGCACACACACACACACATGCACACACAAAGGTAATTAATATAGATTGCATTGTCAAAATCCACCAAAGTACGTCTCCAAATGTGCACAACAGTCAAAGCATCAGGATGTATTATTCAATGTTACATAACACATTTGACAGAATACTGTACCTTGCGCGTGCGTGTTATATTGGAACCCAACGCACGTCTGTCACTTGTGCGCGTGCGCGCAAAAAGGAGCCCAAAAAAATAAATAAATAAAGCCCTCCAGAGGAGAGAGAGGCGTTCTTCACCCATTCCTCCACTCTGAGTGCGCCTCCAACCTGTCTCCTCCTTCTTCTTCGAGGGAGTTAAATGTTTTTGTTGTTGTTTTGGTTTAGTTTTTAGCCCCTCCTTAATCCTCCTCCTCTTCTTCGCGATCGTCTTTGCCCATCTTTTTTTTTTTTCTTTTCCCAAAAGAGTTTCACGCCACTAAAGTATGCTTTGGAATGCGCCACGCGAGATCTCGGCCATGCGGGAGGAGGACGCCTTTTGGGTGAGCGCTGAAAGATGGAAGAAGTGAAGAAGACAGCACCCGGAATGCGGCGCTCCTCGGTCATGATTTGGGGAGCTTTACTCTTCAACTTCAGGTAGGCAAGCGTGCGAATGTGTACGCATTTGTAGCCTTTTATTTTTATACCCTACATTTGACAATAGTTTAACTTCAACGACAGCACCGAGCGTGGTATAATGCGGCGCGCACATTTCCAAATCCAAATCGCATCGTGCGTCGTGCGCGTTAACGCACCGTTAACGGTCCCACCCAGCTGACACCGCCGCCTCGTTTCGACTGCTCACCCGGTGCGTGTTTTCCAGGCTCGTGGACGCCAAGGAGCACGACCCCCGGTCCTCGTCCAACATGTCCCCGTCCGACTTTCTGGACTCGCTCATGGGTCGAACGTCAGGCTACGACGCGCGAATACGACCCAATTTTAAAGGTTTGCATTCCTCTTTGGAGTCCCTTCATATGTTTATTTACACACCCCTAAAAAAAGATTTTTGTGGACGCTCACTGGCCACTTCTTTAGGTACACCTGCACAGTCTAATAATAACAATTTGATACATAATTTGGGTTTACAAGGATACTCAGTTTTGATTGACACGTGACACTTTGCAGTGTTGAGGTAACTATACTTTGTGTCTATGACAAATAAGGAAACCAAAATATTAGAAACACCTCTAGTGTAACAATAAGAATTTAAATGTAAAAGCAGGCATCTACGTTTTCTTTCATGAATTGAGTAAAATTAGTCATTTTTCATTCTAGGCGTCAGGTTAAAGCTAATAATTTTTATTTAGGGATATTATACGTGAATATTTGTATATTAGGCAACTAAGAGGCAAATTTGTAAAAATACAAAAATACAAAATAAAAACACATCTTGGATGTCATTTCATCGCAAAACCAGAAACCCCCAAGAAAATAATTTTCTTCAGAAACAGACAAGTCAAATTTTTTTTTTTCTATGAAGTTACACTTAAATGTTAAGTACTATGCTTTGTGAATAAAAAGTCATAACAGGTGAGTGTACTAGAACTACGGTCTCTTGAACTAACCCTTAGCCTTAACGAAGATGAATTAGTCATGAGAAGTTGATAATCCTCTTCGTCGCTGCTCCCCTCAAGATCTTGTCGACCGCAATTTTGCGAGGTGCTGAAATCAATCCCAGTAACCTTCAAATTTAAGAGATGAAAAAAATAAATAAACACTTTTAAACAACATACAAAGGTGTGGGAGCTCTGCACCCCAAAACCTTTGAAATGTAGAATCGCCCTTGCGCTTTATTTGGTTACATGAGAGGGTTCAGATCCAACCATAATAGTGTAACAGTGGCATGTCAATCAAAACTCAGTATTATTGTGTTTCTAAATTCAAATACAGGTAACCTTAAATGCGGCTATAACCTCTCACCCCAACGCTGCATGTTTTTTGCTTTGTTTTTGTTTTTCAACCATCCCATCATCACATGCTCAAATGTATTACAAACAAATTTGAGGGGTGCAAAGACCACCGTCTGTAGGGAGGTCTTGAGGGGGGCAGTGGGGAGCGGGGGGGGGGGGGGGGGGTGTCACCCTGACAGTTCCAAGTGATGGATGGTGCCCCCGTGGCAAGGCTGCAGGCATCCGGTGTTGCGATGCTGCGGAGACATAAACAGCATCTGTCACAGGAAACACGAGGAGAGAGCCAGCCCACTGCAAGCAGGCTCTGGTGGGCAGGGTTGAGTCCAGCTGTTTTTTTTTTTTGGGGGGGGGGGGGGGGGGGGGGTGTCTTCCTCTGGGTTCTAGTTGGAGTCAAGTGGAGCAGCAAGACGTTGACTACAGGAAGATGTTTTGTTTTCAATCATTATCGGCCAGTATGAAGGACCGAACTCAAAGGGGGAAAATTACAACTTTATCCTTGTAACATAACTTTTTGATTTTGTTCTCGTATTACCTTACTTTCCCAATTTAATTTTTCATCATTTAATATAACTATATGCAAACTTACAATTTTACTGTCATCATATTATGAACTTTTTTTTTTTTCTCTTTTCTTGTAGTGTTGCAACTTTATTCTTGCAACATAGCAACTTTATCCGGTAACTTTACAACATTATTCTCCTACTACTACTACGATTCTTTGTTGGAAGAAGTCAGCTTTTTCTTTCCCCTAACATTCCGACTTCATTGCGTAAATTAAGCTCTATTATTATGAATTCTCACCCTCAAAATATTAAAACTTTATTACGAAAAAAAAAAGAAAAAAATAGTCCTTGTCACATTTTTTTTCCCTTCAAAATTGCAAACTTTTAACTATTTTTACATTTTGGACCTAACACTAGTTTGAAAAAGCATCGTAAGAACTTTTTCATATGACTTTTTCATATGAAGACACTTCCGCCCGTTGGTTGTCACACCTTGTTGCCGAGCGCGTTGCATTGCTGAAGGATGACCTAGATTTTCTTTTGCTGACATTGTTGTGAGCTGCTTTTTATTTTCCTGCTCGGGCCGTTAAGTCTTAGTCAGCTGACAACAAAGCGAGGCAAATATTAATACAGCGTCCGATGCAATATTGATGAGGAAAGCGTGGGGAAAAGGGCAGCGGCAAAGGCTGACAACTTCACTTTGCGCCTGGCGGAAGGTTTGCTGTCACTTGAAATGGCAAACGCTAGCACGGCTGGCAAAGCGGACTTGGGAGCCGTGCTGCAAAGTGAGCTGATTAGAGAGCGGAAGGGAAAGCTTTTCGGTGGTCGGACAAGATTGAGGGGAAACTGATGTTGAATGACTGCGCATTCAATTTGGGGGGGGGGGGGGGGGGGGGGGGTTCTGAAAGAAATGAGGACATTCAGAGTCTTTGCATATTTGATGAGCGCTTTTGCACATTAAAAAAAATGTCAATCAGTGCATGTACACTCACTGGCCACAACATTAGGTACGCCAGGACACAATCTAATGAGATCCAATATAAGAGCTGTTTTGATTGACGTTGATTGTGATGGGGTTGTTTTTATTGTAGTACACCAACGTTCCACTCGGTTGCGCAACCACACTCTAAGCTTGATTATGGGAACAGAAAAACAAAAAAAAACATGTCTGGTGGGTTACGTTGTGGCCATCCACCACCTTATCCATTTCGTTATCTTAAAGTGCTTCGAAAGGGAAAATAAATGTCTTGTAAATTGCAGATACAACAGAGAAGTGTCGTTAACAACCTTGCCCAATCTGAATGATTAAAAAACTCGCCAAGCATATAAAATCAGGCTTAAAAATTGGGAAAAATAAAGCCATTGTCTCCACTCTCAAATGTGTGAAACCACACAGCGCAAAAAAAAAAAAAAAAAAAAAAAATTAGATGCGACTCCGTCAAGCATCTCAACATCTATATGCGCTTAAAGCTTTCTGTGTGTGAAATAGATCCCACCAGGTCGTCGCACAGCTTTTCCATGGCGCGACAACGAGGCGCTCTCAAGCGGCCACAGCGGCGGGAAGACCCAGTCTACATGCTGGCTGCCATGTGGGACCTTTACATTTTTTTAAAATGATTTTTTACTGTGCTCTTTTGCCTTCTCTCCGTGACGTGCGCGCACTCATGGCCAACAAAGTTGATGTAAACGTGCGGAAAATGTGTCATTAAATTGGAGTTGCATTTGGAAATGTCCATGATTACAAATTTTGTTACATTTGAAAAACAGTCACAAAAGCTGAGATTTTTATTTTTTTTAATTTCGTATCACTTCCTCCTTCTAAACCCGACGCTTATGATTGGCTCTCTCTGGTCATGTGCCATTCTGCCGTCATCGCGCACATGAAATATTTTTTTTCAAATATGACCTGGAAGTGGCCCCTTGTGGTTCTATCTATTAGATTTTCGGAGATTTTGAAAAGGTTAAACGCAAGGTTAAACACTTTTGAAGACGTAAAAGAACATTGACTTTTGAACAGTTTCTTCCTTATAAATTATTTTTTTATACAGCTCTCATTGGATCGCATTAGATGGGGTTCCTAATAAGGTGTCCGGCAGGTTGTAAGCCAGCACGATTGCACCTCGTCACCACTTAACCTAATCAATATGTTTAAGGCGTGTCATTGTCATTCCATTCCACAGGTCCCCCCGTAAACGTTACATGCAATATTTTTATCAACAGCTTCGGCTCGGTCACGGAGTCGAGCATGGTGAGTTCTCCGGTGTTGTGGCTGCTTTTACTGTGCACAAGTGTGAGTGAACGTGTTATCTGTCCCTCAACCTGCAGGTCCACCTGTTAACGTTACCTGCAACATATTTATCAACAGCTTTGGTTCTATAGCTGAAACTACCATGGTGAGTTGAGGGGTCGGAAACACTGAGTGAATTCATCACGTTTTCATAATTTTTTATTCTATAATTTATTTTTTAATCATCCTGTCACAAAAAATATAATACAGTGGTGCCTTGAGATATCAGTGTAATTCGTTCCGTTCTCAAATCATCTTCACTCATTAAAATGAATGGAAATGCCATTAATCCGTTCCAGTCTCCCGGCCCCCCTCAAAAAAAAAAAAAAATCAATAAATGTTTTTAATAACAAACATGGCACTCTATAATATTGCACTTTATAAAAACACACTAATGACATAATTAAAAAGAATGGAAAGAATTCAAGAGTTTTTGCCACATACTTTGCTTGAATTCAATGGTCATTATGCTGCCCCTTCTGCTGTGCACACCTCAGCCACCTGGCGGCAGTATAATACAGACACACATACAAAAAGTTTAACAAGTGAAGTGAACTGCCGTAATATTAATAGTTTCTTACAAAGGATAAAGAATACACGTCTGTGAGTATTTTTGTATTGTCTGTCTACAACCGTTTGTGTTAAAATATCTGTTGCTTAAAGGGTTATAACTACCGCGACGCCATTGCTATGCGTTAACCCGTCTATGGCATTTTCCCATGATGAGTGTGCCCGTGAGTGTGCGACAAAATCAGAAAAAGGCTACCAATTGTGTTGGACCTTAAAGGTTGCACTGTACTTTTCCTCCTCATTTAAAGAGTCTGTTGGCAGATCATGCAGCGAATATAAACGACACATTTTGCTTCCCCCCCCCCTTTATTTTTTTAACATTACTCCAAGTTAATAATTCATACAGTAAATCCCAGATGGTAAATCTCCATAAGTCCAGCCAATAACGGCGGGTGGCGGCGGGCGCTTCAAAAAGCGCTCATATGCTAAAATATCCCCGCTGCTAACGGGATAAAAATACAAAAACCTGCGAGGCCGCACGGCAACACACCACCAAAGGCTTCATAATGGCCTGCTAATCACCACTTTGATGGTGAATGGAGAATGTTAATTTGCGCACGGGCTGGCAATTACACGGATTCCGACACGCGCGCAAACGCTCGAAAGGCGCCAACACGCTGATGAAATGTCAAACAACATAAGAGCGTGTCATGGCGGAGACGCATGCTTCCCGTTGCTCCGAGCTCTGCAGCTCTCTGCGCGCCGTATCTAATAAACACATCGTTTGCTTTGTATTGTGGCTCCTACATGATTGCACTTAATGAGAAAAGTTGCTGCAAATTGGCAAAACGCCACTTTCTAATCGGCAACGTATTCAAATATTTTCAAAAGACGACTGGATGATGCAGATTCATTTTCACTCCTTATTCATTTTAGACTTTCCCATGTTGATGTTTCGTTTTTGTGTGGCCAGTTTTGTGATTGCTGTTGTTAGCATGCGAGACGTCGTTTCTGAATTTTCTTTCAGCAAATTGTTGTAGCCTCCCGCGAAGCGACAGATACCACAGGTGACAATTCTCAGAGGATTTTGCATTACGGGATTGTTTTCTGTCAGAGCAAGATTGATTTTGAATGGCAACAGAGACAAATTGACAAATTGTTCACATGTCTGCCAGCCACTACTTACTCCTTTTCAGTAATGGACCAGGCTCCACTCTAAAACAGTGTTCGCCAACCGTTCAGCCAAGGCACATATTTTACATTCGAAACATCTCACCGCACGCCACCAAACGGAAATGTCACCAAAAGTATATCTGGTCAAATAATGATGATCTTGTATCAATTTACTCACAAATATACGTGCAATATGAAATTTGGGCCCATTGAGTTGAACACAAAGCTATTATTCTGTTGTGTGAATGGCAACAAGTGCATACACGGGTTAATTGTACCTTCCGCTACCTAGTGGAAGGGCATTTAATTGTTCTGCCTGTCACTTATACGTCAGTGGCATGGATAAGAGATAAACAAAGATGCATTATTTGTAGTTAATGAATCGTTTTCGGACCAATTAAGTGAAACTGAATACCTGATGATAGTTAGGAATCACTTTCCTAAAGGATAACGTCTCAAGGTTAGCAAGGAAAATAATGATTTCTAAACATATCATTCCCAAATTGAAGTCAAATGTCAGATCAGAAAGTAGAATTCTTTTGGTTCCAGTTTGAACGGATCTATCATGCATATTTTTCCTCAATGTCAGAACAAGAACCCTGTCTCCGGTTTACCACGGAGATAATAGTGAAATATGAAAAAGAAAAAAAGAAAAAAGACATGGAGGCAGTAAGTATGGCGGTAACTGACCATGATGACAAATTCGTACGCTAGTTCATCGCGCAACGTTCGTAACCTCGAAACCGCGGATGTCGGTCGTCATTGACGATCCCTGTACACAATGGAAGAATTTCGATTTTTAGATGACAGCTTTTTTAGATTGTTTATGAAGGATATGCTGCATTCACGATATAATATGTTGTTGGAAGCTCATTTCAAATATCAGATTAAATTACTTTCACTGAAGGGAACTGGTTAAGATGATCTTCAAAACATTCAGCCATTATTTCTCAGCACCAAAGCAAGAACAGTATTGATTTTTTTGAGAGCTGTGGTAGAGGTCCAGTGTCGGAATTTAAATTAATCTTTGAATTGCAGCAAAGAAAGAACCGTATGGATTGGCAAGGATCGAAATGCGCATGCCGCTTTCGCTACTAAGTGAGCTTGAAACATTTAAGCCTTATTGGATCTGTAGCAAAACATGAACTGAATTGATTTTCAACGTCCCAAATGGTGAGGGTAGGTTGAGGTCAGGTCAGGTCGACTGAAATTGCAAGATTAATGTATCTTTATTATAACAAGAAGCTTATTGATTTGGAACGATATCCTTGCCGAGGTCAAATCAGTCTGACTGACGAATAGTTATGTCAATTCTGGTCCAATTTTCCTCACTAATGATCCCTTCGCGGGGACTACTGTTGCCTGTGATATTTCCCAGCAATGTTTTTTAATGCAATTTCCCAAAACGCTAAAAAAAAAAAAATAGAGGAGATATTGCATTAAAAAACAATGCAGATGACTGACTTTGTGCCACCAGCGTGTTCCCTCTCCCGTAAGTCCAATAGCTGCACCACAAAAATATGCAAAGCCGCTTGTCGTGTCTGCAGGATTACAGAGTGAACATCTTCCTGCGGCAGAAGTGGAATGACCCCCGGCTGGCGTACAGCAAATACCCAGACTCCTCTCTGGACCTGGACCCGTCCATGCTGGACTCCATTTGGAAGCCCGACCTCTTCTTCGCCAACGAGAAGGGCGCCAACTTCCACGACGTCACCACGGACAACAAGCTGCTGAGGATCTTCAAGAACGGGAACGTGCTCTACAGTATCAGGTGAAAAAAGAAACATTTAAATACGCTGCGACGGGCAACAGCAATGACTACACCAAAACGAGATGGCGTGACTAGTCATTACTGTGGTAAGGCGAACGTTGTGCACCTGTATATCCTCAAACAGCGGCCTCCGCTCAGTAACGCCTTCGCTAGTACATCGCCAACTTCGAGAACTTGACTTGTGCTGCTGCCGGCTCTTAATGTCCTTTAATCTGTTGTGCAAGTATGATTGAATCGGTTCTGTTGTACAATTCTACCCGGCAACGAGTGACCAGGCAAGGTGAACTGTTACTACATTGCCAAATCTGTATTGTGGTTGTTTCGCTTTTGCTGTTTGTTTTCCGGGCAGTTTAATATGCAAGATGAATTGGAAGTTGATTGTCACCACGAATACTGTAGTTTTATTAGTATGTAGTAGTAATGTAGCCTACACAATTGGTTGGTGCCTTTCCCTTTTTTCAATAAAACAAATTAAAAGTACAGTTTTACTTTGACAGTTAGCTGAGGTATGAATCTCACTGTAAAAAGTGAGTAATAGCTAATTTCTTCTTCTCCGTAAAAGGTTGTAGGGACAGTTTAAATTAGATTTGATCCCATCGTGATTGTCCCTTTTGACATCCCATAATTCACTGCATGTAGATTTTTAATCAAAGACTTCTGATGGAAAGAGCGCACGTTAATCTCCATGGGGTTTGTTAGGGATCAAAAGATTAAAGAAAAAAAAATTGAGACGTCATGCCGGGTTTTCATGGATCGGAGGACTCTAAGAGTTCGAAACACAATCTGGAACTTTCATTGAGGCCAAATAGTCGAGCAAAAACCAGCACGTGAATGAAAATGTTGCATTCCATTTCAACGTAACGACGAACAGGAACCAAATTCAATCTTCTCGACACAGAACTGAAAGTGTTTCAGTCTATTACGAAGGCTGCTCGGAGGCCGAGTGGCGCTCAGGTGTCGCGGCAGAGCGGGTCGACGCCAGAGATGAAAGCTGGTTAGCCTCCGTCGCTGTTCGCGGCGGGGAAGGACGGCGGGGGGCCCAGACAATAAGTAGCAGTAATGAAAGTGTGATTGGAAGCCGCTGGAGTGAATCCTTGCTGATGTATCTCAAGTGGCGAGCACGGGAGACACAAGAGCGCGACAACTGCCGCACCTCACTTCTAATGTCTCTCTCTCTTTTTAAAAAAAATCATTTATTTGATTCATTTGTTGTGCTGTGTATCATTTACATCACAGGTTGACTCTCATCCTCTCTTGCCCGATGGATCTGAAGAACTTCCCCATGGATGTCCAAACGTGTACAATGCAACTGGAGAGTTGTAAGCATCCACTTTGTTCTACGTCATAAACACCAAAGATAGCTTAAAAAAAAAAAAAAAAAAAAAAAGCATGGCTGTCGACTTTGGCAGACACTTTTGAGTTTTTCCGCACCGACTCAGGCTCGTCTTGCTGCATGAAGTGATGAAGCCTGCTCGAATGAGATGCAAAACGTCTTCTAAGACAACCAGTGCAGTCCAATTGCGATCGGTTCAATGTTTGATGTTTTGTCGGTCTCTGTATTATATGTGCCCTGTGATTGACTGGCATCCAGTCCAGGGTGTAGTCTGCCTTGAGCCCGAAGTCAGCTGGGACAGCCTCCAGCTCCCTGCAACCCTGAACGGGATCAGTTGTATAGAAAATGGATTGATGGAAGACATCATTACACAATATTGGGAATTTAATATTTGTCCCCTAGTAAAGCAAACAGCACCGTAAATCACAAAAACTGCTAAAGCAGTGAAAACTGAGCTTTATCATTTGCGTAAAGGCAGAATTTCGATATACTGAGGCTGGTTTGTCGCAAATCCCGAAGGAGAAGGTGCTGGGTGACTGCACCAAATTGTGCAGAAAGGATTCAAATGAGCTTCTTTTTTTGTTCTCTGCAGTCGGCTACACCATGAACGACCTGATCTTCGAGTGGCTGGAGAACGGCGCAGTGCAGGTGTCCGACGGTCTGACTCTGCCTCAGTTCATCATGAGCGAGGAGAAGGAGCTGGGCTACTGTACCAAGCACTACAACACCGGTCAGTGAACGCAACGCAGCTCGCCTGAGTGATGCGCTGTCAGAACCGGGTTTGATCATTTCTGAACAGGAAAGTTCACCTGCATTGAGGTCACATTCCATCTGGAGCGTCAGATGGGCTACTACCTGATCCAGATGTACATCCCCTCCCTCCTCATCGTCATCCTCTCGTGGGTGTCCTTTTGGATCAACATGGATGCCGCCCCGGCCCGAGTAGCACTGGGTATCACCACTGTGCTCACCATGACCACGCAAAGCTCCGGTTCCAGAACTTCTCTTCCGAAGGTAAGAGGTTGCAAGGCTGTTGCCGGTACTTGGAACACAGCATACCAGAATAAGCTTGTGCAATGAGCCGCGTGCTGCGTCACCATGTCTAAAGACATTATCCAATCACACGCAGCAGTACGCTCTGAACAAATTTCGTCGTTAAGATTTTGCTGAAAATTGTAATTCATTTAATTAGATTTTATTTTGAACGCCCAAATTGGAAACCGTTGGTTGAAATGAAAAATTAAAAAGATATATATAAAAAAAAAACAGTAGTATTAATTTCTATTATTGAAAAAAATATTCCCTAAACACTTTGAAATACCAGCAAATTCTGACGCTTCTGTTTGTCATGTTTTGTGGACTCATCATGCGAATTGAACACAATGCTTCGCTTTTTGGGTCGTTTCTAACTTCTTCTTTTTTTAAAACACCTAAATTAAAATGTGGCAACAAGGGGCAAAAGTCTTCCTTTCTTCGAAAGTGAAAGAAAACACACTTTTGTTTGTTGTGGCAATGTGTGCAGGTGTGCAGAGTGAAAAGAATGCTTGAAGATTACCACCTTTTTCCACTGAATGTGTGATGCCTCCCAATGGAGCTTCCAAACATGTTGTCGGTCTTAACCAAGAGGAAAAACTGCTTTCTCAAGATCTGATTGGGATCTTTTCCAGGATGTAACGAGTTCTCCAAAGGCTCATGCTCCACTTCCTCACCAAGTTGGAAGAAAGTTAAAATGAGGACGAAACGCAGTCAGATAGAATAGGAAGTCCAGTTGCCTTCAATTCAATTTTTTATGTATTTTTTGTGGATTAATATGGCCTAGATTACTGGGAATCTACGCAGACAAATTACATTATATCCTAATCCATATAAATAGAATCGGTGACTGTTATAATAATTACTTATTGACATCATTTCTACCCCCCCCCCCCCCCCCTCCCCAAGTGTGATTTTATTTTTTGCATTTAGCATTTGCTCTATAAACATCTTTTTGAACCCCCAGAGAAAAAGCAATGATACCCAAAATGCACTTCAGCTACACAAAGAAAAGATTTCTCGGGGCCTCCAAAAGTATCACAAATAAAAAATGAAAATAATTAAAAAGATTGATAAAGTTAACTTCAATTTAAAGCATTTATTATTGTTACTAGAGTCTTAATTCACATGCTTTAAAAGCCATCAAAAAGCTTACTCTATCATGATTGTTTCAAGTTCGGCGCCTCGCTTCTCACGCAATGGACTAGTCCATCCTTTTACCGCACATGCGCAGGCTTGTTGGCACGTCCTGAGGTACATGATGCGAGTTGTCCCGTTGGATAGAAGAGGAGAAGGTGAGAAGAAAACAGTTTTTATAAAAACTACCAAAGTTTTTTTTTTCCTTTTTTACTGTGACACGGAATATGCGTAAAAAGCATAAGCAAGAGCCAGAAATACTAAATACACCCCCGGTAAAGTGGATTTGCCTTAATGAGGCTTTGAGGCTGGCATTGCGGTTATCTTCAGTCCTAGCCAGCATGAGTTAAGCATGAAAACATCCCAAATGCACAACGGAAGTTATTTAGGAAAGGGACTCTAATGTAGAAAGTCACCTTAATTGCCCGTGCACTCGCAGTTACCTGTGCAGTTTCTATCAACTGCCTCTGAACACACTCTTCACTTTGTACTTTTTCAAGTTAAGTGTCTGGCGCACAGTGCTGCGAGATCACAGTGTTCTAGAACTCGACTGAAGTCAGGCTTTTAAAGACGGTATTTTGATGCTTATCTATCTCACTTCTAAGTGTTTGGTGTAGCTGACAGTAAATGCACGAGGCGGGCGGACATATTGAGGATTCTTGAGGTGTTGCTGATTAGTCTTCGTTTGTATGTGCAGAGACAGCCCATAAAACACGTCACGGTCTCTAACATAAAAGACACGTGCGGAATATTTCAAATGAGGCCTTTGAGAGCCGCCACTCGTGAAAACAATCACTCGGCAGAGCTCGAGAGGCCTCATAAACCCGAGTTGTTGTGTTCCACATGCTAATCCAGTCAAGGAAGAAGCGAGGTCACGTTGACAAACAGCTTTCATCTTCCTCGCCAATGATGACAAGATTTGTATCAATATCCGATGATTGTTTGTAGTTAAGATGGTTATTATCTCCCCAGCGCCCGTTTATTATCATATAAAGATCAATTCCACTGAGCCACATCTCTTGTTAAGTGTACATAAGCAGGAAAATGTAAAGACCATCATCTTTATTGGGGAAAAGGATAGAAATTATTTTTATGCCGAAGCGCACTCAAAGTGCAATTGATCCGCTGTCTGACTGGAGAAGATCTAATACAAAAATGTTTCCTGCCGCCCGCAGGTCTCCTATGTGAAAGCCATTGATATCTGGATGGCGGTGTGTCTGCTATTTGTATTTGCGGCATTGCTGGAGTACGCCGGGGTTAATTTCGTCTCCAGGCAACAGAAAGAGTTCCTCCGCTTGAGGCGAAGACAAAGGAAGAATCACAAGGTAGACTTTTCTCAACCTCGCTGTTCATATGAAGTTCGTGAGGCACGTTGGGGGTATGAAGATAAGAAAAGCGTTGCCAACAGTGAAATAGCTCAACAACAACATTTGGATTTCTATTATGTATAGTTGGAGACTGTTGGGACTTGGGGACTTAAGCCTATGATGCCTGGAGAAGAACTGATGAAATTTTGTCTGGAAATTTGTACCAGTGTTTTCTTATCATTTAATGAAATTATGCTCAAACTATTTTAGACAACTTTAAATGAGCCTTTTGGCCATCTTAAGTTAGTTTGCGCGGTCATTAGCATGTAGGTACATATAAAGAAGCTGCAAATATGTCAGAACGATGTTGATTAAAGTGACCTCATGATATGTAAAATCCGTTAAAATTTGTTCCGTTGAGCGGAATGGATTGCAGAATCGTATCCTGTAGCAATTGAGGCAAAATGGAGTGCGCTACTTGGTTAAGTCCCAAGTAGTTTGCTGTCTAAAAAAAGGAGAAGGACAACATGACATCAGGCATAACACAACTCTTCTGGGAAGCATTCAGTTCATAGCTAACTATGGCGACGGCATGGAAACAGGAGTTCAGAACATTAAGAAATGCTCCCATTCTGTTAAAAATATTTAAAAAACAATAATAACTTGTCAGTTCTCCACATAGTCGTAGTTAAATGTAGTCAACTGCACATCCCTGCTTGTCCTAACCTCCCTCTTCGTAGATGAAGCCATCTGAGCACTAATGTGTCCACATGTGTTTTTCCAGGATGAAGACGCGCGTGACGGGCGCTTTAATTTCGCTGGCTACAATATGAACCAGTGTCTGCCAACTAAGGACGGCTCAGCTGTTAAGAACGCCGCTCCGGCCCCGAATCCTCAGCCGTCGCTCCCCAAAGACACCGACAGCATGAAGAAGAAGTTTGTGGACCAAGCCAAGAGGATAGACACGATCTCTCGGGCTGCCTTCCCTCTGGCCTTCCTCATCTTCAACGTCTTCTACTGGATCACCTACAAGATCATCAGACACGAGGACATCGACAAAAAGTAATGACTCGCAGCATCATTCTGATCGGTTCTCAGACTGAGATAAGATGAGGAGAAATGCCAAGTGATGTTCTTTCAGGGATAATGTCCAATGTTCGGGAATCCTACAGGGATGTTCAAGTTGCACGGCTGCAAATACTGATTGAGGAATTTGGGGGATAATACGCAAGGTTTAGTAGCATTCTGGTTATGGTGGACCAAATCTTTTCTAACCCGTTTTTGCCTTGAGGACTGTACGAACGACTATGAAAAGAAAAAAGAAGGAGAAAAAAAAGATACTACTTATAATCCTATGGTAGCTTACATTAGTTGGAGCCTCTGGGTCTTCTCCAGTTTTCCATGGGTTCTTATCAAAGGAGTTTGTTTTATATTGTACACTATCAAGACACTTCTTTTAAAGAGAATATAAAGCGATAACAATGTAATATATATAGAAGAAGCAAAAACACATGAAATCATCTAATATTGGTGATGTGCATCTCGAAAATTACAAGGATCTCCTGACTCAAAGGGGTCTAACCGGATAAAAAATGTTTGGAGACACTTCCCCTACCGAGGAGTACAGTTCAGTTCATCATGGTAAGATCTGGTCTACCCTGATTCGTCTTGTGGCTACGCATTAGGATGTAAGCGTTGACGACGTAAATAGTGTTGACATCACGACACGATTCAGAAAGACGAGAAACACAACAGAGTACACAAAGGAGAAGGATGGAGAGAATCCAGGATTTCTTCGAGATGCAACGATTCCCTATTGACCAATCAGCACCCTGCAAAGTTGGATCTACCGCACCACTGAACCCTACCAAAAGTGGCAGACTTCTGAACGTCACTGAACTTTACTGCTACTTTGCTGCGTTTCAAAATTGCTGCCTGGCAAAAAGGTTTTTCTGTCACCGACTGAACTGCTTCAGTCCAGTTCGCTCCAGCGCAACCTTCTGGATAGACTTTCCTCGACTCCGCACGAACACCTGCTCTAGGAGTTTGCTGTTTTCATCTGTGGTGATAGTGGCAAGGCTTCCGCTGCATGGTTTGTCGAGAGCAAATAGTTTTGAGAAACTTGCCATAGATAGCATCCATTGTGCTACGTATCGGAGCAGTTTGACGGCCACAAAGCTTCTCAAACTAGCGGCGAACTGCAGTCGGGGATGGAAAAACTTCTTGCCAAGTAACGATTTGGTCAACTGGTGAGCCAAGGGAAAGGGAAGGATATGCTTACAAAAACTGCGGCGTCTAAGCTGTCAAATGCTGTTGGCCTCAAGTTGTCCACATTATACCTAAAAAAAATGAGAAAAAAAGGAAGTGGACGGTGACTTTTGGAACATCCTGTATAAACTAGGGTTTTCACAAATTTTATTTTATATTTTTTAGATAGTGCCCTTGACAGTGAGAGTAAAATACTTATTCACTGATCACCAAGCAGGCACACAATTTCTTTTTGATTCATGTGTCCGTGTTAACGTTGTGGCGACGATGTACAGATTATTTTTGTAAGTTCGGCTCCCAGGGAGGAACCAAGTTTCTGTTTTAAATCTTGAACCGAAAACATTTAGGAAACCCTGACAAACCATTTTACAGTTTCAAAGACATTGAACATTTTGAGTGAGTTTGAATGTGTCATAGTCCAAGTAAATAACAATCTTTTTTGTAGCCTTAAGTCTACTGAACTATAACTGAAGGAAGGCTTGCGTTAATAGAAAAATAAATGACCTTTCTGTATGCTTCTCTTGCAACGGCTGTTGGATGGAGACATACAGTACTGTACTGAAGACAGCGGCGGCAGTGGGCGGAAGGACGACGCTGAAACTGCCTAACGCTCGTTCTATAGAACTTCTAATCGACCTGAGGAACTCTTTTTTTTTTTTTTTTTTTTTGAATGCTATTGAAAACGTTTTATTTATCAGCCTGAACATCAATAAACATGACTGCACCGTATTTTGCTTCCTTTTCTCTCGCCTCATAGAATTACTTCAGCCATATACATTTATGAAAAAGGCTACACTTTATATTGCTTTTCTATCATATTAGATCGTTTTCTCTCGCTCTCTCTCTCTCTATGAGAAAATAACACACAAATGCTGCTCTGGCCCGATTACAGGTCAGATAAAAAGTCTCATCTCGCTGAGGTGATGACACGAGCCATGGATGGCTGCGTGGCCTGAGGTAGTGTGGATATTATCTGACACTGGGTTTCCTCCAATGCATGATAATGGATCGTCACATTGTGCTGGCTCGAGTACCAAACGAATGGTAAAACCTTGTGTATGGTTGCACAAACAGCAGAGGGCCAATTTGACGTGAAAGGTTCATAAATATAATGTTATTACAGTATGTGCTCGGCCAAAAGCCATGATTATACAGCACGTATAACTGTAATGAGGCCGGTGAGTACAATTATTTAGAGGCAGATTAACTTCCTATCATTACACTAGCTTATGCATTCATGCGTTATGAGAAAATACGAGCTACTTTAGTAGATAAATATGCAAGGCTGCATGAGTCATCCAGCCCAAATCGCAGGGATTGTACACTAATCAATAACACTAATCCTCATGCAGAAATCCCATCAATTCCAACCTTACATAACAGCCCATTAATATTGTTTGAAATGTGTAAAGGACGGGGGGTGGGGGGGGGGGTCATTAGGCCGTATGACAGCGCATGAAAGAAAAATGAGTTGCAGTTTCTAATTGCGTTCAGGATTGAAACAACTTGCGCTCATTTATTGCGGTGTAGGGAGGACTTTGTGAGCACGGAGTGGCGAGAAATGAGAGTTGCCATGGCAACGGCACCCAATCAGGAAGGCCAAGCAAGGAGTGAGGAAGAGCAAATTGTTTAGAGCGCTCATATATTATTTAAACAGAAGAGTATTATGGCTTAACATGAAAATTGCAGTAATTGCAACAACTACTAAATGAGTTTTTATTCCAATAAGTTTGAAACGGTACAGTGATATGCAAATATGATGACGTCATCCGTCCTTGTGCCAGCGAGTTGGTCGACTTGAAAAATGAGAAGACATTCTGAGGAATTGTCAGGCCAATGAGTGAAGTCACACTAAAACATCCATCAATCTGTTCACCAAAAGTCATTTCAACGCTGTAATGTACTGTAATCAACTTGAATATATAAATTGTGCCTATTTTTAACTCACGATGCAGCTTCAAACGATATTCCTGTAGTTACATTTAATTTTGTAATCTTGCTCAAACTTAAATCTATATAATATAAATAAGAGGTGTGTGAAAAATCTACTTAAGTTTGGTAAATAAGCATTGGTAGTTTGTTACTTCCTGCCACTGACAACTAAATCTTTCTGCAAAGAAAATTTGTGCGATATATTTATGGGGGCGAATGTAGAGTTAAAATAGATTCAAATTTTCAATTCTTGAAATGTATTTCTTTTACAGAATTTTATAAAATGTTAAAGTGGGATACAAAAATTAAAGTGCCAGATGCTTTAAACAATATAAATCTACGTTCCCTGCCTGTATTCAGTACATGGGGAAATAAAATAAAAAAATAATAATAATAATAAGTGAGTCATATGGTCTAATTCCATGTAGCAGAGCAACTGTAACGGATGTTACTTGACACAGGTGTTTTGTTTGAAAAGGGAACACAGAGGCTTGAAAACAGTAAGTTCCGCTCTCTTTTATTTCTGCTTCTTTATTGTTTGTGTCATACATCCTGTTTTTGCTCTGTAAATACACATAGGAATAAAACAATATATCGCTCGATTGTATTTCTTTCCTGAACACTTCTCACTTCAGACATTTTCTGCCAAACCATCATGCCACAAGGCCCAAACACACACTTAAAGCTGAGGTCATCGCGAGGATGAGGAGATGGGGAGCAGCAGGCGAGGCCCCATTGCACAAGTTGCCCACACAACATGCTTGAGGGCTACATGACATGTTCATGCAGCCTTTTAACACCTCACCTGTGGGACATCGTGGAAACAAACGACGACAACAAAAAGTCAGCAACTTCGTCCTTTCTTTGAGCAGCTCAATTTGTTAACGAAAAGTGGTTTCCTTACCGCTGGCGTGCATTGAAAAACAGGAGTCCGCCCCAAGTGAGCACGTTGTAACGTTGCAGGCTTCTTTCACGGTGTTGGTTGAACATGTGTAGCATCTTAATGCCAATACTGGGGTGCACACTGCACATCAATAAATACACACAGCTTTGTTGCATTTATTGGACATCTCTTTTTTTTTTTCTTCTTCTTCTTCTCAATTGCACTAAATTTAGTCTACTCACAAAAGGTTAGGCATATTTGGCTTTTGAGTGTTAGTTCAGCGTGGAGCCTACATCAATGGATACAATATGAAATATATTTTTATTGTATTTACTACACTGGCGAGATACAGCTGCCTTGCAGTAGTTCTATTCCAAAAAATTTAATTCTTTTAAGAGTCCAGACACAAAATGAAACATTCCATTAATTTTTCAATGTTGACAGCTTACGTAGAAGAAACCGTCAAATTCCCCATCTCAAGACATTAGAATATTTCATCAGAAATAATCATATATATACAAAAACTTGGTATGAATTGAATTTGCAAATTATTTAATGAATCTGCATACTTATGTGTGCTTCATCTTTATAATTGAACCACTGAATTAACTTTTGAAATTCCAATCACATGGTTATTCAATTCTTTTAACTTCTGAAAACTTCTAATTTGTCCTTTCCAAATGATTCTGATATAATATGTTATTCAATGGCATCTTATATTTCCCAGGCAAACTCTCTAAACTCTGCACATGAATTACATCAACAGCACTGACTTGAATGCTCCTTAATTTGTGCAATTGTCGCCATTGTCCTTACCAGTTAACAGAGTCATGACCAGGATTAGCTCCATTGTGACCATTATCCTCGTAGATGTTTGCTTCTTCTTGTGCTCCTGCATTATATACTGTATATTCTATTCCCACCTTGACATGGAAATAACACTTCTTTTTTTTTTGGACCAATCGACAGACAGCAAGCATCTCTAGTTCCGCCCTGATAAAAACAGGCGTTTGTACAAAAAAATAAATAAATCAAAATGTCAAATAGCGGCTAAAGTAAACACATGGTACTATGTAGTTAAGTAAATAAGTGTTGACTCAAGTAGTGTATATGTACAATGTCCACTACAATTAATGGCCTCCCGTTCTTGTGACCTACTAATCACACGGCATGAATACGAACATGTTAGGAGTTACTCTTTATTTGCTGTGCATGTAGGGATCTTCCGCTGCTATTATTAGTACATCAAGTCTGGGAACAGGAGGTCATGCTTTGACCCATTATTAATTTTCAATAATGATGTGCTCCGATGCACATACTGTATTTGTTTGCTTGTAAAGATACAAGGATCATTATTGTCGAGTTTGAGTTTCAGTCGTGGTTTGCAGCGTTACAGAACTGCACTGCATCACAACGGGAGCAGTTTCTAATTTATCGAGCTTGTAGAAAATTATTCATTCGAGCGATGGGCATCCATTCATCAATTTCCTGTTTTTGTTCAGGGTTATGGGGAGGTGGAGCCTATTTAAGCAAAACGCACATTACAAACTGAACTGGTTGCCTGCCAATCATTTTAAGGGATTTTGATCTGTCGAAATGTTATTGACTAAGGGGAACATAACCTATCAATTAATGAATCAATTTTAATTTGACTATTTACAATGGAACAGAAGAATTTTGGTTATTGTGAACTCTTGTTTCTATGCACAAGTCACATCAGGTTCTACTTCTTCAGGTTACCGAGTAGTTGAAAATGGAACAGTGTCTCTACCGGTTGCAGCCAAGTAGAGCACTCTAGTTTGCCTTGAATTCTTCTGGATGCCATGAATTAACTCTATACACAATCCAAAAATTCTTATTTAATTTAGTAACCAATTGATGATTATTCTCATCCTAGTTTACTTAAGGAAATGGCAAATGTGTAAGATGTTGTATTAATAGATGGTTTCTTTTTAGCATTTTGTATTTGCTATTTTTTGTTATTCTGTCACATAACATTCCAGCTTCGTAACATTAAAAAAAAAAATAAATAAAATTAAACCTCAAAATTGTGTATCATTTTTATAATGAATTTGTTAAATAATTCAGCATGAACAGGGCAAAAATATTGACTCTATTGATACATCTCTTGCATTGATCTCATTAATTTGCACAAGCGGTACCTGATAAAATCATCAGATTTTTATGTAATGTGGGGGAAAAAATAATGCGACATGAGGCTCGGGTAAATAAAATAAATAGATTTGTATTGGTCACCTCTGGCCATTTTTCTGCTACACATGCTGGTCAGGTCAATATGGAAGACATCTTCTGCACTTCTGGCCTTTTCTCAACAGCATCGTATGAGCAACTACATCATGTCCCAGGAAGAAAACAAGTCAACCGTGAGGTGGAAGAACGAGTAAAAGCTTTCCCTTGTGCGATGCCCCTTCCCTCCCCTGACATTTCTCACTTCGGGGTGAAACTAGAAAGCATCAACAAAGAGTGCGAGGACACAAAGTTCGGAGGATTAAGATGAGCACAGCGCAGCAGATTGAAGCGATGGCAGGCGATCACGTAGAAATGCGCTCAAGTGGAGACAGGACGCGAGCACGGAATGTAACCATGTCGGCATCAGTTTGCTCTTCAAAGCCAAATGTGACTTTGTTCAACGCACACCGTCAGCAGTTAATAACGTTATTTCATCTGCGTTTCCATGAGAGCAGCTAAATCTGCATCAAGCTGGGCGACAGACAGCTTTTGGATGAACTCGCGGTACCTGCTCACGTCCACCTGTCGGTTTAAATCCCGCAAACTCCTCTCCACGTCCTGTTCCCAAACCAGTCGACACCTGCGGAGCCCCTCGGGTGTGCCCGGCTCAGGGATCTCCTCGGGCCCAGTCGCTCTCTCGTCGCGTTCCTGCTGCCCACGCTGCTGCATTGACACAAACCCCCGTAGTGATGCCACTTCCTTCTCCAAAGCCAAAGCGAGATTTTCAGATGACCCCTCTCCTCTTATGCCACAGATGGGCTGGATGGAGCAGGACGCTGGGAGGTGACCTAGCAGGGTGTCCAGAAGCTTGAGCATCTGCAAGTGGCTGCGAAAAAGCAATGAAGCCCTCAAATGAATTTTTATTTGATGTGGCCCAACAGACTTCGAAAACAATACAAGACATTGAAAAATACAACAATAATGCTCTACACGTAACAGTGACTATGTGACTACAGTGTTTCCTGATTCGCTACTTGTGAAGTCATAGCTTTGTTTTTGCAAAATACAATGGTGCCTTGACATACAAATCATCTTCCCTCATTGGCATAAATGGAAGTACGACCGAACGAAAATGTTTGTAACGACTTTTTTTTTTTTTTTAAAGAAGAAAAATAGCATGCAAAAAATTATATGTCAAACTGGTGCCCCAGGGGCCAGATCCAGCCCGTGACATTTTATTGCAGCCCGCGAAAGCAAATCAAAATTGTTAATTTTGTTTTGGTGAAATAACATCGAGAGGTTGCAAGCATTTTTTGTTACCAATCCGCCTTTGACAAAAAATGTAAACAGTTGAAAAACTTGTTTTTATAGGCTTCTGATTTCAAAACTGCTTATCAATTTGTTGTAAATACTGTATGCTATTTTATCGTAGCGGCCCTTCAAGGGAAGTCATAACTACGATGTGGCCTGTGACAAAAATGAGTTTGACACCCCTACTCTATAGTACATGCAAAAATATACAGTAATAACGTGAATGGAATGTAACGAACTAAACAGTTTGTGCATCATAATTACAGTGGACTGTGAATAGCAAAAACATACATAAAGAAGACACTGACAGCTGTACCAAACAGATATTCGAAAAGATCCTGTAGATTCCAGACATCTGCTTTCAATAGTAGCTATTTATTCACTTTTTTTCCAATTTGTTTTACAACATAAAGTGTTCTTCCAAAGTCACGCCTTTCCTCGATTAATACAAACGTCTTGTTTGCCAGAGTGTTTTGCTTTTGGCACTACAAATGCATCCTTCTCACCTCGAGTGGACCTCCAGTTCCCCCCGGAAAGGACTGTTGCGACGCCAGCGCAGCAGCGAGAGAGAAGAGAGTCCTTGAGAAGCGAATAGTTGATGCTGAGGGCTCACTTCGACCCTCTTACAGCCCACTCTCCTCTGCAGCCAGCCGTCAATATCGCCCAAGCTGTGATCGGGAGAGTCTATGCGGAAGACCCAGTGATCCAGCACCGCCAACAGACACAGCAAGTCCTCCTGAGCCTCGTCTGGGTAACCAAGAGAATAAAAATGGTCAACAAACATGAATGTATTGGTACTTACAAAAACATGCTGGGAAGAGAGCTTGTTGGTCGCTTTATGGTCCCTGAAGGTGAGAAAATGACCTCTAAAAAGTTGACTTGATTTCAGTAAATACGCTGCAAATTCAATGAATGACTATTTTCACTTCTTTAAAACATGTCAAATGTCTTCAAACTGTTGTGCCCAATAATTTGGAACAGTGCATTTTAAGTCTTTCATTCTTCAAACAAATACTGTTATGACAATCATTTGAATTATATTCTGACGACTTGAAAATTATGCCGAATGTCATTTGTTATCAACTATTCAGGAAAATGTGAGGAAAATACAATTTGCATACTAATTTGGAACGCAGTGTAAAAATTAGGTGACATTGCAATTTACCTGTTTTAAGCTCAGGGTTGCTCAAAGGTTGGGTTTTGAAGTCTGCGTGGATGTCTACAGTAACCTGACCGCAATGCAAGACCGTCGGTGCCGGGGCACGGGCGAGAACCGAGCCGTCCGTTCTCGGGCTGTAATGGAGCATGACATTGCATTTGACATAGCCAGAGTTCAGCAGAGGTGCCAGCCCGGTCACGGCAGTCACGGCGAGTCTGGCCGCGTTGAGATCATTCGGGCCCCCTGCGTCGTGCCGCTTGCTTCTTTTGGCTGCCGGCTCAGGGAAGGTGGCGGCCGAGGAGGCGGAGGGTGAGGGGGCGAGCGCGGGGAGCCACGACACTCGGCTTTGGGTTTGGATGACTGCGGGCGCGGAGCCGCGGCCCGCCTCTGTCAGGACGGATAAGCTCGTACTGACCGCTGGTCTGGAACAAAAATAGCACAGAGTTGCGTGTGGAAATACAAGTAGGTGATTAACAACAATATTCCAGATGGTGAGAATACATCAGAAATTTCGGCGACTCCTGAGGCAATAGTTTTTCTCTACATGTGCTGCAGCAGGTGGTGGGAGATATCAGATCGCTCCCACAAAAGGAGAATGTCAGGTTATTAGAGAGAGAGAGAGAAATAAATAAAAGCCATGCCATGACACCTGCATTGGGCCGAAATTCACATTAGACTAGGGGCAATCGACAAGTACAAATTATACTTCGCCCACTACATCCTGTTTGCTAATAATAGATGTGTTTATTTGACCACTTCCGAGTATTACAGGTTAAACTGCTCATGCTAATGACTTCCAATACAAGATCTTCAGCTATCCCTGTAATTTCATCCTTACCAAGAGAATGATGTTGACGTTTTCACTGATACTGTTATTTCTAAAAATAGAGCAAAAACTCCAAATGCAATTTGTTCTGTGACGATTAATAAATTCAAAACCCTTTTTTTGTTTTGTTTTGTTTGTTTCTATAAGTTTGAGAACAACTGCTTTATACACTCACTCGAGATTTGTTGGACTTTTGAGGGATATCTTTCCAACGTTTTGTGTCAACTTGAGTATTTACAGCCATGTAAAAAGATATAACATTTGGATGCTTTTGTTCAAATAAACTAAATTAAGAAAAATTTGAAAAATTTGCACGTGCTCTTTTTTCTTCTTATTGCATTGCCGACGTATCCGATCGGGACTCTGTAGTTGTAGATACTCAAAATCAAGTGACTCGGGTGCAAAAAAATAATATTACAAACAACGTAATATTACACAGTAAAGAAAACTGCAATCACAATAAATCAATATATTGTTAAATTGAGTGTCTGACAATGAAATTGAATTACACTGAGCTGTCGGCAGCAAGTATCACTCCCACGACCATTCGTCCGTCGACGACGCGATGCCACAGCTTGTCAACGTGAGGTCCGCGGGGCACCGCTGGCACGACTCGGGTCTCGTCATCGGCGGCCTCGTCCTTTGACTGGTCATCACTCTCCCAAAGAGCGACGAGTCCTTCCTGGAAAGAACGACGGTAACGACTAACGACAAGCGTGCGACAGCCCGATCGCCGTTTGGGGTTTGGATGTCAACAAAAGACAAGAAAGGGACACAAGCGGGGGCCACTGCGTTTAAACAAGAAACATCATTTGCTGCAGTGTTGCTGTAGACAAGACTTTGTGGCATCATCACAAACACTGGCTGTCACCACTTATCAATGAGTGACAAGTGTCAGAGCGGATCTAACGGCTTTGTGCCTGCCCACCACCAGAGTCATTTTACACACCACCATCCTATGCTGTCAAACCACACTCTCCCCTACCACTACTTTACCGTCGGTAACCTCCTTCAGATTACATCGTCTGCACAAGATGTAATCCACCTGCGTGCTTCTACCTCCACTCTTGTACGTCACCCTATGTTCCTGCCTCTTCTGGAAAAAAGTGTTCACTACAGCCATTTTCATCTTTTTTGCAAAGTCTCCCACCATCTGTCCCTCCAAGTTCCTTTCCTGGATGCCGTACTTACCCATCACTTCTTCATCACCCCTATTTCCTTCACCAACATGTCCATTACAATCTGCACCAATCACGACTCTCTCTCTGTCTGGGATGCTCAGAACTACTTTGTCTGGCTCTTTCCAGAATTTCTCTTTCACCTCTAGGTCACATCCTACCTGTGGGGCATAGCCACTAATCACATTATACATAACACCCTCAATTTCAAGTTTCAGCCTCATCACTCGATCTCACTCTTTTCACCACCAAGACATTCTTAGCCAACTCTTCTTTTAAAATAACCCCGACTCCATTTCTCTTCCCATCTACACCATGGTAAAATAATTTAAACCCCACCCCTAAACGTCGAGCCTTACTTCCTTTCCACCTGGTCTCCTGGACACACACTATATCAACCTTTCTCCGAATCATCATGTCAACCAACTCCCGAGATTTTCCTGTCATAGTCCCAACATTCAAAGTCCACACATTCAGTTCTCGGCTCTGTGCTTTCCTCTTCTCTTTCTGCCGAGGAACCCGCTTTCCACCTCTTCTTCGACTTTGACCCACAGTAGCTGAATTTCCACCAGCACCCTGCAGGGTGACGCCGCCGGTGGCGGACGTTGTTAACCCGGGCCACGACCGCTCCGGTATGGAATTCTTTGGATGAACGCTCGTATTTGTTTGGCAAAGTTTTAAGCCGGATGCCCTTCCTGACGCAACCCTCTGCATTTATCCGGGCTTGGGGACCGGCCTACAGTTTGCACTGGCTTGTGCCCCCCATAGGGCTGCATTATATAGATTTTGTAATAATTTACCGTATTTCATTACTCACAATAAGTCACCATCCTACTCCCTCGCCAGTAAATGTGAGTCGTTTTACTTGACACTTGTTTGATAGTTAAGAATACTAAAATGTTACTTCAAAGGTTTCAATGTGTTTTAGCCAGGAATTGTTGTGTTGTGTTCGACTCTGGATTTTCCAATGCACTGCTTTAATAAATAAAAGGATGTTAATTCCTTATATGCACACGTGCGTAGTACCTGCTCAGGCTGCGCGAGATTTGGCTCTCGATGGCGCACCACATCGGTGAGCGCTCGCACCGACTGCTGCACGACTCTGTCCTTCACTCTCACTTCCCCCTGAAGCTCTCGCAGCGCGCTCAGTCCACTCTTGAGAGACGCGTGACGGGCACGTGACGGAGGAAGTCAAAAGGCATGGGTCAGCATCAGGAAAGTGTGATGCGGTGATGTAACTTTAGCCGTGTTTTTAATCGGTCACCTGCAGTCTGGATTCCAAAGCTTGAATTGTGAGGAGTTGGCTCTCTGGTGGAGGGGACGTCTTCGCCGTTGCGCCACTGTGCTCGCCACGCTAAAATGGCAACATTTTGCATTTATTGAGACACTAGGTTAACTGACTTTTTTTCAGTGTTTGCTTATAATGTTCTAATTGAGCTCTCCTTATTCATCTCACATTGACTTTCATCTGAAAGACTTCCACAGAAAGTGGTCAGCTAGCAGGCTTTGAAAACAAAACTCACAATGAACGACACAGTTAGGAACAGCCTTGTAGTTTCAGAAAGACGTAAAACAGGGTGTTTCTGTGTTACGTGTTTTTTGTTGTTGTTGTTGATCACTGGGGTATTTTGATGAAAGCATGTCAAAGACATTTCCTTAAGTCACCTAAGACCTGTTAAAAAAATGTGAAAAAAAAGCTATATACAGCACTGATGGAGTAAAAGTTTTCATTACAGAATAAGAGATCCCGCAGAGGTCGGTGATGATGAAATGTTCCGGCGGCTGTCCCGATGCGTCGTCACCCTTAAAAACCAACAATATCTGCTCCGTGCCGCATCCAAGATAGTCGTCCACGTGCACCGAGCTCACATTTGACCACTGGGCGGCTACCTGAAAGAGACAATTCGCACAAACTGTGTGTTTAGTGCCGAGAGTTGTGAGAAACTGAAAACCGTGTCGCAATGGACGGATCACTCTGAACAAGACGAACAAGTCAGCTCAGTACAATATGTGATAACCGAGCCATCACTCCTTTTTTTCCCCCCTTTAGGGTCGCAGGTGAACTGGGGCTTAGTTTTCAGTGCATGCAACAATATCTTGAGGGTGCCTGCTGCATGTTGGTCATACATACTTGAAATGCATCCTTCCACACTGCGCACACGTGGCCTTGATCGAAAGCTATGACAAAGATGACTCCATTTCTTCCAGCGTCGACCGCCTGTATACTTTCAGGACTCTCGAACGGCAGAAGGCACGCGTGCTCCACGGCGCCGTTCTCCAAATAAAGCAGTTGACGACTGGCAGTGGCCGCAACCGCAGTGCACCGCAGCGCGTCGCCCGCCAGGCTGGCCGACAGCACAGAGATGCACTTCGTGATGCGAATGTAAGGGTGAGGTAAAACCACTGAGCCGTCAACGGTGCGACCGGTCCCGAGCAAATAGGCCACAGTCTGTTTGGTGGAGCGCTCCTGTTGTCCCAGTATGAACCCTTGTCGCTTATGGAGGGGGAGCTCGCCGATAAGACAGTGGGACAGCTGGAGGGGCACCCGCTTGACCCCTCCTGAATCACTTGATGCATGAAACACAGCATCAGCATGCGTCCACAGCACTGTGGGCCCTTGCAGGATGCAAACGTCCCCACTCAGGCCATGTGGGAGTGAGAACTCAATGCAAGGCTCCAGCTGGTTGCAGACACTCAGAGCGAAAAGTTTATACACAAACAAGTCCGCCTTCTTGTTGTTTTTTGCCACAAGGACACACGGCGTGCTCGTCCTCCTGTGAACACCCACGACGCTTTTCGACGTGATGAAGGCATCCACGCGTGCTGCGCTTTTGTGGCTGATGACAGCCGCGCCTTGTGATGCCTTCACGAACACCTCTTGCTCCGGTTGGAAGGAAAAGCCACGGAAGGTCAGCTCGCTCGTCTTATTTTCACTCAAGGTGTGATTAAATGTGATTACCTTACCGCAGAAGGAGAGTTGGGTCGAAGTCGACGTGACGCCCTTCATGATGCATTTAAATGACAACGAGACGCTTCTGCGATGTAATTACCGTTGCACTTATACATCAATCCGCGTGTTGACACTTACAGGAGTTCAAGTGGCTTTCTGTCGGCCGCGCGTCACTCGAAAACGCGCGCCGACCCGGAAGTGTCACCTCGAAGTGCATTGTGGGAGTTGGCTCTGCCGACAGTGGTGCCGTGAGTCAACGGACACAAGCTAACAGGGTTAGCCACAGTGACGAAGCCAGAACGTACCGGCCGTGTAAAAGTGATTGCTTTCACGCCTTTATTGTGCGTATGTGTGCGCGCTATCTGGAACACGACGGCGCGCCCCTTTCTTCCCTTTACCCCGTCACAAAAGAACAACAAAGCGAAGAGGAGTGGCCAACGAGCCCGAGCCAAAATGGCTTCGACAGGGCGTCAGTTTCCCCACTTTCCTGTGATTCACCCAAACTGAAGCTAGGAAGCGAGCGAGCGAGCGAGCTAACGGGGAACTAACCGAGACAAGGGAAGGGAACGCGCCGGTGACAGTTGAACATGGCTGAACTTGAACAACACCAAGGAGAGCAGGTATTTGAAATTGGAAATGGGAAGATGGAGCGCACATTGCGATGTTGTTTTTGCTTTTAAACGCGTGTCTCAACTTCAATAAACTCTCCTGTGGCAGGGCATCGAGGAGAAAATTGAGCAGACGAGAGAGAGATTCAAAAACGAATTCCTCCGAGGTAAGGTTGACATGATGATTCAGGCTGTCATTTCCCCTCACACTTTTTGCACGATGTTACACTTGCTTACATACACAAACCAACTATTGTATGTGAAATATCCCTACTTAAGTGCCTACTTTGTGACCATGACAGCATCATGAGTTAACGCAAGGTCCAGATAAGCTTCAAACAGATAACCAGCTAATGGTGACCACACGCTCTTACTATGTTACTTCCACTTTCATGCCTGGAAAACAAGTGGGTCAATTCTGAACCCAAAACCTCAGAGGAACGGGACAAAAAAAAAAAAGCCTCAAATTAATTAATATATAATGCATATAATGCATTTAATATGGGCCTCTTGGGGGACTTTAAAAACTCAAAAGGCTGCTTTGATATATAAAAAAAGACTACACAAGTTAATTATGCACCTTCTGCCTTCCAGTGGAAGAGCATTTTGCCTTTCACAAATACGTTCCTGGCATAGATGAACAAATGCAGGAATTCATGAAGCATTTTGTTCATAATTACTTAACGTTTGTGCATCATCTGCCAGCTCACTAACAGGTTGTGTAGTGAAAAAAAAATGTGGATTTTAATGTCAGATTCATCAGACAAATATGACCTAAGAGATGTGGACAGACTGCAGAAAGACAACTCCATGGTGGAGGGCTACCTGATGTGGCGACTCTACGTGGTGGACGACGCCTTGAAAATGATTGACGAGAGCTTCCAATGGAGGAAAGAGTACGGCATTAACGGTGAGGGGTCACATAATCACTGTCTTTCTACATGCACGGTCAGAGGCTGACTTCCAGAACCTGCATTAACGTAGCACATAACACACGATCAGGGATTTAATTAGAGCGTAAACGTCACGTCACAGTGGTTTGCGCTTCATTCGTCAGCGCAGCAGCTGGTATCAACAAGTGCTCAAGTTCAGCTCTGCCTGTCAATGGAGCTGTTTACGTCGCCTTGCTCGATGGTTGTCAGATCCGCGCCGCTTCTCGGGGCTGAGCCCGTACACACAAGAGTGCCATTGTGCGTTAAACATCATGAATAGGCCTCTGACAACAATACCTGCTGTTTAAGTATCCTCAGGGTTTTCTTCGCTCTGGGGAAGTCTTCTAATACAGCCAGCAAATGCAATTTGCGAGTCAGTCGTGTTAAGGGAATGTGATTAGAGATCAATGTCACAGAGGTTGGATACCATTCCTCCTTTTGTCATCCATAAACGGTTTTTATTTTCTCATGAAATCAAACACTGGTTCTTTTGTGATCACAATAAAGGCAACTTGTCAGACTAGTTTCAGTTCTTCTCTTCAGCTTGAGATTACGCAACTCCTTAAAAAACATCAGAGGATGATGACCAGTGGATTCAAGCGGTTGAGGCAATGTGTTGAACTTTCCTTACGCAATCCGCATTTGTGGAACAATGGTTTAACAAGCTTGTTTTCCCCCCTCAGATCTCTCGGAGAGCTCCATTCCCAGATGGATGTTTGAGACAGGGGCGGTCTTTCTCCATGGATACGACAAAGAGGGCAACAAGCTCTGTATGTTTGACGCTCGAGCCGTTTCCTTTCACTCTTTTGCTGGAATAACAAAAAGATGATTTGATTAGATGTGAATAAACTGACAGTAATGTACTAATTTTTCTCCAGTCTGGTTTAAGGTAAAACTACATGTAAAGGATGCAAAAGCAGTCATTGACAAGAGGAAATATGTGGCTTTCTGGCTGGAGCGAAATGTTAAAAAAGAACCTGGGATGCCCTTAACAGTCGTGTTTGACATGTCAGAGTCTGGCCTCACCAATATAGTAAGTTGTCTTTGTCAAATATGTTTTATTCAGATTGTGGAAAACGTGTTATAAGGCTGTAAAGTCATCGTCCTATTGCCTGCTCTGTACTTGCAGGGACTGACGCTCTTCAGTGGTTTTACGCTTTAGAGATTAAAATAACCTTTAATTCAAGGGGTCTTTCTAATCCATGGACGCGCCGTGTCACACGTGAGCTCCCTCGCGCAGCGATCGGGTTACAGACCTAAACCAGCAAGATGCATAGAAAACCAAAACGAAGAAACGGCTTTATAGCACGCAAACGAAATGAGGAGTTTAGAAAATCAGATCGGAAAGCAGCGCTTCAACGGGAGCCGGAGCGTCGTCGCTGTTCAGTATGATCTCGTTAAGGCCGAGGAGCGGCTCCCCTGCATAGCAATGAGGACTCCTGCCAATTACGGAGCCCAGTCAGGGAGCGGGGCTTGCTTCTATTGATAAATCTGTTGGAATGATGATTGCAGTCTACGTGAAACGCTACGCTGAACATCCATCACAGGCTTCTTCGGGCTCGCAGCTGCCAATTATATTCTTAATTAATTAATCGATAAAGTGTGTTTGGTCTTTGCAATTTCAGAAGATGAGGAAAAATCTGAAAGTCTTTCCACAAAAATGTCTCCCCAAAATGACAAAATTCCCCAAGTAGTGCAGTGTTTATTTACCCAACTGCAGAGAGTACCAGGCATTTATTTGAAAGTATGGCCTCAATTTAAGTGGAGGCCACAATGTACAGAAATACTGACAAAATTCTTACACAAACCTAAAAGCAACAGAGAATAATGACATTTCTCATAAACATTGGGACTTTAACAAAGCTTTTATAATGCCTAACAGAAATACAATTCTGATTAAAGTCTCATTTGATTGCAGGACATGGACTTTGTGAAGTATGTTGTAAATTGCTTCAAAGTATATTATCCAAAGTTGCTCTGTAAGTAAACCTTTGGTCAAACACACTTTGGCATTTATCACTTTATTGAACTAAATTGAATTATTGTGTGTGTTTCAGCCAAGATGATTATTGTGGAGATGCCTTGGATCATGAACGGTGAGCGCGAGTCTGTGACATTCTGTTTTCGACAATGCCATCCTAAAATGTACGTGTCCTTCTCTCTCCCCGCCTCATGTAGCTGCGTGGAAGATCGTGAAAACGTGGTTGGGTCCAGAGGCCATCAGCAAGCTCAAATTTGCATCCAGATCTGAACTCCAGTCGTTTATTGACCCGGAGTACTTACCGCCTCACATGGGTGGAACGGTACGTTGAAGTTCACCCGATATTGGGGACTTAATCCACAATATTTCCGAATGATAGAGGATGTTTTATCTTAGAAGACACCTTCTGCCAAATTAGGATCACATTATGTCACTAAAATCTTACAAAGCTGAGTATTCGCATCTGTTTTCATTATAAAATTGTCAACTGGAATTTTTATGTTAATGTTTCTTTTTTTAAATTAGCTGTCAATACTTTTTAATTGTTTTATTTTTTGTCCTGTTCGGCTGTCAGGTAAAACCTGTATCCCTTTTTATGCCGGAACAGTTATACCGTGTCACAGTGGAGTTTTTAAGCTTCCGCTGTGGTATTATAATCAAGGTTTATTGAGAATCAGCCTCGATCAGTCGAACAGAACAAAGTTTACTAGAAGGGACAGAGAAACAAAGACAAAGCACTAATTGTAAACAGGATGAGAGAAGGAAATCATTACATTATCTACAACAATGAAACATTAAATATGAGTGTTGCATTGGGCTGTAGTGCTACACCCTGTGAGGGAAGCACAGGACAAGATAGAACAGGACAAGGACAGGAGAAGAAGCATGCAGGACAAGGGCCGTGAACCCGGCTGTACAACTGAAGTGTGGTGGCATTAATTATGTAAATTATAAAAGTCTACGGGACGAGAGTATTAGTGAGGGGATACACAAGCGATTTGCATATTCATGAGTTATTTGTCGCAGGAAGTGCGTGACCTCACACCCAGTGAAAGAGTCCCAGGGGTGTGTGTCTGCGGATACATGCAAGTGAATTGATACCGTTTTACATGCACAAAGACTGACAGAAGTGTCCTGTAATTGCTGTGACTGCACCGTGGCGGCTGAGGACCACACCCAATCAATCGAGGGGTGGGATCAGGCCCAGGGGTCCACCCGAGAGCAGCCCGGACTGCCCTGGGTCCCTCGGTGTGGCACGTGTCCCGTCCGCCAGCCCCACCAAGGCGCCCCGGCAACCGGCGACACAGCGGGAGCCACAGGGATCCAATGTCCCCCCCCCCCCAAGCCAACCACCCGCCGCCCCCCAGAGATAGGTGTATGTGGTGCATTAAAACATGGGGAGTTTGTGTGTTGCATTTAAAATCCAGGGGTGTGGGCAGGGCGCACGGACCAGGGAAACAGCACAGACGTGCTGAAACCCGATCCCACACCCACACCCTCCCGATCCCATACCAGTCCCCCAGGGACCCTTTGATATGTGTATGTGCTCAGATGTGTTTAGTGAGAAAAATATATGGTGTGTGTGTGTGTGTGCGCTAAGTGGGTGATTAAGAGCCATGGCGCCTGCAGGTCGTGCCCATTAGGCCGGACAACCACCGACAAAGAGGGCCATCCCACCCAGACCCCGCAGCACCAACCCCGGACCCCCACCCCAATACTCATCTTTAAACTCATGGACAGGCTTTGTAACTATTAAAAGCAAAGCTGTAGCATTGATACTCATATCTTCGTCTTCATTCAGGGTCAGCTACACTAGTTAATTTAATATTCATACTACCAGAGTCATGTTACATGAAGAGTTACGGCATTTCAGTTGATGTCCCCAATAATCAACATATTGTTCAATTAACCAGAGAGATGTGTCAATCAAAACTGACCATTGTCGTCTTTCAAGGCAGATCTTCGGTGAATATATTTACGAGTCATCATTAAATACTCCATGTGACCATGTGTCTTCAAAACGACCTCGTGCATTGATATGAGCTCTCTGGGGACATTCCAGGATCTGTTCAAGTACAGCTACCCACCTCTCCCTGACGACGACTTCCAGACGCCCATCAGCGACAATGGACCAATCGTCAGTGAGGATGAGATTGAGAGCAAAGAGAGCGAGCTGGAGAGCAAAGACGGTCTCGAGTCCAGCATTAACTCCGAGGTTGCCGTCAAGCCCAAAAAGGTACCCCTCTCTCCCATTTCCACAAATAGCAGCTGCTTAATCAAGTTATTCAACTGCAGATGAGACAGGCCTTTCATTGGTAATAATAATCAGAAATTTTACTAGTATATTGCCATTTATGTCAAGTGAAACTGGAGTTAAAAACTAAGTAAAAATGAATATTTAGAAATGGTGAGAAAGGGCAATATACTTAAGCACAGATCATCATTCACTGCCCAGCCCTTCCAAATTTCAATGGAGTTTTGACTTCTATAGACGTCAATGGCGGTGAATGAGTTTAGATAGCGTAAAATTTAAAATTTCGAACATGCAATAAGTCTCCACACTAACTCATTTGCAAGACTAGATGCCTTGGTAGGTACTGCGACAAGGTTCAGATGGGCTCAGCAGCTAACTTCTGAAATGTCAGTGTAGCCAGTAGCATCTATCAACTGACATTTTAGTAACTGCTGTTTGTTTTTGTTCCTATTGGTAAAAGGGATTAGGGAAGTGTTCATTAAATCTCAAGTGAATTGACTGACTAATATTGCCAACGGTGTCTATGAGCGAGACGGTCACGATTTGAGGAAATGCGTTATAGTATGCGCATCAAATGATAACGCTTCTTCTCACAGTTAATGATTCCAAAGGTGCAGGGCTGTCTTTGTTCTCTCACATATTCAAAGTTGAGTCAAGGATTACAGCGGCGTGTAATCAGACCCTCTCTGTGGAGCTGACTTGAGTTGAGAGGCATAGTAATGTTTAGATTTGGAAGTTTGCACTCATGAAGGTGACTTCGAACGTCTTTGATTGCATGGATGTGAACGCCTCTCTCGCCATCTCCCATCCATCCTCGTATGAGCCATTTGAGTCTGTAATACTATATGTCCACTAAACCTGCTGACTTAAGCTTGATTACGGTTGCATCAGGGGTGTCCAAACTATGGCCCGGGTACCATTTGTGGAACCGCTGTCCATTTTTTTAAATTCCCCATGGAATATATAAAAAATATATATTTGACACGGCCTGCAACGCTTTTGGTTGTAGGTGTCGAAAAAGTTGGCGACACTCATACGTCTCACACATCTCCCACGGGTGTGACTCACCTGGCAACTACTACGAATACTACTATTAATAGTTATAAATTGGTTTTATGTGCTGCTCTTTTTATATATGCAAATAAACTATTTACAACATATCCGGCCTCGCCTGTGTGGAGTTTGCAGGTACTCCGGTTTCCTCGCACATTCCAAAAACATGCAAGGTAGGTTAATTGAAGACTCTTAACTTGCCCATAGGTGTGAATGTGAGTGCGAATGGTTGTTTGTTTATATCTGTCCGAGACTCGACCAGAGTCAGCTGGGATAGGCTCCAGCACCCCTGCGACCCTAATGAGGATAAGCGGTACGGAAAATGGATGGTTTCTTTTGCAGCTCGCTGTGCGCAAAATAAGCCTGCATGAAATCCATGCCCGGCAGAAAGTTGGGCGTCAACTTGGGCTTGACCCACATTTGTACGAGCCTACGAGCATGCCAACTATTTCTGTTGGCCGCCAACATCACTTGTGGTAAACTGAAACTGTAGCCACTGAAAACAGCCAGGCCCACAACCTTTGAATCCCAGATACACAAGAGAAAGCATTGTAGAGTAACACCACATTGATCATGCACAACAGATTAAGATAACCAAAGAAATGTGCAAATCATTAGTTATTAGCCTCATTTATGTGAAAAATGAATGTGAAGTTTGCATTCTGGCTTGGGCCAGAAATATTTGGGTGGCGTGATCAGCACATCCCAAAAGACTGCCTGCACTTGAACCTACCAACCGTATGAGGAGGTAGATTACATTTGTTTGATAATAGTGTGTACAGCCCTATTTCCACCAAGTTGTACATTTCAATTCAATAAGCTATCCCCATTCTTAAAAGTTGTTGTGAAAGGAGCTGAGACCAAGTCACGACCAAGACTGAGGTGCATTGAGATGGAGGTAAGACTAATATTTTGACCGACTGAGAACAAGTCAAGAACAAGACTTCAAGGTGTTGAGACCAAGTCAAGACCTATGTCTTGAGGGCTTGAGTTGAGAGAAATTGAGAACGGCCGACACCGAGTTAAAGCCAACACTTTGAGGTCCTGAAACAGACTTAAGACCAACACTTTGAGGGGCTGAGAACAAGTCACAACCAAGGTTTTTAGGAATTCAGACTGAGTTAAGGCTAACACTTTGAAGCATTGAGTCAGAGTTAATGCCAAGACTTTGAGGGGCTGAGACCAAGTCAAGACCAAGGTTTTGAGGGCACAAAACAGAGTTGAAACCAAGACTTTGAGAAGTTGAGACCAAGTCAAACTTAATACTCTGAGGCGTTGAGACAGTCAAGACCAACGCTTTTGAGGAGTTAAGACAAAGTCAAGACCAAGACTTCGATGAGATCAGACCAAGTCAAGACCAAAACTTGCTTGACACAGAGTCAACGCCAAGGCAGGTTAAAACCAGGTCAAGATCAAGACCAGATTAATGTTTGTATGATAACATTAAAGTCTGTTTATATGCATTTGATTCCAAGATGAGATCGACACCCAATTTAAAAGTGATCTCGTACCAAAGAACTGATTCCTTGTTTCCACCCAGTGATATGGTTCAGTTCAGTTCGCCATTGAATGGTTCAGATCAGGTAAACCCCAATCAAATTGAAGCATGTAGGTGTCAGCTATGTAAATAGTGTCACATTGTACCATACTGGCAAGACCAGGAATGCTTTTTTTCCCCTTCCCATTCAAATATTTCATTGTTGCACAGAGGAAGTTTGACGATACTCTTTGTCTGCGGAAATGCGGAAAGTCGAAGTTGAGGACAAAGCACTTGCTGGGGCTGTCAGATGCTCTCCTATACCAACCTGTCTGATGGAGCTCTCGCCTACCGTCCGTTCTTTTTCAAGACATGATCGTGTGGGATCCCGACGGCACGGTACTTGATGACTTGGTAGCTAACTGCCTCTCTCTTTGTTTTGAAACAAGGGCTGAAGGTGGTGATGCAGCATAGGATCATTGCACCCACACACGGCGTTCACACTCCGGAAGATTTCTGCAGGCTGCCAAGGCAGGTGTGCTCATATGAGCGGCATCACTGTGAGCCCCTTTGACTCTGTCTTGGATGCGACATTTCTTTTTCACCTACTACATTTCAACCTTTCAACATTTCAACGAACCGATAACATTTCTGACTTCTTTCATGAAGCGATGAAGGCTGCAGGAGCGTTTGCCTGTTGTTTTATTTTTTTGTACAGTCGCCAAAAGGCACTCATGTCACTACCAACCATCACTCCAATCAAACATTTCATAATATTTTCACCCTCAAATGTCCGATAAAAGTACTTAAATGAGTTAATTCAAGCATTTCAAGCAATCAACGTTGGAAATCATCCTCTCCATTTTTACTTGTTTGTATGATCTTGATTTTATTTTTTTTATTATCTATTATCAATGTTTGTATGGGTTTTACAAATATAGTAGGACAAGTGCCTTAGATCATTCTAATACCAATGTATTTTCATTTCAATCTGTTAAGTCTCAATTAGTAACACAGGCACGTGTTACCGTTGTATCTACTCTTTACTTCCTATGTGTCAAGTTTGCACTATAATGCGAAGGGCCCCTCCTCCACCCATGAAGAATCTTATCTGTGAATCTGAGTGATATCTGCGGGGTCTTTTCCAGAATAAGTCAGACCCCTATGGGGGATCAGGCATTTTTCATCTCTGTAATTACAAGGGACAGGAAGTTGGTCAAAGAAATATGCCACAAAAAAAGTAGAACTACAAACTTAGTGAGGATAAAACGTGAATCTATCAAACCATGGTCACCAGTTATCTCTGCGAGACTAGCTCTTTTCAATATCAGGTCACTGGGTAACAAATCAATGTTGATTAATGACTTTTTGTAGAAAGTAAGTAGCTGTAATACCATTTTAAATGAGGCAGCACCAGAAAATTTTAATGTTATGAACAAGTGTTGAATAAGGACAAAAGGCGGTGGTATTTCTGTTATTTTTAAGTCATTATTTCAGTGTAAAGAAATTATACTGGGTGATTTTAGCTCTTTTGAATATCTGTTTTTAGTTAAAGGTGACCCAAAGGTTATTGTTTTAATAATTGATAGAAAAATTATGGAGGATTTTTCAGAACTGCTGTCAGTTTTGTACTGAGTACAACTATTTTGTCATAACGGGAGACTTTAACATTCATGTTGACAATAACATGGGGAAAAAATCTAAAGAACTCTCTGCTATACTCGACACATTTGACCTCTCTCAACATTAAGAGTCCAACCCATACTCAAGGTCACATCTTAGACCTGGCCATCTCTAAGGATGTTGAAACACCTCTAAATCAAAGTGTACGAAAGCAGAATGTAAGTGGAGGAATACTAAACTCCAAATTGACTATGAGCACTTTTCTGGAATCATCAGTAAGAACTTGAACAATGCTCGCACTCTGTTTGCCGTGGTTGACTAGCTCACAAACCCCCCCGAATCAGATAAATGCAATGAATTTGCTTGTTATTTTAGTGAAAACAAATACAATCCATCAAGTTAAATAGCAGCACAAATCAGCGAAATGATAAAATGATACTACATCTGAAGCCGCCCAGGAAAATCTCTGACCATGTCAGAATTTGATAGTTGACAAAAGAAACTGGAGAGAAAACGGTTCAGCAGCTGAAAGCATCAACGAGCTATCTTGACTCAATCCCATCTGACTTTTCAAAGCTATTGCGAAGTCTGTGCTCGCTGATTTTCAGCAAATAATCAATTGCTCACTTCAGTCAGGCGAGTTTCCTAAAGCTCTTAAAGTAGCTGTCATGAAGCCTCTGTGTACTTTTATTTTTTTTTTTTCTTGGTTTTAAATGTTTATAAGCTGATTTTTTTTTTGTCTTTGTTTTTTAAATGCTTTTAATCATGCAAAGCACATCGAGTTACCTTGTGTGCGTAATGCGCTATATAAATTGCGTTGCTTTCAAATGATGACGATGAATAAACTGAGTTGTTATCAGCTGATCATCTCAATGTCTTCATTCTTGCGTAAACAGTAATGTCAAGCTGGCATGTTGCTCGAATCACACTCACTTCCCCTGTGAGTCACTCACTTTCCCATCGCATGCATAGTCCTCTTACCTTTGCTTCCCCATCCCAACCACGTGAACACAAACACACTATGCCCCCCCACCCCCGACCAACCAACCTCACCTCCCTTTCCGTCCTTTTATGCTAACATCTTCAAAATGAACATCCTGTCATGATCTTGCGGTGTGTCTCGGGACGATTTACGTCAAAGTGTGTGCGGCTAATACACTTTTTGCATTTAGGTTCCTCTATTCCGAGTCAGAAATCTGCGTTTTATTTTAGTTCTGTATTCTTCCATGGATATGCTTTTTGGTGATCTCCGCTTCCTTTAAATGAGCACAAGGGTCAGTGGGGGGGGGGTTTCAAGAGTTCCAAGGGGGGCTTCCAAGAAAGAGTACTGACATATTACATTGACAATTATTAACCTTCATTATCTGATAGGTCACCACATATGGAGGTTAGCGGTTGGAAATATGCTCCGAGGTTCTTTGTGCTCTGCGTATCTTGTGTAATTCAGCATCCATTGTCTTTGCAGGTGAATTTCCTGGAAGACAATTTGAGGACAGAAGACAGCGATAAGGGAGAGAGCCGAATCAAAGGAGCCAGGAGGCCCATGACCACATTTAAAGGCACCCTGTTGGACATCAGGTATGCACTGCCATCAGTTAAAGTAATAGATTTCTCCCCTAGCATTGTGTGCATCCTCAAGTGTTTTTCCACAAATAGTGGCGTCTGCGCGAATCGATGCCGTGCCCTAACTAGTTGCCAGGTATGTCGTACACGCCAACAAATAAACACTGGGAGATTACGACTGATAACATTAATACCATGTGTTGCGGTGGACACCTTGACCACAATAGACGCTGTCCGCAAGTGGCATCTGTGCTGCTGCGGTCAGCGCGGACCATTCCATATTATTTCCACACTGACCCTAAAAGAATTCGGGATTGGAAGAAAAAAATTGCAAGTGACAGATGACTTGTATGTTTGTTGTTGCATCTGAGCCATAAAAAAAATATCTTAACTGTGGCTTTTATACTTAACCCAATGAATCAGGCTATTGTTGCAACTGTGAACTTTCACATAGTGACACTGCATCTTCCAATCAGAGAATTCGATGTGGTCTGGTGTGACGTATGAAATAGAAAGCCACAATTACGCTCAACGCAGGAGGTGCTTGGTTGAGAAAATAAACAGTACTTCCTGTTATCTTCTCCTGTAATCTTCGCATTTGTCGACGGAGCTTGTTTTTTTTGTTTGTTTTTGGGTTTTTTTGTACTTCATAATACAAAAGTCTCGGAAATAATTCAATAAAATGACACCAGCAGCAGTTTGACATTGCAGTAAAAACATTCTAAGAAGTCTCTTCCCAGCATATCATCAAAACCCAGTGCCCCCCCCCCCCCCAACTTGGTGACAAGCGCCTTCATTTCCTGCCACTCAAAGTGAGACACCTTAAAAAATATCATTCAAGAGAAGCTACATGCAACATTAAGAAAGGGTTGCACGTATTGACTTAAATATTTTTTTCCCCCCCCATATTGTCACTGAGCCATTATTGACGTGTTTGTAGCTTAATAGCTCAATTGATCCAGCTGTATGTGGGGGTGGGAATTAAGGGCGCCACAAATCAATGGTTCATTGAGTAGAAGGGATTCGCCTCGGTTAATTATTAACAGAAAGCAACGAGAGGCAGCGGTCGGTCATCGATTCCCTCTGTGAAGCACTCGGTCAGATTTGCAACATGTTCTGCCTCTTGCTGCTTGGCTTGGATGTTGGAAGCTTCACAGTGCAGGGAATGAATGTGAGCAGTTTGAAGTTAAAGGTGTGTACCTACGAGGAAGATTTATGACATTGCCAGATAATTGGAGCATATTTGTTGAAAGAGGAACTTGAGCAAGGTTAATCTTTAAGAGATTAACACACACCCTTTTTTACACTATATGGACTCTAAATCTTCATTATTCATTTTACCAAGAGATGGACATGCTTACAACTTTAGAGGAAACGGTTTAAAAAAAAAAAAGTCCAGAATAACTCCCCACAGTCCCCTTTCAACCCTTTATTTTCCTCCATTTCTACTTCTTGTAGGTGTAAATGGCCAGGTGTCCAAATACTTTTTTTTGGTCTATAGAACATATATTTTAAATGAGCATATATTTGTCAGAGCATGCCGTCAAGGTCTGTTTCCCAGAGCGTAGCCGCTTTGATGTGAGGACTGTGACAGCTCAAGGCTACAAAATCAGGCCAGTAAACACATCGCAATGAGCCTTAAATGCTACGATGTTCCTGAGCCGGTTTACTTTTTAATTCAAGGCCGGGGGCTTCCCTGGAGAGAGGAGGGCACGGGTGCTTTGATCGCCTGTTTCACCCAACCGTCGCTCAACTCTTAGATTCACTTTGAGTACTGTGGGCAAATAACACAGGGACATAAAAAGGAGAAAATACACAGCAGTTCTTCTATCCATAAGATGCACCAAAGCTGCATTGACAAGAGGCTGAGAATGTTTTATTTTATTTTTTTCTGCCCTGCACAGTAAGTGTTTTATAGCATTGCTTGTGTGTTTATAAGATAATGACAACGCGGGTGTTTTGTCACAGATTTTCCCAAACGAGGTCTTTCCTGTTTCCATCGGATAATAGTGTGTAATCCTTTTAAGGGCGTCTACAGCCTGAAGTAGGGCTGCAGAGTGAGCTGTTGTTCACGTTCTTCGAATGAGCTTGTGCAGCATTACAGGATATTTGAGACTGGCAATATATACACAGTGCAGTTCTACACCATTGCATAGTACAACCACAATCGTGAAAATGCAGTGAAACCTGTAAGCGCAACCACAAGCTCCTGTAAACTGTACAAGCAACATTCTCGACTGTCACTCCGCTGCCGTAAGGAAGATGTTTTAAAAAAAAAAAAACATTAACTTCAAAAGGCAGAGTATGATGGTGATTTGAAGGTTGCATAGCTCACTTTTTAGAATTCTAAATTGTCAAGAAAGTGTGCAAAGAGCCTAACCACTGGAACATGTAAAAATGACAAGAATAATAGAATAATCGGCTTACATCACATAACAGCCTATGCTTCTCTTCCACCTTAACTCAATGAGTCTGCACTTCCTTTTGGAATAACTCACAGAAAAGCTAAAGAAAAAGCAAAACCCGCGCATCCTCTCGTGTTTTCTGAACTGAAGTGTCGTGAGGAATCTAATATTCATTATCATGCATGAGCAGTTGCAGTCCTAGCTTGAATGGGGCCCTGTGCGAGAGCCCCGTTGCCCCACCCCATGGTGCCCACCACCGCTATTTTTCAAAGAATACTCATTTACTATTACTGTGATGTAATATCAATTCATCTAAACCGAAAAAAAGTAAAGAACATTGCAACTTGCAAATGTCGATTTTCAAAGTATAACATTGTTTTCCTTGACTAGTTAGCTTACAATTTTAATCAACCACTTGACAAAGCAACATACGCATGCGGCCATGACACTCTCAAGTCACTTTCTACCAACAACGGGTCAACCGTAGCTCCTCTCCTAAATCTAGAGATATTTGGGCAATGGAGATGGCATACTTCCTTGACATCAGTAACCTCTCAGTCAACATTTAGTGGTTGAATCCATGAAGACCCCTGATGTCTCCACAAGGGGGTGCAAATTACATACAAACACCGATGATTTACATGTCATTATGCCAGTAGAAAACAATTTCACGTAGAAACTGCAGCAGCACATATTGCAAATACCAAAAATGACCACTATGCATGGAGGAGGTCCATCTTTCTGAATCAGTGTCTCAAAAAAGACAAAGAAAAAGCAATATATATTCCCGGTCTTAATCCTTTAAACTGACCTTCATGAGGCATATTACTACCCGAAATGTTTTGGTTGAATTATCAATTGCACGACCTTCTTGCCATAGTAACATTTGGCTCCGGCGGTTCCAAAATACCATTTTCACTTCAGGACCAGTCCTTCCTCTTCCTCTGGGATAAGTGTCAAAGAAACGGCTAATCTTTTGATGCTTGCATAGGTCTCGTGCAATATACATACGACCTGCGAGTCTTGCAAAAAATGCCAATGAAAAAGTAAAACGTTAAAAGTTAATCCTATGTCGGTCACTGACTTGAGGTCTCGCGTGATATGTTTACATCCAGCATGACATCATCCATGATTGTGAAAAAGTTCATCCTTCAGGCTCACGAAGATTTTTTTCTATTATATATCCATTTAATTGAATTATTATTGCTGACTGTACCTGCTGTATGACCTTTTTCATATTGTGAATATTGCAGTTCATGAGACTGAATGCGCGCGCTATCTGTGTTGTTTGTTGCGGTACTACAATTAGACGAGAGAATGGTGGTAATAATAGGATAGTGCTGGCATAATATAGTGGTGCTGAAATGACCTCTACTTTGTCATATGTCAACACGACTTTGAATAAACTCTTGAAATGAGTCCAAACAGTCTACAGGCTTTCCAATGTTTGTGTATGACGCAAAGTTTTTTTCACCGCTTGTAGCCCTGCAGAAGAACTCAGTTTTGGTTGTGGGGAAACAGAGAAGAAAAGCCTCATTATTCTGAGCAATGTGACGAAAAACCCATTGGCCTTTAAGGTGAGCGTGTACCACTTGCAAATTATACATGCTAAAACGGATTACAATAAACGTTTATCACGGAGGATAGGTTCAAGACCCACTCGCAATGTAGGGAAATCATAGAAAACACTTTTTTTTTTATCAATACAATTTTACTCCTCCCACAGGCATTAAACATTCAATCATATTAAAACACACTTTTTAAAGACATTGTAAATGTATTTGAACACAAAATGTGTAGAACGATGCTTCCCTTTTTTTTACACCAAGCACTACATAAAAACAAAAAAAGTTTCTATTCTGCCCTCCCCCTAGTCTCTTGGAAAATACAGTCCTCGTGTGCTTGCTTCAAGTAGCTTATTGCCACTCACATTTGAAGTATACTGTAAAACTATAAACATAAAACAAAGAGAATTACAGATTTTGTATTTACAAAACTACATAACTTTGTTTGACCAATGTCTGCTAGTTTAATTCTAACACAACGTGAAATGTCATGGACTGGCTAACAAAACTGGCATCAACATCATGGTACTTGAAAACCTTTAAACAACTAAAGCTTGAACGCACACAGTGCAGCAACACACACAAGACAGAATATAGCAATATTGACAGGCATATTTAGTTCTGCTCTGCGAAAAACGCCTGTTAGTGCAGCTTAGTCTTCATGTACCCCCGTCAAACGTGTATTATACGTATGTATGTATTATACTGCCCCCCTGGTGGCCTAGTTACACACACCAGAAGGATTAGTACAATGTTTGTTGAACAAATAAAATGTGCGATATAGCGCAAACGGGGTACTATGATGATCTGAGATAGTGTCGGAATGCTGTAATCTGCTTTCATTTCATTCACTGGTCACAAAATAGTTCTCGTTTTCACTGATGTTCCTCTACAGGTGCGGACCACAGCACCCGAGAAGTACAGAGTGAAGCCGAGCAGCAGCACCTGTGAACCCGGCGCCTCCATCGATATTGTGGTGTCCCTGCATGGAGGTACCGTTCCAACTTTACTGGAGCTGACTGAATATTTCCAGATGAGCTCATCGGTTGCCCTTCTAAAGCGGCTTACATTTGTGTTCCGTGAGGATGACTTGTGCTTACGTGAGGACAACTCCCATGATGCCAGACATCTTCAACAAACCCTTGTGTTGTTTTGTTTGACTGGCCCACAGAGGGCCCCCTTTTAAGACCGACATGCTGTTAAAGGTATGTTTCATTTTCACCCAGGATCTCAGGCGTCCCCCCAGGATCGCTTCCTGGTGATGGCGGCTGAGATGGACAACGTAGGATCTCAAGAACTTGCGCAGTACTGGAAAGAAGTACCAAAGCCCAAAATCCTGGAGCACAGGTACTTGCAGTATTTTACTGTTGGTTCCATGAACTTCCCGCTGGTCTTATTCGAGGGGTCTTTCTCTCCGCAGGTTGCGCTGCCATGTTCTAGAGAGCGTTAAACCAGCGGGCAACCCTCTGAGGGAGGCTGGCGATCTAGGAAGCAGCAAGGACATAAACACAGCGGTAATTACAACAATGTATATACATGTATGATATAGGTACACCAGTACCACCTAAAAAGATCCAATGCATACTATTTTGATGTGGCTAAATATAGTCACAGTGAATTAATCCAATGACAATACTCGAATTCTAATGATGTATATTTTATTATAAACTACATTATTGTAAAATTAAAATTTGTTTTGCTGTGGGAGGCTGGAACAGATTAATGGCATTCACATTGAGTTCAATGGGGAAAGATGATTTGCGATGTTTTTAGTTACGCGCGTGGTCACTGAACAAATTAGTCCCATCTCAAGGCATCACTATAATATACATAAAAGATTACAAAAAGCTAATTAAATATAATATACATTTGTAAACTAAGAATGGTAAGAACAAGATTTAAATGAAATGATATGAATAAGTAACTAAAAAAGTAAATGAAAACCGTATCGGATTTAAGTCAGACCATTCAAATTTTGTCTGAAAATTGAATCAGTCCATTCCAGGGTCAAACTGTGGCCTTCTAAAATTCTTTGTAGTCAAAGTGACATTCTTGTCATACAAGTGTAAAAATAAATGAACCACTGTAAATAGTAAAACCTTTGCACTCATCTTTACCTTTGACGGCGTGTGAAAGAAAGGATGGAAAGCCAAGAAAGATGTGTGCACCACTTTCCCACGTCACAACAAGTTCCATGACCTTTTCTGTGGTTATCACAAAGAATACAAAAATACACCTGTGAAGTTAAGAAATACGATCACTGACACTGTCAATCAGAATTTAGCATTTTTATCATATTAAAGGCGCAATTTGTGATGAATCTGTTGTCGGCCGAACATCATCAAATTGTGGAGGTGTACCTAATGTTGTGACTGGGGAGTGCGTGTGCGTTCCGTGTGATGATGTGCAATGTTTTTGTCAACCTCTTCGCCCTGAAAAAAGGTTTGACAGGCATTGCAGTCAAAAGTTTAAAGACTCCTAAACGTAACTATTTGTATTTTCATAGCATGTTGCACAGAAAGGCTACCGGGCACCTGATGACAGCTTCGTAAGTATTTGATTGAATGAAGGCTTTCTCCCTCTCTCCTGGGGAGAAGCAGCAAGTTACATTTTCCAGACTTTCGTAAATCCCCCCCCCCTTTCCATTAGCCTTGAGCTTAACGTGTGGACGGGCGAGACAGTGTGACTGACTCCCTCCAAATGTCATAAACATCTCCCTAATTGATTTTACAGATAAATATGAGGACACAGTGGAAGACCTGATAAACTCAAACTCAACTTATCATTGACCTACATGCGGGACACGTCTTTGCACAATTTGGTCTTTTTGCTTCTTGGAATCCAGGTGAAAAACTGTCAGTCCAGTCCACTGCCTTTCTAGTCTTTACACTAAGCTAAATCCTTGCAAGTTCTACTAACAGACGGTACATCTCTTTATATTATACATTTAGGGAGCTTTAGGTCAGACCCCGAAAATGCTTATTGGTGGTTTATCTCCACTTGTTGAAGAATATTTGGGGTTTAGGAGAAAAAAAACCTTTTTCCCCCCTCAATGCATTATAATTATGTGTGTTATAATGGGCATCAGTTATAACTGTACTAGCCAATCTTTTTGATGCTGATATTTTGTATGACCTCTGTCTTCTCCTTCTTCCCGGAGCATCTTGTCCAGGTTTTCCTAAATCCGACAAGTGTGTTTTTCCTGTCCCACCAGCTCATGCGATTGATGGCTTCCAACTCCCGGCTAGAGCAGAGCGTGAACACGTGCGTGTGGGTCCAGAAGGTTCTGGTCTGCTTGGTCCTGGTTCTGCTGATGCTCAACCTGTACTGCATCCGCCTGCTGACGACGGCCCAGCAACTCTCTTGACCACCGCACGTCTACGGAGACCGATCCGCCGCCCTTGAAAGTCCTTTTGGCGCCAAATCGAGGGGCAGGTTTTGTGCTGCCCCTCGACAACGAACAAAGACACTTTTTAACAACCTTGAAGCAGTTTTTTAAGCTGGGAAAAAAATATATTTATTGCAAAAAATATGTAGGAAATATATATTTTTGTGATCATATTGTACAATATTTTACATGATACTCTAGCAGATGTGAAAATATTTTTATTTTTTTTTGCCAGGTTAGCAAAATTACTCACACTGGTGAAAGTAGAAGTATTGATTCTACTCCTAAAGTCAATGTAAAAATAACCCTGAAATTAAAAAGTAAAAATTAGTTTTTACTGTCAATTATATAAAGTACCTATTTTGATAGCTTGGCACAATGTGGGGGGGGGAACAAATGCACGTAAAATAGTACTAAAGCTGGTTGTTTTTAGTCTGCGCCAAGACAACAACAATCATGAATCAGTAGTGCCAAAAACATCAAGCAATTTTGTTGAATAAGGCGATGGGTGGGGGTTATCTTCTCAGAAACCGCTGGCGCCACGGTTATCAATGCTGCTGATTCACGTTCCTCCATGTCGCCGCTGCTCGTTTTTCCCTCTCCAAGTCCCCAAGATCACATTAAAAGGGTTTATAGTTGCTTATGAATGCGACGAGATGGCGGCAAAGCACTGCTTTTGAATTAAACAGGTCTGTGGCCTGACTAAATTTAAAGCTCCTCACGTCAACACTTGGCAACAAGCAATACCTTTTATAGCTGAACAAATATCGCAGAGGTACGATGAGGCGTAAAACATTAATATTGATCCACAGTGACAGGAAAGAGTGAGCTCATTTCTAAGAGCAGTGGTCGGTCGCCAGCCCCCGAACAAAAAGCGCTGTGCAACCGCACATTTGGCACGGCAGCAAACTCAACTACAAATACTTTTAAAAAGTCTGCTTAAGTACAGTCACGTAAGTGTTAGTACTTGGTTACTTCCCACCACTGCATTTATTTAGTTTTCACTTCAAAGAGCACACCGCTATTCACCCGCATGTATCTAAATGAAGACACGGCGGAGCCGACGCGCTCCGCGCTGACGCCGGGGTGCTGCATGGCTTTTAATTAGCCAGCGTGGGCCTACTAAAAATACACAAGCAATTAGCGGCGAGCGCAAGGACGCGGGTGCGTGGTCCCCTTGCAGCTTATTGACAATTCGCCTTATCCGCAATGATATCCGGCACCAAGCAATCAGGACGCCATGCGACGAGCAACCATCCCAGTTTGCTTATCAACGTGCTGTCCAAACCCGCCAATAATGAGCGCGTTAATGCTAAGGTTGATTACGACAAGCTTGTTCGCGGGGGCCTCCGAGACTGCCTGGTCTAACCTACTTTTTTGAGTTGGAACTCTTCAGATTGTTCGCAACTATTTCGGATGTAAAACCTGAAATGTTTATTTTGCTTTAAAGGTACGCTTCAGACCAATAGGGTGCAAATGTCTGAGGAAGTTACTTTGCCCATAGGTCATGGTAGGAACATAGATTGATCGGTAAATCGAGAGCTTCGCCTTTGGGCGATAGTTCCTTCACCACCGCAGACCGATAAGAGTCCGCATCACTGCAGACGCTGTTATCTCCCATTCCATTCTTCACCCTCACTCGTGAGCAAGGCCCCAGTCTTTTCTGATGAGTACCAATGGTCTCATATTTTGGAGGTTTTCATCCAAACCGTGTCCCAGCTGCAAACTGCTCCCCGGCTGCAGAAGCTGGCTCTAGGGACATGCAATGTCACCTCACAGTGGAGTCGCTAGGCCTATTTTTATTTTAACTTTTAGGGGGGCTTTATAAATTTGGGTTTCCTCCCCGAAAAAGTAACATTGACTATATGAGCAAGTACACCGGCAATAAACAATAGAATAACCTTCACGTATGGAAGTTTTTCACATGGACCAACAACTCCTTAGCACCCCAACCCCGATCAACAAAAGATTTTGGGCGGCTAAGCCACCCCAGTCGTCGAAACCTAGCAACGCCCTGTCACCTCATGAAATCAAACACAATTTTTCTGATTTCGTCATATTTTTTTTTTTTGTAAGTTGTAAATTTCTTATGAAATGGAAAATATTTCCCATAAAATCAAAATCAGGAATATCAAAAACTATATTTTTAATAAAGTTGAAATAATTTGATATTTTAAAATAAAATAATAATTTTCATAAAAAACATCTTTCTCATAAAATGGCTCCTCCATAAAAATTACAATTCTTTCTTAGGATTACAACTCTTCCAATATATTACAAACTCTTAAAATATCCCATGAAATAAATACATTCTCATAAAATTACAAATCTCATTTTTTCCTGTTTTTTTCATCAAACAATCTTTCTCACTATGAATCTCGCAAAATTACAAATTGTTCTCATAAAATTACCAATCTTCCTTATGATCTGAATATAAAACATTTTTCTCATAAAATTACCAATATTCCTAAATATGATCTGAATATCAAAAAAAAATGTCTCTTATGTTACATCTGTATATCTGATGCATTCAATGCCAGTCAATATTTGTCCGCGATAGCACAGTTTTATATATAGACAGAGCAGCTCACTCAGCACACACACACACACACACACACACAACATCAGTGATGTCACATCCTTGAAGCTTGTTTACGGTCATGTGACTTAACCTACACACGTTCATGGCCCCATCATTGCTCCGCTGTCATTAATTCCACGCGGTATGTCTCCGCTGGCAGCATTAGGAGCGAGAAGCCCCTCAGTTATATTGATTTTTACATCCAATCAAAAGCTGCCCCAATGTTAACGTGACCTCCGGCTGCAGCGTTTGAGCATGAACTCCTTCAGCCAAATTGGAAGAAGGGATCAATAGAAAATGAATTGAGTGCTACATTCAAGTATAAGGGTGCTCTGGATGGAGTTGGTGAAATGTTCTCATTTAAAGTAGTGTCGTAAATACAGTATAGGTAATATTCTAGCGTACCACTTTGTTAGTACACAATCGAACTGACAAAGATAATGCTCTGTTTGTATTCAATTTTAAAAAATGGTCAATTCTTTTTTTTTTGGAACTTTTTGGTAAAGCTATTAGCTTTGGCATACCCCAAGGCACCATCCCAGATCCCCTGTTGTGTCTATGTTGTCGAATGGAAGGGTTGCTGAAAAACTACCTGCTCAGGAGTTATCTTGCAGAACACACAGAAAATTGCAGAATTAAACAATTTATATTAGCAGATTTCACGATAACAATATATTTATGGTTGCAGTTTGCGGTGGTTTACAGCTCCACTATACCATAATGAGAATTGTTAATTTCTCAAACGTGTTCTCGTAGTATTTATTATTTCTCTTGTAATTTGTGACAAAACACAAATATTTTCTGTTGAAATTCTGACTTTCTGACAATATTATGACTCCGTTCCATCCATTTTTTTCGAGTGTTTATCCTCATTAGGGTTAGGGCCTATCCCAGCTGACGTTTGGGCAAGAGGCAAGGTTTACCCTGGACTGGTCGGGTAACCAGATTCGTACCCAGAACCTCTCAACTCAGACATGGCATGCTGCTATTATGACTTCATTCTCATTGTAAATATAACTAAGAAGCATTTTAATTCTAAAACAATAATACCACAATATTGCAAACAGTTTATTTTTTCGGTGGGTCCGAGGGGTTCGAGACCAAATAAAATAAAAATCATTCAAGCGGCCAGTGTAGTTTTAGACATTTTATATCAACGTTTGACCATCAAATCCATCTTTTGAATTAAAGTACAGCACTTCGGGCTTAAACTTTGCTGTCTAAAATATGTAAATTCAGCGTGAAAGTCTCACACTAGCCTGGTGAGGCAGGCAGAAAGAAAAAAAAAAAAAATCTATTTGGGGCACCAACAAGAGGAGATGAAAGCAAAAAAAAAAAAAAGTGTGCCAGCTCATGAATACAACATGCTGCAGATGAGGGTCGACGCTGACCATCACGTGACTTTGAATTGCAGTTGGACGTCCTGTCAAAGTCAAGTTTGCCCTCAAGTATTATGCGAGCGCTCCCTCTGTTGGCAAAAAGAAGAACTGCAGCAGGGGAAGATAATTGAAAGCAGTTTGAGCATTTTACCCTTGATGTTCTTGATGTATCCAGGTACTAGTGCGCTCTTTGTCCTTACTAGTAAGGCAATTCAGCACACTAGTATAAAAATATGTCTTACTAGTAATAGCTTTTGCATTAGTTGTACTCATTTTGGCCTACGAGTACACAATTAAACCATACTAGTAAACTACTGTGCTGCAGTGGTAACGCAACTTACTAGGCCCAACTCGTAGGCATGTGCCACGCACTAGTAGGCACCTGGACCCTACAAGTAGCACTAAAATGCCCATCACTAGTTTTGTAGTAGGACAACTACAATATATATTTCTTGTAAGCCAAAACTGCACTAGATGACAACTGTGCACTACTCGTACTATTAGTGACGCTCAATTCTACCAGTTAACAATATAAAATGATAGAAGTTAAATGTCTAGTGTTTCATCAGTAGTACTACTTGTCAACTTGTGTAGTTTTGCCTTACTAGTAGTAACGTGTCGGGCGGGGTATCCAGGATATGAAATAAATTCTCAGGCTTTCCATAGAAGATAGTTTTTGAGTAGTGTGGGCAGATGAAGGCGAGGGATGTAGCGCAGCCTGTGTTTGCCTAAAGCGGTCCTGATGTGGAGGCGGCACAGCTGCATCAGCGAGGCGACTCCTGAGGGTGGCCAATAGCGAGTATAAGTTTGGCTTACTCCCACTGAGGAATTTGGAAAGGAATACCTCCGCTTTGCCTGAGCAGCTTCTCCACGGGACCGTCGGGGGCCGCCAGGTCCACGGGGCGTTTGCCCTCCGGGTTCCGCAGGGAGGCGTCGCCCCCGTGCTCTAACAGAAGCGACACCGTCTCTGGACAGGACGCACGAGCGGCGACGTGCAGGGGAGACTCACCGGACGCGACGATGTTTGAGCTCGCGCCTGCAAGATGAGACAGACGGCTCAGGGAGGTGGACACTGTCGCAAAGTAATATTTTTTTATTAGTTTTATGTTATTATTATATTAAAATAAAACTTTGGTCATAAAATAACTTCATTTGGGGAAAAACTGCCTTTTTTCTTTAAAGTTTTTTTTTTTCTCGCACTATTAGGACTTTGTTAGATTACAGTACGACGTTTGTCTTTCAATATTATGACTTAATCTTCGGAGCATTATAGTGTCAATCAAATTTTAAAAATTGCTCGAATTGTTTTTCAATATTTTCCATTTATTTGTGTGTTCCCCACAGCTCTATCCTCAGTCCCCTTTATTTCTAGGTGTTAAAATACATAAATAAATGGACTTATTTAAGATCGTTGCTGAGACAATTTAATGTAATTCAGAGCTAATGGTCTGATACATTGTCAGCCGTAGTTAAGCGCATGAGGCAATCAGGATGTTTACCGAGTTGAAGCAGTTTCTTCACAGCAGTCAGCTGCTGATTGGAGCAGGCGATATGGAGCGGTGTGCCCACTTGATCTAAATTCTGATTCCACGTCGGCGCCGTGCTGCACGAGAGACTCAATGCACTCTGGGTAACCTGTGTGAAAATCGTCAAAGTCTGACACTACGTACCACTTGTAGCACCCTCGCCCACACATGCGTGGGAAGGTCTTACCTTTGGCTGCGGCAACGTGCATTGGGGAACTGGACGGGTTGCTCCCCAGAGGGCTCGCTCCATGCTGAAGGAGCAGCGACACGCAGGTCACGTGACCCCGGCCACACGCCTCCGACAGTGCCGTTTTTCCATCTGACGTCGAACTGTTTACCTTTTCACACAAAATATGTTCTCTCAGACTAGGACTTTTCTTTAATAGCTAAAAGGGTGTTTGCTCACTGTCGGAAATTGGGCCTGTTAATGGTTGTCTGCACGCAAAAGTGTGTGTGGTGAATCAGCACAAAACTCAATAGCGTGTACTTTTTGTAAAAAGCAGAGAATATGACATCATACAGACATTAGCGCCATGTTGCAGGAGGAGCTTGATGCAGGCTGCGTGGCCTCGTACGCATGCGCCGTGGAGGGGGGAGACCCGGTCCAACGTGCTCAGGTTCACGCACGCACCCTGGTCAACAACAACACGAGGTTACCTTTTAAGGGCATCACTCGCTGCAAACATTCGCTACACTACAGTCGTTTGGACAAACTCCATATGAGTAATACAACTAAAAAAACAGACTACTTCAATTTTCTCATAACATTACTACTTAGGCTCATTAAATTAAAACTTTTTCCTCATATATCAATGTTTTAAAATTCTGATTCTGAAATGTTACAACTTTGTTCTATTTTTTTTTTCAAAATATTGTTCAAAACTACAACTTTCTTTTGAAAAAAAATATATAGTTTTTTTCACAATATGACTATTCTCCTGCGATTGGCTGCCGGCCAGTTCAGGGTGTACCCCGCCTCTCGCCCGAAGATAGCTGGGATAGGCTCCAGCACGCCCGCGACCCACGTGAGGATAGGAAGGTGAATGAATGAATCAATGAATTCTTTTGAAATATACACTTTTTATCGTAAGTTTACAAATCTCTATTGAATTTTTTTTCACATACTAATTGGTGCTTTTCTCAAAAAGTAATATATATTTTTTTATTTTTCTGTAAATATTGCAACTTTCTTTCGAATATCTTTTAGAATATTGTTATGATTTGGAAATATTCACGTTAACTCTCATGTAATTGTTATTTTATATCACATAATTACACTTTTTTTTTTATTTTTTTTTTTTTTACATTTTACACAAAATATTACTATTTAAATGGGTATTTCAAATGGAAGTATACGAGTCTATTACAATCTCATTTTATATGTTCTTTTCAGTGTGGTTTTGGTTCTTTTGGAATTTGGAATGGGAATCCGACTGTGTCATGTCATGTGCAACCATGCGTTTACTGTCTATGTAACATGTACCCTAGTTGTACCATGAGTTGATGAACCCTGTTAACGGTTATTAAGTTCAGGAAGTCCGCGAGTGAAGTATTTGAGCTTTGAGTTACCTGAGCAATGAGCCTTTGCAGTGTCAGCGTGCGTCCGTTGGCTGCAGCATCATGAATTGGAGACCAGTCTGCTTCAACATCTGTGTGGACAATGCACGGACGTTCACATCACATGCTTGCTATAAAACACAAGGCAGCTCCTTCGTGGCACTCACCACTCATCAGAGGGTTGGAGAAGAAAACAGAAGCTCCACTTTGACTCTCTTCATATCCCCCTGACATGTTTCTTCTCGCAGCGCCTCGGACCAAAACTGCTTTTCTACGCTCCGCTTTGCCCTTCTTTTTGAAACGCGTCTGAAAAACATCTGCTCCTCGTTTTGGGTTTCTCTGTTCTCGGCGTGCAAAATGCTGCTCCTCAAGCCCTGTGATGTAATTTCCTGTTCCGAGCAGCTATTCGCCCTCCAGGAAGCTGGCGGCTTCAGTGGCGCGGGTGTGTCTCAGCCAATGGAGGTGCCCCAAACAAGAAAGGGAAGGCCTGTCGGGCAGGTCGGAATTTTTGCGTTGACACTTGACACCAGAGATCTGAAGTTGGGAGGTGTCTTGTAGACCCAACTGTAATATTCATGGTCTTCTTTTTCCCCTTTAAAACACATGGAAAGAATTACCCAAAAAATAAAAGATCTTTTTAAAAACACTCACATTGTTAGATGACTCATGGCTCATTATTTTTGAGGAAGGCGTATTACGGCCACACTGATGAGGAAAAAAAAAAATACTAATGATATACTAATTATAATACTAATTATTAAATTATTATTATTTTATATTATATTATTTAATACTAATTCATACTAATTATAATACTAATAATACTAATAATACCATATAAAGTCAAAGAATAAAGTCAAAGAATCACAATAAAATGATGACGTGATAATTACTCAACGAAAAAGTTTTAATATGACAATAAAAAAGGAATAAAAAAAAGACAGCTCAAAATATTATGAGAGTAAAGACAACAAAACTAATGCCATTCTTTTGCAACAATTATACTACACGACACAAGTTTTGATTAAAAAAAAAAGTTCAAATAATACAAGACAAATGTCACTTGTATTACTTATAATATTATGAGAAAAGACACAAATTTACAAGCGTAAAGTCACAATTTTAGGACACTTAAGATTTAAGACAACCCAAAGTCATAATGTTGTGATGAGAAAAATTGCATTTAATGAGAATAAAGTGCTATACAGACAAAAAATCCACATTTTACATATTTTACGTTATTTTTACATTGAAATTTTACAGGAATAACTGATATTAAAAGGAAAAAATACAATTTTACAAAGATTAAGTACTGTTTTGAGAAAAAAAAAAGGCAAATATTTCATGAAAATTAAGTTGTAATGGTACATGAGAGTCATTATTTTACAAGAATAATGCCCAAATAGTGCAAGAAATGTTTCAATAATATTACAAAAACTAAAACTATATAAATTTTATTTTTGTTATTTTTTTTGCAAGAAGAAATATAATAATATAAAAGTACTAGTTTGACAAGAATTAACAAAAACAAATACAAATAAAATGGGGGGCCTGGGATGGCGCCTGGGAACCACCATCATCGGGGATTTCTAAAAATATATATATATATTGACTTATTAGCTTGTAAGATTATATTGCCATATTAGTGAAAGTATGAATGCGTTAACATTCACCCAAGCAAGCTGAAGTAAAGGTACTTAATAATGAATAGGTTTGATGCTTTGCCTACTCCTAAAAGCAATCTTACTTTGATATCTAAAGTTATTTTTGTCTGTCTGTTTGTTTGTTTGTTTGTTTGTTTGTGCGAGGTGTGCTGGGTCATATCTGAATCCAAGACTGCACCTCCCCAGTATGCTTGCTGCTTTTTTGGGTGAGGCAAATATTCAACCAGATAGACTCTTAATCCTAATACAGTAAATCTTCCGAGAGAGAGAGAGGGAGAGAGAGAGAGAGGGTCAAAAGTGTTCGGAACGAGTCGAGCATATAAAATGAAGTGCGCCACAGCCTGACATTCGTCGTGTAGTCACGCAGGCCCGATCAGCTACCCCAAACACAGAATGTGGTGGAGTCGACCGTCGTTCTTATCAAGAGGTCACATGTAACTGACACTAATGACCAGCACAGATCGCCCACTTGACTGTTAATGTACTCTCAAACTTGTCATGTGACAATTCCAGTGTGGGGGGGGGGGGCGCTTCAAATGGCTGCCTGTCTGTTTTTGATATACTAGGCAAGAAAGAGGATTCTGATTTTGATTCTGATTCTGATTCCGATTCAGATTATGACACACACGCACACACCCACAGCAGCACTGGCAGTGGTCGCCAAATTGCTTTCCTTGAAGACCAACAAATTAAATGCTGTACAAATATTGATAATGGAATACAAATCTTGTAAATCTATAGACATCTATTATTAATCCATTCAATTCATGAGGCTGAATGAAAACAGGATATAAATGCATTGCGACGGAAAACCCTGTGAGATTGAATTTACACTAATTCGCTCAGAGACGTAACAATGAACTGCAGTTTGTTCAACTATTGTCCAAGTCTGCAAAACGTGGTAACAAAATGATGCTTGCAATATCTCAATGTTATTATATATAACAATTCTGCCCCCCACCCCCGGGCCTTGAGTTTGACACCTGTGGTCGTGTAGATACATTTTGATGGGAATAAACTACATTTAGAACTCACCTTAATAATTTGTATTGCACATTCATCAATCCTATGAGGATAATGATTCGAATCCAAATGAATTGATTTGCTGCTGGTTCGGAAAGAAAAATGACATGCGTGCAATTGGGCAGGTGTACCTAATGTAGTGTCCTCGCTGCACCTCTCCTTAGCCACCCTGCGAGCTTCGGGGGGGTTGGGGGGGGGGGGGGGGGATTAAATGAAAGCACATGTTGTATCCACCATGTGATCCGTCAGAGAATTGAGCTCAGCGGACTCCCTTTCTTTTCCTCCCCCTCGTTTCGCCGCGCACTCCGACATGGCGTCGCCGCGGCTGGAGACGTTCTGCTGCTCCAACCGGGACGCGGCCACCGAGCTGGTGGTCGCCTTCCAGCCGCTCCCGTTCGGAGTCGTGACGGCGGCCAGCGCGGCCGTGAGCGTGCTGCTCACGGTGCTGCAGATCCTGCCCAAGAGGAAAGGCTACCGGAGGCTGGGCCAGTACCCGCTGCCCAGACCGGTGTCCTCGGCGCGGATCCTCTTCATCATCAGCGTCTGCGACATTTTGGGATGTGCAGGTAAAACATTGAGCGGAGGGGCGTTCCTGCTGCTTGCTGCTGGATGCGTGACGCAAATGTTTTGGTTTGGTTTGGTTTTATTTAATTTTTTTTTCAAATTTAAACCGACCTTTCTTTTACTTTGCAACTGCTTTTAGCAGCAAAGCAAAGTAAGTTTATTGATATAGCGCATTTCATAGATTGAAAAAAAAAAACAAAAAAAACATGATTATAAACATTTATAACAAAGAAAAGTACAAAGAAAACAGTGCAAGAAATGTCATTCAAAACCTGGACTTTCAAAATTTCACTTGATTACACCTTTTTTTCCCTGATGGATTTAAATGTTTATGTACAACAGTAGGTGCACTTGCACAATCTAATGAGGTAAAAAAAAAAAAAAAAAAAAACACATTAATGTAATTTAATGTTTATTATTGTGATTGTATTTTTTTTTTTTTTTGTTTTCTAATATTTTGGCTGTAATTAACTGACAGCCAAAATACAGAAACAGCATCAGTACGACGCAGAATGATGCACAACAGTGCTTCTCAAACCTTTGACACCAAGTACCACCGAGAAAAAAAATGCTTCACTCTCCGAGTGCCACCGTCATAACCAACATTAAAATACAGTAGTGTAGTAGGCTAAAGTGTCCCTCAAAAACGGGACAGGTTTTATTCCCTAATAAATACATTTCATTTTACTGTAAACCACTTCGGCATTATGCACAGTTTGACCATTTACACTAAGTTTAAATATGGGAAAATCAAACACTGCACTTCATTAATGATTGAGTTATAATACACGGCACAAACATTTGTCGTAAACATCCATCCATTTATTTGGGGGAATTTGAGACTTTTAGAGGGTACCCGTAAACTTCAGCTATACATGTTCGATGTCATTGGAGACCTTTTAGCGACTCACCTATAAGGTCACTATTAGAAAAATAAAGCTTAAAGTAGCTTAATGTCACATAACTGCAATCAATTGTCACCAAAATGTATGTGGACATTTCTACCTATGGCCACGTCAATCTCTGAAAATATCAGAACGATCACCCCGATATTTTGGATTTTATAGGCATTAAGCGTTTCCCTCTCCATATATGCTCACTATGGCTTAACGTCGCTTAATGTCACAAAACCTTAACCAATTGTCACCAAATCTTATGTGGACATTCCTACTTATGGCCACTTCAACCTCTGAAAATATCAGAACGATCACTCCAATATTTTGGATTTCATAGATGTTAAGCGTTTTCCTGTGCATATATGCTCTCTGTAGCTTAACGTCGCAAAAATTAAATCACTCGTCAGCAAATTGTATGAGCACATCTCTACGCATGGCCACTGCAATCTCTGAAAATAACAGAACGATTCCCCCAATATTTTGGATTTTATGGATGTCAAAGTGTTCCCTCATCATAGAGGATCGTCTCGGTCCTATACTTCATAATCTATTGCAGGCAAATGAGTTACAGTACCTTTGTGTTACCTCTCCCAGGCATCATTTTGAGGTCGTCTTTGTGGGTGGGCCTCCCAAACACGGTGGAACAGATCTCCGAGGCCAACAGCACCGACACTTGGCCGGACGTCTTCTGCCTCGGCAGCGCAGTAAGTCGTCCTGCCGACAGGGGGCAGCAAACAAAATCACGGATGCTTGAAGACGCTCGATGACACGTCGCTGTGGGCGTTTGCAGATGTGGATCCAGTTGTTCTACAGCGCTTCGTTCTGGTGGACCTTTTGTTACGCCGTGGATGTCTTCCTGGTGGTCAAGACGTCTGCGGGAATCAGGTGAAGTACAAAGTAAATAACAAATGCCCAAATAAATAGGAATAAAAATGCATATATGTCCCAAGCAGGATAAGGATGAGAAAAAATGGAGTTAATTATAAACTGTGCAAATTCAGTACCGTGCTTCGAGGCCAGGCCGTGGCATCATTTCCGCTTCGTTGCGTTTCTTGTCCTTTGATGTTCGTGCGTGGAAAAAGTCTCGATTTTTCCAACTCAAATGTTGGAATGTGTAAAAACAAACTTGTCCCATGTGAGCAGAGCATTTTGACGTTCGAATAGTTGGAGTTGGGTAAGAGTCAAACAAGACAAGCAGCAGATAATCCTTCTAGAGCGCAGACCTCCACCAAGGCCCAAAAGTTGTTAACATATTCGTTCCGACTCGCTTCATTAGGCTCAAATAATGTGGTTGCACAAGTGTGCACACCCGCTTATGACTCGGGAATTGGCGTTGTTCAGATACAATCAATCACATTCAAACTCATGTTAAATAGGAGTTACCACCTGCCAGCCATTTAAAGTGCCTCCGATTAACACCAAATACATTTCAGATGTTCTACGAAGGCTTTTCCCGACATTTTTGCATACCGCTGGCGTCGGGCCGAAACCTGCTATGTCCAAATTTGGCCAACTTCCTGTTTCCCCACAAATCCATATAATTGGTCAGTCTCCACGTGGATGTTATTTTTTATTTGTATTTTTTTTTTTTACAAATTATTGACCAAGACAAAGTTTTGAAAATGGACTACTCTCTTCGACAATGCAATGTTAACGGCTCAACAAACATGACATATTGGTTTCGGCAATGTAAGGTTTCCGCACGACACCACCGATATTCCTTCAGTATCGCATTTTCTTTTTTTCAGTTGCAGTACAGTTGCCACATCCTCTACTGCTGATCTCCCTGATTGCTTTGAACTTTAAATCCAGAATTTCAAAAATGACTGGAAGCTCCATTGACTGAAAGTAATTCCTTGTTTAGTACGTAATAGGCAGTCATACTTGAATTAGTTAAGAGGAGATTTATTATCAAACGTGGCCGGAGGACAAAGAGCCGCAGCATGTGTTGCGGACGTGAGCGCAGTCTCATGACTTGTTCCCTTTCTCCCTCAGCACCATTATCCTCTACCACATGATCACATGGGGTCTGGCTTTGCTGCTGTGTATCGAAGGCGTGGCCATGCTCTACTACCCCTCCATCTCCAAGTAAGACTCTTTGCTTCTTCGTCTTTCCGTGACATTTACGACAATTGGATTGCGGTAACAGTTGGGAGAAATGCCTTTTTTTTTTTTTTTTTTTTTTTTTGTTCTCCAGCTCTATGTCACGTGGCCTTAATCTTTTCCCTTACATTGTCCTGTGATGTTCAACCCGTTTGTGTGTGCGTGTATGCCGTGTTTTGTTCAGCTGTGAGCAAGGCTTCCAGCACGCCATCCCTCACTACGTCACCACGTACGCGCCCATGCTGCTGGTCCTCGTGGCCAACCCCATCTTCTTCAATTGGACCACTTCCGCAGGTCAGCGTCTAGGAACGAATCAGAAATATCTGACCCAAACGTGCCGTAAAAATGTCTATTTTATTTGAAAAAAGCCATGTTTTTCTTCTTCTTCATTCAGTGACATCGTTGCTAAAAGGGCGTCAAGGGATCTACACAGAAAACGAGCGTCGGCTGGCCAGCGCCATAAAAATACGCTTCTTTAAAATTATGCTGGTGTTCTTTATTTGGTAGGTTTTTGGTCGTCTTCACTGCGGCGTGTTGTGATGGCGATGATATTGTACATACAGTATTCGTGTGGTATTCACGTTGCCGTGACGCTCCAGCTGGATCCCCAACATCATCAACGAGGGCCTCCTCTTCTACCTGGAGACGCAGGGCAACATCGACGACAGCAGCCTCAGGAATTTCAAAAACGCTGCCCTCATCACATGGTTCATCATGGTAACCTTTTCAAATCTGCTCGTTCCTCATATAGTGGCCAAGGACATTTAATTTGGGGTGTGGTGTTAATTTTTTTTCTCCAAATGTTTTTTAGTCATTTATTTATTTTTAAATCATATCATCGGTAATATTAAAGGTCATTACAACCACGCAGTGGCACCACCCGAGGGTGGGAGCGGACATTTATTGGAGGCGTTGCGTTTATTGGCTCAGTTGGGGCATGGCACCTATGAAGAATGGGGGGGCCACTGTATGAAAAGATGTGATATATATTTACAATTGAACTATATCAACTTACCAATGGTACGATGTAACACGATGACCTAAAGCGTCTATTTGAGGTGCGGTGTTTATTTATTCAAATAGAGGACTATTTGAGGAAATATACTGCATATTGATCGATGGAAGTTGAGGGTCCTCACAGTGTGGCATGTTGCTTGTTTCTCAGGGGATCTTGAACCCCATGCAGGCCTTCCTCAACACGCTGGCCTTCCACGGCTGGACGGGCTTCGACTTGGACCTGAGCCCGAGGGGGGGGGGCGAGCCGGCCTGGGAGTCGGCCTCCACGTCGGTGGCCGACGCGGGGGGGCACGACTCCATGGTGGGCACGGCCCTGCTCTACCAGAGTCACGTGCAGGAGGCCAAGAAAAACCTGAACGGCCACGGGCAGCCGCAGTCCGACGCCATCAGCGTCCTCTCAGAAGGTAATTGGCCTCGCGGCGCTGCCAGTAGCTCGCCGATGTATGAAGGCTGGTGATGACGTGCGAATGGACTGCTTATTTTATTTGAAGATCCTAAAATGTGATATTTTATTTATCCAGAACGCTGCACAATGTGATACATTTCTTTTTTTTTTTTTGCACAATTGTTTATCCACGGCTCAATTAACTTCTCATTCACCATTAGTAATGCCCCTCATGATTGGACAAGGGTGAACTGCACTGTTTGTTGGTCCTTCCTGGTTAGCAGCCTCCTTCCTGGTTCATGATGGATGATGTAAGATTACACGACTGAACCTTTTTTGATTTTGGCACAAGGAGAACCCTTCCTTCTCAACTGCAACTCTTAACAAAAGTAGGGAACAAAAGGGTGGAGGGCTGTGCGTTTGCTTTGTGTGTGTGTGTTTCCATGTTTTGATTAGTTAGCAGTTTATGTATTTCTGTTTGTGCATCTGTTTTTTGTGTTACTTTGTGGTTCATGGAGGATAACGTAGGACGCTAGCATTAAACAGGCACGAGTCTACCATTTGTGTTTTCTGGGGCTGGGGAACCAGTTCCATTGTGATTCAAACAGTGTAATGTTTTTGGTTTTTTGTCCATCCATTTTTTTTTTGTTAGCAGTTTACTTCCCAGTTCATGATGGATGATGAAAGACAACAGGATTTAACTTTTTTTTTTTTTTTTTTTTTTTTTTTAAGATTTGGGGCAGGGAGAGCCATTCTTTTGTGACTGAAACAAAAACAAAACAAAAAGAGAGAGAGAGAGAGAATCTAATACAAAAATGGAAAATGTATGGAGAGTTCTTGTTTTTCTGTGAGTTGGCATGCTATTTTACTAACTGAACAGTTTTTTTTTTTTTATTTATTGCAAGGCAGGGGAGGAGGGGGTGGCTTGGCATGACTCAAACCGCAAAACAAAATCATGTTATAATATTATTTTTATTATATTAAGTATTCCGGTTGGCAGAATACCGTACATCCCTGTTCATGGAGGATGATGTAAGATGACCAGCCTGCACCTTTTTTGATTCCGGAAGGCGTGCAACCGTTCCATTGTGACTCAACAGCAAAAAACAGGACAATCTAGTGATCGGCTCTTCTTCGGCACATGCCGATGCGCCAGTTTCCCGAAAATCGCAAATGTGCTTTTTTGCGTAATGCTGCGAAAATACAAGGTGTGTCCGAAACGTTCCAGGACTAATGTCACAAAAGATATATTTCTAACCCAAACTACAAGTTTTCCCCTTCAGTGTAGGCCAGACGATCACCACGACAACACGCCTGTTCCATCTACATCAGGGGTCACCAAGCGTTTTGAAACTCAGAGCTACTTGTTGGGTTCGGATTCATGCAAAACGCTACCAGATTGATGCACACTTCCGAAATAACACATTTGTTCAAAATGACCTTTATTTAAATGTTATTCTTAATAATAAATGACATCCAGTTCCTCACAAAGTGTTTATATTTTCAAATGATCACTTCTACAACATTCTGAGGAACTCAACAACGGGCGCCATGTTGGTGACCCCCGATCTAAAGTCTGTTGGACTTTTTAGGGATTACTTTGAAATGGTAAACTAGTTTGGATTTAAAATATACCTTTTGTGACACCAGGCCTGGAACTTTTCGGACACACCTCATAGGTAGCAAAGAAAAGAAAATGTGTGATTATATAAAAAAAAAAAAAAAAAAAAAAAATTGCTGTTGCATCACACTTTGGATCTTTGTCCCAAGCTTCTCATTTCCTGTTTGGCAGAGACATGTGATGGTTATCCCCGTAGCTCATGATCATTATTAATAATAAAACCCAGATGTTTCCATTCCGTTCCGGTCCAGCGAAAGCATCCAAGAATGTCACAAGCCTGTGAACCGCATGCAAAGTGGATGTTAAGTCTGACACTGTGGAATCTTCTCCAGATCACCCCCCATTCATCTTGAGGTCACTTGTTTGCCTTGTTGTTAAAGTCGTCACTAGGACCGCCAACGTGATGTCCTTTTGTTCCGGAGGAAAACATGTTGAAGCAATTAAACAGGCCTAACTTCATCACACCACCGATAACACTGGCACGTGTTCAATTCATACATTTGATTGATTTGTTTCTATTTCCAAGCAATTTTTTTTTCCCCCCATGAGAAATGATGGAAGGCAGCTTCTCGGAGCAGCGCTTCGCACATCAGCCTCACAGTCGAAACGTTCGCGATTCGAATCGCAGCTGCGGCCATCTTGTGTGGAGTTTATATGCTCTCCCTGTGTTTGCGGGAGTTTGCGCCGGCTCCCTCCCACATTTCAAAAACATGCCTGTTAGGCTCATTGAAGACTCTAAATTGTCCGTAGGAGTGAATGCAAGTGTGAATGACTGTTGGTCTATTTGTGCCCTAGCCGCTTTAGAAAAATGTCAATTGTGCAACCGCATTGGGTCAGTTAAATAAGACGATGCCCTGACATTGCCAAAAACTGACTGCTGTAATTTCACCCCCGTGCAGCCACTAGTGGACGCATTTCAACAGTATTTGGGGATTTCTGCGCTAAGTTATGCCGTATTAAACATTATTATGGTCTTGATTCCCTTTCTTTATTTGTTCCGTTGAGAGCATCTCAATGCATTCATATGCAATTTCTAACGGAATTGTTATTGGACTTGAATGCTGTACTTTGCATTGCTTACTGTTGTTTCTTAACGTGTTTATACAGTATGTAACTGTAGTGTAGTCAACTCACCACTGGCAAAGCTTTCCCTCGTACTTCTTTTACTGACATGTTCCACTGTCTTCTTCACTAATGTCTGTCATTTCCAATTGCCCGCACTTTTTGATGTTTTCATTTCTAATTCTTCTGTATGACGTGCCAGAAATAAAGGCTTATCATACACATTTTAAAACGCTTGTTGACACTTCATTATGACGAATGTCTCACGTTGTCTGTTTTATTGTCATGACTTCACGAGTGGGATGAGTTTGACCATTTTCACTATTTTATATAACATTTGTGTGCATTTCAGTTTCTACTTCAGTTTTTCTTCAATATTCTTAGCACAGATGGGAAATATTTTGACATTTTTGGAGCCAGATGCATTTATGATGCATTCAAAGAAAATGTCTTGACCTCACCCTATTTCCCGCCCCAGTATTTTTCTTTTACTCAAGGCATTTCCCAGGATGCATTTACAATAGAGGAATCCATTTAAAACAATTGAGTAATACAGTGCCCCCTCCCCTTCCCTGTTTTGTCTCGCTAGGTTCAGAATCTAGCACAGTTGAAATCCACATATCCAGCGAGCCACCAGACTATGGCGATATAGACGCTGATGAGGAATCCTTGGGGACGTCAGGGAGGCAGTAGCCAACATTACGTCGCTCTAAACTACTGTTGCTGGTAAAAGAAGAAAAGAAAAAAAGAGAATACATTTCTTTAGTATCTGTGGTACGACTTGTTTTTTTAATTCTCTTGTGCGGCCACTAACAGAAACCTTGAGAACATGACAAACGTTCTCCTTGGTGACTCACACCTAAGAGTTGGCGTCTTCCGCTTAGTTTTTTTTTTTTTTTTTTTTTTAGTGACATGACTGTAATCCCTTCTGACAATCTTGTCTTTTTGCACTTTTATTCTTATTAAATATCAAACCTATTTATTACATTTGTAGTGGTTGGTGATTGCGGTGTCTTGAGCCAGGACATGTTGTAATGTGAGAAAAATATATTATAACTAATATTAGATTTGTTACGAGAATACAATGTTGCAAAGTCATAAATATATAAATGGATAAAATATATTTCAAATAAATTAAACTGAATAAATTCTATACTACAAAAATGAAAGAAATGTTTTATGTGAATAAAGTTGGTGAGTATAAAGTACTTTTACAAGAACAAAAACAAGAATAAAATCTTACATTTTTTTACATTAGTCACGTTCCAAGAAAAAAATTCACAAGAGTAGTTCAATCACAAGAAATAAACTTGCGCCAGCGGAGTATCCGAAGGGAAGATGTATTTTCGGGGAGTAAGCATAGTGAGCTAGCCAGCTAATTACATGTCACAATTGTGCCAAATAATGATAAAAACGAAGGCACTCAGGTTTTTTTTAATCGCAGGAGGGGCGATTAATGCCAGCCACCAAAGTGCGTCACAAGGCACAGTTGTAGCCACACAAAGAAAATTGGAAAACTAAAAAGGTTAAAAACTGTTATCTCTACAATTCAGTACGACATAGTTTTCAGTCTACGCACGTTTTCCGCAATTATCCAGAAGCATGTATAATGTATTTTGTAACACATTCAAATTCACTTTACAGGGGTTTTAAGTAGTTATGGAAGACAATAAATATATATCTGGAGCTTTGCAAGACAAATAAAAGTTTTTGGGTTTTTTTGTGACCCAAGTGTGTGTAGGTTGCCTTTAGCATGACATCCCCTCATTGGACACATTAACCTTCCATTGGAAAATAGATGAAAAAACAAAGAAATGACACAATTAAGTGCACAGGTGTTCTGATATCAAAATAGAGTGATTTATTTCAGACACTGAACGACTTGAATGTTTTGTCTTGAAACAGGTGACCACACCCTGGACCAGGGTGCTCCAGAGACATAATAATAATAGTAGCTGTCACAGCGTTTCATCCACATCGGCCACCAAACCCACAGCCCAATTTCTCAGTCTGACACAGACAATAATGGCTCTGAAAAAGTCAGAAAAACAATGGACCACCCGTTGAAATCCTATTGTGATACCTGACCCAAAAAGAGATGAAAGGGGGGGGGGGGGGGGGGGAAATGTCTGCCCTTTACGTCCAGCAAAAAAAATTTTTTTTTAAAAATAAAAATTGTCGAAGCTACCATGAGAAAACAAAAATTTGCGCTTAACATTGTTTGTGCGCAAGTTGACGGAAAGGGAAAAGAAGTGGAACAAAAGGGTGGGGTGGGACAAGTTGAAAATGTTTCATTTGCTGCTCAGACCACTCAAAAAAAAAAAAAAAAAAAACATTGCTGATTGGATTCAGTTTTGGATGTCTCAGTAGAATGAGCGCAGAAAAAAAAAAAAGTGTCCAAAAAAGAAAAATGTGGTAATGTTAACCCGCCTTAGCCGTGCGTTCTGATTTAGTGGGTGTGGCTTGTTTAGCCCAATCAACACACAATACGAAGACGCAACACAGTGACCGAAGATGATGATTCCGTAAATTTCGCCGTTTGTGCCTTGACTGGAAAAAAGTTGTTTTGAATTAAAAAGCGTCCTCGTTGTGGCCCATCAGCAAAGACAGCTCTAGCCATTAAGTGAGCCCCTAACGTGACGTCAATAAGGTGTACTGTATATAAACATATATACACAGTATATAAGTCTGTGTATTAATCTAATTTACATATCTTTACATTCTTTACATGTACATCCAAAAAAAAAAAGGGCAAAAATTCTCTTTGTAAACCACACTTTTACACGCATTTTTTTTTGTCCACGTTTGCAGTTGGTGAGCGAATTGGGCCGGTTTGGGAGGTTCTTTTTTCGGTGGACTGGTATTCAGGAACAGCACGCTCCATCTTTCCGCACTTGCAACGAGTCCATCTGTGGAGCGAGGGTTGTAAGGGCCGCGGGGGATGGGGAGGGTCTTCAAACGAGCCGTCCTCCTTTAAAAGCGAGGCTTCGCTATGGTTGGTGACCCTCATTGTGTCTCCGCCGAGTTGCCGGGAGGATTTCTACAAGCCTTCTTTCTGTGGATGGCCGCCTATTGGCCTGCGTCTCAGTTAAGTCATCCTTCCTGCCAAGCAGCTGGACCGCAGCGGCCCACCACAGCGGGAGGAGTGGGGAGCAATGGCGGCGCTTCCTCATGAGATACCTCGTAAAACACAAGGAGTCGGGAGTAGCTCCAATGTTGTCTTCGCTGGCCTCCGCTCGGGCGCAAACGGGACTTGTCTCCAACATGCGCCAAGTCTGTCAGCTTTAAGGTGCGCCGACTCCCCCGCAGGTGGTGGTTCACTCCTTCCGTGTCTCTTTCTTTGTTGTTGTTGTTGCTCCTCTGAGTTTTGTTCTTTCAATTTAACTCCGTCTACCCGCCAAGCCCCTCCTCCAGAAGCAACGAGAGCATTTGCTGAGATCTAAAGAAGGCAGTCTGCTGCACATTCCAACGACTCGCCGTCCAACGCCGCTATTTCCGCAGGTCGAGAACGCATACCTGCAGCGGGGAAAGGATTGTTGACTTGTGTTAAGAAAGTTTCCCCATCAACTTAACATGTTTTACATGCAAGCTTAAATTAACTAAGCATTGGGGGGGGGTCCATCTGTTCCGACGGCCTTGACGTAACCCCAGTGTGTACGCGAATCAGAAAAGCACCGTTGTCTATCGCCAACCTAAAAAGTAAGTTTCAGTAAAATGCCTCAAATAGCGAAAATACTCAAGTAATTGATGCCCCAAAAGGTTTGTGATTGCCTATAGATGCCACCAGATGGTGGCAAAGCACTAATGTCTAAGTAAAACTCCTCAAAGTGAACTTCAACATACGTCCTTGACAACAAGATGCCACCAGACGGTGCCAAAGCAACACTGTTTGTTTGGCCAAAGCATCAAACCGGTGAATAGGTGAGTTTTTCAAAGACTGGAAAGATAGGTTGCCCCATAAATTACATGCATGCGTAAAAACAATTATACATTTTTTACAGACATAAACAAAAGTACAATTATGCAGTTATACTGATCAACAACAGTAATGTCGATGACATCAAATGGTATTGGCAAGGCAAGAGAATGTGGGTTGCTTTTGCTGTTCAATAGCACACAATGAATTACGGGGCAGTCTTCGGTTTACGATGGATTTATGTTCTTTCGGTGATGACGTAAACCCAAATTTGACAAATGTACACGTCGGAACACGCCGTAGTCTATCACGAACGTCCAGCAGTAATGTCATAATTGTAGTAAATATTGTTTTCGTGAAAAACACCATAAATCTGAAACCATCAGTGAAGCAGTAAGTAATGAAAAACACTAAGGACGGCAGTAAATAATCTAAACATATCATAGAAGTTGTGTACCGCGAAATGTTCAGAACCTCGGAATGCCGTATGTCGGAACCGCCGACATACGGCATTTTTGTCACACAGTGTGACAAAAGTATTGGGACACGCCTCTACAATCAAACACTTCAGCAGTCGTCATGCGCGTTGCCCCCCTCCCCCAAAGAAATCTAACAATTAATTTTGTGCTTTTTTTTTTGTTCTTGCGCACCGTCATGGATGACGACGCACTCAAAAAAACAAGATCAGATTTGAGTCAGTGTTGGATTGTTTCCACTCTCTTTTGTTTTTGTTTTTTTAACACTTTTGTGACGACTAAGACTTACAAAGTGAGATGAGAGCGGGGCATTATGCCTTTGTCACTCATCATTCAATTAACGTTTTTATTGATTTTCGTTATACTACTGGCAGTGGTTACCCGGTAATTTGGTTACACTTGTATGAATGTTTCAATGTTATTTGAAACATTGCCAGTGCAGTTTAAGGGTTAAAATGGTAACAGATTAGTTATTATTTGGTTATTTTCCATTATCACCCGTGATTGTTATCAAAATTAGAAAAAGGTCATACCAGCGTTCCGTAACTCGTGCTCAACGTTCAACTTTAGAGTTTCGACGGTAAATATATAATTTGAGTAAATGTGTATCATTCTGATTATATGCCATGATGTGCAATATATATTTCCAAAAGATTATATCTAGGTTTAGTACCTCATGTAGATAAAGAGCAAACCCGGATGACAAGACGACTTTTGTGCTCCCCTGTTTTGAAACACTACTTTGAAACTCAAACCCGAATTTGAAACCTGAACCCTGTTTTGAAACCCTACTTTGAATGAAACCCTGACCATGACATGACTCCTTTCAACTCTGCATCTCCGTGCTTTTCCGGGTGTATGTAGCGGCTCAAGTTTTAACACAATGTTACACAGGATGGGCACATGCAATTGCTACGCTCTCAGGGTGAGTTAAACAAAACAATGAATCTTGTGCGGTTGCTGGCTTTGCCTATATGATCAGTCTTCGTTTTATTTTACATTCCTCAGTATTCTATTGTTAGCCTTTTACAAACAAAGTGCAAACTCCTCTTTTAAATACGAGATACAAGCTTTTAAAAGCACGGCGACGACAAGCCCGGCCGGCTGCCGTCTTGCTCGCTGTCCCTAATCAAGTGGCCGCCCTCACAGATAAAAAACAACGGCTCGCTACTTGAAATCCCCACAAAAGGAGGGAAAAAACAAGATAATGTGATGATGTAGTTTGCTTTGCTTAAAGACGTTAGTAAAATGTCAATGATTGTGTCATCTCTTGTAGTGTTGACCAAAGAATGAGTGGGCTCTAGTGAGCTAACATTAATAGCTATGCTAGCTACACATTAGACGATCAGTCCGTCTTCAAAACAGGTCTTGACGTGGATGAATATGCTTTGATCATACAAATTAACTCATTCGGCGCAATTTTTGGTCTGCCTTGAGTGAATTGTAAAATAATGCAGTCATTCAGGAAAGAGGTCAACGGACAGGAAGCGGTGAGGCGAGATCAGTCCTTCAAACCGGACGTGTGTGGCATAAGCCCCGTTGACTACAGCAAACGTCAACGTATTTGATTTTTAGGTGAGGGGCTCGTCTTCAGCGGACCAAACGCAGACTTGCAGCTTGATGGCGGGATTTATTTTTCATGATTTCAGAGGCATAAAACAAATACGACGATAATACCGTCTATCGTGACAGTTTCGGGGAAATATTGAGTCTTAATTTTTTTTTTATGGTGATAGGCCTAACTGTATCACTTCCCAACAAGTATAGTAGAAATTTAGAATGTGTGGGCACTTACTGAGCCATCTGACGCACTGGCACCAACTTTGTCGCCAGTGCTATTCCAGCACACTTCAAAGATCCCACCAGTACCTCTGTAGCTGTGCACCAAGGCGCCAGACTGAAAGAACATACCGAGGGAGAAAACAAAAAGAATATGAAAAAAATGAAGAGTATTGTGCTTTTTGGTCACTCATGAAGAGATACGGCCGTGGCCGAGACTTACCGTGGTGTTCCAAATGTGCACACACTTGTCAAAGGAGCCGCTGGCGAGGTGCTTGCCGTCGGGGCTGAAGGCCACGCTGTAGACGGGCTCTTGGTGCTTGGTCAGCGTGTGGATGCAGACCCCCCGCTCGACGTCCCACAGCCGCACTGTCGAGTCAAATGACGCGCTGCGGGCGTGAGGGAGGAAGCGCAGAAGAAGGATTATACCACAACTGCCTTTTTTCTTATCCCAGGCAGAGCAAAACTGAAAGAGACTATAAACTAAATGGTGCATTTAACACCGCTGCTGGTTTACTTAAGATGAGGAAGTTGCATCAGAGTGGTGCTGACAATGACAGTTTTATTTCCTGCGAGAATCATAATCTTGTCATTACATCCCTTTGGTGTGTGAAGTAGAACGTATGCGACACGCACATGTGGGTCAGGGTGCACCACCGCGTGTCACTGACAGTTACTCGCACTGCCACGGTCTGCTGTGAGTACGAACCGAGCGCGAGCTCTTCCCCACCTGGCGAGCATGATGTTGGAGTTGGGGTTGCCGGTGCCGGGCCCGGTCGGACTCCACTTGATAGTGTAGATCTCTTTACTGTGAGCTTGGAGGTCGTGCACACATGATTCCTGTTTCATACTCCAGATCTAGAACAGAGACAAAGGAAGGGGACATGAGTACAAAGTGCCCTTCCCCCCTCTGGTGTGCCGTTTGTCTTGAAATCCCGAGGCCGAGCGCCACTTTCACCTTTAAGGTCATGTCATCTGAACAGGAGGCGAGCAGCATTCCCGATGGATCCCACTTAATGGCGTTAACTTCGTTCTACCACAAAAAACAAAAAAAAGAAAACCCACAGCATTCATGATCATGGCTCCCCTAGGATGTTATATGAGGAGTTCTATGGAACGAATCGTCTTACCGTGTGACCCTGGAAGGTCTTGAGTGGCCTGTCGCTGCCGAGGCGACACACGTGGATGCACATGTCCGTGCTGCACGAGGCAAAGGTGGTGTTGTTCTGCCAGTCGACGTCCAGAGCCGGAGCTGTGGGACAATGGGATGAACAACATGCTCCTTAAAAAGTGTTTTCCGAGGTCTTTTTGTATTGTCCCGCATACATGATTGAACACACTTTACCTGAGTGGAAGGGGAACTGCTGTTTGGCTTCTCCTGTGTGCGCGTCCCAAATGATTGTCGTCTGGGAAAATCAAGTTTAGCAGATCAAAACAATGCAACACAAATCACTGTGTAAATACCCCAAGTTGATATTTCACAAGCATAATTTGCATGATAGAGTATGGGGGGAAAAAAATCAGGATGCAGCAGTGCCAGTACTGTAGGTCTGTACTGTACTCGTGCTTGAAAAAATGCTCCGATACTACGACACCTATACCACTTGACCGGGATGACATATATATTCCGGACAAGTGCAGTAGGAGCCATGTAAACCATGTGGATATAGTTTGAGGTAAACCCAGATGCCACATGCGTTTAGCCAAGTCCAAATTTTATGCTTTGCAAAACGGATGATGAACTTCGCTCAAGGGGCAGCCCCGCGAGTTGTCAGTAATAAGTTGTTACTCTAAAAAGTGTTATTTTCAGGAAATGTTCGTGTGTTATGTTTCTGAACAATATATTATTAAAATAAAATACATTTTCATCACAATTACAAGATGTAATTGTATTATTGAGTTTCGGTACTTGGTAATGGCGAGTACTCAAATATAAGTGACTGTACTCATTCTCGGTCTGAAAAAAGAAGTGAGTTTTATGCATCTCAAAATAAAAATAAAATAAAAATTAAAAGTTAACATTTCACAACTACTGACAGACAAACGGCGTCATAAAATACCTTATCTACGCCAGCACTGAGAATGGAGTTCCCCTTCTTGTTCCACTTGAGTGCAAATATTGGCCCCTTGTGCTGTCCCAAGGTGCTCGCCAGATTTCCTAATGGTTGAGAGCAATGTTGTGTTATTTCAGAGACAACATTCCCAATAACAACAGCGCCAAATTAATACCAGGGTTAATGGTGCAGCAGTACTGCACAAACGGGAGAACATACCGTCCTTCGTCCATATCCTGGCGAAGCCGTCATACGAGCCTGTCGCCAGGAGCGTTCCGTCGCTCTGTCGGGTGGAAAGACGCAGTGGTTAATACAAAAGTCTGTTTCGAAAGAAGAGGAGTAAGAAAAACGTGTCCGCAGAGGAGCTGGAACCTACATTCCAGTCTAGTGAGGTTACGTCTTTGTTGCTGGGGACGTCCTGCCCACCTTCTCGGATACAGTGGCGCAGCACCAGCTGGGTGGAGTTGGAGTTGTTGTTCTCGTTGAGATTCCAGATTCTGGCGGTGGAGTCCCCCGAACTGAACGGAATACAAAGACTGTTAGGGTTCATCGTGTACGCCAGCCATTTCCTTCAAGGGGCATTTCCGCCCTCCAAAATGTATTTAACTAGTTTGTGTAGCGGTGTGAGAATACACTCAGTCACCACCATACTTACCCATTTTCATTTGATTATTTTATATTTATGGCCTGGAAGTGTTTTTCATACAAACATTTAGTGTAATAATAATAATGCATTAGCGTTTGCATACAAATTTAGGTTAGCGTGTTGGAACCCTGTGTATGGTGTGCGTAGTTGTGGTTTAAAAGTATTCAAGTTTTATACAACAGCTCCTCTGAGGTTGTATTGTGTCGTTTTTTCCAAAATTGCTTGGATCACATGTTCTCGCGCCCCACGGACTGTAAGTTCCACACCACACACACTGTTGGTGTAAACAGTCTGAGCAATGAATACGTGTTAGGAAACAGAGCCAGAGCCTGCATGCAAGGAGGCGTTACTCATCTGCTTTTTTCTATTCAAGTCAGCTTCATCACACGCACACACCCTTTCACACACACGCACTGTCACACATGGGCTTTACAGCTTACCCTGAGGCCAGCAGATCACTGACGGGGTTCCAGGCACAGATGAACACTTCCGACTCGTGACCTCGCAGGACTGTGGCTTTGCTGGCGGGTATCTCCACGTCGACATCCATCTCCATCGACTCGCAATGGTTATCTGAGAGCAACGGCACGCATCAACTCGTGAAATATGTGAAAATAGGGTGTTTTTACAGGAGAGTGTCCATGCTTTTATGTTTCCATTTTATGTCAACACGGTATTGTCACTTTATTGTCATTTTAGTCTTGAAACTAACAGCTTTTACACAAAGACAGTAAAGCCTCACTAACATCAAAACTTCCTATGCTGCTGACACCTTGAAATTAAATCCCCCTATTCCATGTTGACACAAACATTCTCTCTCTCCCCCTTGCAATCCACCTGCTCCACACATCTCAGGTTTCACTAACACATCAAGCTGCAAAGCGCCAACTACAGCACATTCTGTGAGGATCGTATTATTCGCCACTCTTGTTCATCTGAAGTAGAGGAACTGGTGAGCCGGTAGATAACGCTGCATCCATCCAAAAACATAGATTAGTAACCTCCATCTCCTATTGTCTCAGTCCACAGTTGAATGGAGGGTTTGTGTGTTGTGCATCAAAATAAGGACGAGAGCACAATCAAAAGGCCAGTAAAGCCATTTATCCACCAGGCGGTTCAGTTTGGACGGTACACCTGATAAGGCTCGTATTTCTATTGTGTAAGCACGATGGCTGATAGCTTGCGTCAGTTACATAAATAGCATGACTGCATGCCGCTTGCCAATAATTTAAGACACAACATTATCCGTCCACATGCAACACAAACGGTGGTGCGCTCCTCTCTGTAAGTCAAGATATCTTTTATGAGTTTAATTTAAATACAGACATGGCTATTCTATTTCAAACAGATTCTGGATCCCTTTCCAGTGCCTTTAACGTACTCATGTTGTGTGTGCCATTCTCCTCCCCGTTGACAGTGGCGTCACCATTCTTTGGCGCGTTGGACTGGTTGCCAGAGGTGGATGCCGCCATGGTGCAGGCAGCCTGCTGCTGGGCCAGCTTGTCACGGAACGCCTGCTGCCGCGTCTGCACCACGTCGGGCATCACGGCGTCAATGAGCGACAGCGACTCGATCGGCCGGCCGTCGAAGACCGTTCCGTCCTGTCGGGGACATATCCAATACATTATGAGTGCGCTTCATTGCATAAATCTGCTGTAATCATACAGATGGAAGCTACAGCAAATATCATCTCACCTCATTGATGCTTATCTCTGCCTCCACATACTGGAGCCCCTTCTGCAGGATGGAGATAAGGGCTGCAGGGGGCACTAGTGTTCCATTGATGTTGGACTGGCTGATGTGGCTCTCGATGCCAAAGGTGAATGCTGAGTGGGAGAAACCTGAAAACAAAATCATATATTTGTCAGTCCCATTCCTTCCTCAGCCCCAATTACATAACATGTATGACATCTGCGAGTCATTGAGGGTGAAAATATCTCTAGACCTATTTAGAGCATCTAATAGACCTCTTTTGGGCTTCCATAATTAAGGCTACAAAGGTTTTTTGCCCACAATTGTGTTTGGCTCCACCAAAACGCACAGATTTGTGTCATGTGGAATGAATGTTATAAAAGGCGCCTCCCACAACAAGTCACACCCAAGATGGACTTTATTTGGAGCGGTGCCAAAGTGCACTGCAGTGATGTCCTGCTGAAAAGAGGCCAACCTCTGAGGACTACCCACTCAACTAACTAAATCTCAGTGACACGCTCACGTCCTCACTGATTTTACGGTCGCTCATTTTATATAGATCCAGTTCTGTGCTTTCTTTATAAAACTGTTTACATAACAGACTAACGGAGGATTTTATTCTAAAGTTTATTGGAAATTGTACTTTATGCGGTGCTTTACCACTCCTCTGGTTGTGACAGCTGCAGATCAGCCCAATGCGCTCTCCACATAACCTAGTCAACAGTTTAAAGACACACCTTTTTTACTGCAAATGTCAGCCACATTGGACTGATGTGCCAAACTAAACCAACCTTACCCACAAAATCTGTGGAAAAAGATCATAATACAACACAACACCGTAGATTTCAATCATTTGCCCAGATTCTATCTAGGACTGAACTGTAAATTGATATTTAAAAACAAATAATATGCCTACATTCTACGAAGGATCGAATCATATACTGATTATACTATAGACTATATTTCAAAAGGACGATTCAATAAAATCCACTCCAAAGTCATTATGTAACCCAACACACGTCATATAGCCTGAAGCTACAGTATATTGGGGTAAAGTTTGCAACATGGAATTATATTGGTGTACTCATTTTTGTAACAATGCAACCTCGCATGAAAATAATATTTTTATCTGTGCGTATTAACAATTCCCATTTGCAATGAATTCGCCGCATTTGCACATTATTTTGTGGCAAAGTATGTTGGGCTGCAGCCATCGAATATTTTTAGAATCAAGTATTCTACCGATTACCCCGTTGATTAATCAAGTAATCAGATGTAAATTTTATTTGCATTATTAAAAACAATAACATGCATGTGAATGTGCAGGTAATATTTTTGTCCACTTGGTGTAGCCATCCTCACTCACATTTGAACTATATTATCCGTGACTGCGTGCATATGGCTTTAAAAGGCGGGGCCTGACCTGTTGAGTAACATTGGCGTCAGCGAATAAGAGTGTAGAGTTGGCTGTCTGTCAACAGTCTGCTTGTTGAGCGACACTGCGTGAGTTATGGCCATAGGTAGCTAATGTATTAATGTGCTTATTATGTGTTGTTTTCTTACACTTTGTTCAATCAAGTGACATCTGTGACTATTCTTCTCTACGTGACCACTTGTGGCGGCGTTGCAATACGTTCTAACTAGGGATGGTAGGCTATATTGAATTAGCTGTCATCATCATAATGTGGTACACATTGCACTTACTCTTCTTTCTTGAATGTGAAATGATTCAAAACTTTGGACATTCTCTATCTTTAACGGACTCTCTTCGCCTGTCTTGCTGCCATCACGCCAACTTTTTTTCTATACGTGTGACTGCAGTAACATGAGTCTGTATGGAAAAATTATCCGTGTGAAGCTTCTTGGCAGAGATTTTGCGATTATTGTAATCAGGTTATTTGATTAATCATTGCAGTACTATAGTACAGAAAATATTTACTCTGAAAGGACACTTGAGGTTTCCTAACAGATTTGTTGGGGTTTACGTTTTTGTGTCTTTTGTCACTGTACATTTACATGACAACCACATTTTGTTGCATTTTTGAAAAGTTATAGAAAGCAGTGTTGCCATTGATTGCAACTGAAAAGGCTGTAATCTTCATGCCGGGCCAGTAGTTGGCGATGTCACTTTGGAAATAAACACTATACGCATGTGCATCAACTGCTTGTTCTCACAGGTCTTATCTGAAACTGTCTTTTGAATACCTCTTTATAGGCACATGCGTACGTGTAGAATTTCTCATATCTAAGTAATACGACTCCACAGGGCACAGTAGCGGTGTAGTAGTGCCATTGTTGTTTATGCTCAGCATGTCTAAACAGGACACTTAACACGCAGGACACAATAGGGCACAATAATGGTGGTGTGTTCAAAACTACCATTTTGAAAGCCATTTCCATGTAACTCCGTGGCCACAATAATTTTTTTCTCTGCTCGGTTGGAAACAGACTTGCTTAAGTGTATCAATCTATCCCAGCTTTGCGAGACCAACCTGATTCTTGGAGGTATCTGTAGACCAAGAAGTTCACTTCGTCACTGGTAATACTCATTTTAGCCCAAAGAAACAGTGGAAGTCTGTTGGAAGGCTCAGCTCACTCCTGAAGAGAGAGACATACGAAATAGAAGCAGGATGAGTATTACATCTCGGGACTCACATCATTGCAACAACACATCTCTATCTTTTCCACACGAATACCAAGAATGTCAACAACAGTCTGCCAGATGACCATATGCAGACACGATTCATATTTTCTTAACCAATGCTAGAATAAACGTTAGGTTTTCCACACAAAACCAAGGGGTGCCCCTCGTCACATGGCACACCACCGACTGATGGAGAAAAATTCATGATAAGGCGCTAAATAAGACTTACACAAGATAGAAGGAATAAGTAAAATATTCATATAAAGCCACCCACACAAATTCTGCAGGATTTTTAACTCTCTGATACCAATGCTAGGCAAGTGGCTGTGGACTTAGTGTTATAAGCCCGCAAACGGATAAGTGTAAAAAAAAAATACAAATAAATAAATAAAAAATGTATGTGTGTTAGGGGGTGTGGGGGGTTGGACAAAGTCAACAGCACCTAGAATGAGTCAGGAACACTGGCTTATTTTTCTGCTTCAAAATAGAGAAATCAAAGGGTCTAAAGAGGATTCACAAAGAGGAATCAATGTTGCATCAGGTATGAGGCATGTATGGTTGTCCAACTTGAATCGCTAACACTGCCTGCGGTCGCTCCAATTCCCCTTTGGTAACATAGCAACAAGAGCGATGGAGCAAAATACAGACAACAGTGTTGTCCCAATTAACAAAGAGCTCACAGCCAGAGGGGGTGAATAAGTTCCACAAAAGGAATTACGCACTCTTTCACCTTGGTATAATCTTTGTTCTGGGAGTTCACCTTAATGTACCACAGTAGCGGTTCTGTAATTAAACTAACATTCTTAATTCAAGCAGGCACAATGCATTTTGTTCCCCTGTCTCCCAGTGAGGTAGACTGAGCTATTAAAAGGAAGCACCTGATTAAAAATGTCCAGCAAATTACAAATGAAGAAAAGCAGACGAGACTAACAGCATTTGCAAGACGTTATTACTACACCTTTCACTTCACAAAGACTCATCATTTGCTTCGACAAATTAATTCAAAAGGCAAAATGTCTATGCCATTCTCTCTGCATCGAAACAACAACACTTATAACCCTTAGCTCCTGTGTCCTGATTTGACCACAGATTCCATTAGCTTACACTTGAGGGGCTCGCCTCGCAAAAGCCCAGTCACAACAGCAGCAACAACAAACCATACTGCACACTTAATTCCCAGGAAGCCTGGAGGGGTTCAAGCCCCGCTTAGAGATGGAGGAAGGGCATCAGCATCAATCAGACTGACTATGATCCGTTACATTACTACCTGGGCCTCCATATCTGACAAAATGCTTGAAGGTTTATCCACACTGAAGTGATGAGTGGACTATGAAATGCTCTCTGCTTGTCAGGTCTAATCACATATGAATTTGAACGGAAACAGTCTATGGGGAAAAAGAGAGAGATACAGATCTGTTTTCACCAGTTTTAGAGTTAATTCTTTCAAGCGATAGCAGCTTATAAAACTATCATCAACCACCTTTACTGTCCTTTGTGTGTCTCTCTTGTTGCCATTTTTAAAATGGGCTAAGAGTAAAGTTTAGCAGATGTGTACAAAATGTGACTTGTAGACAAGTCAACCATCACCTCATTTGTGTTAAAGAATAAAAAAATACACAAACCACTGTTCGTGAAACAGCCACCGCCTACAAATGCTATCTTGATACAAGTGACTCCTCACTCACATACACCTTTAAGGGGGTAACCTTGTTGTCATGGGAACGCTAATATCTGTCGCACACCAAACACCATCAGTTGTCGTGAGCACGGAAAGCAAATGCATTACCGTAGCTCTCTAGCTTGCTTTGCAAAGCACTTCAGGTACCTTTCCACCACGACACCCTAATAAAAACCTACATGTACAGAAGAAAACGATGTAAGGAGAAAAAAAAACTAGCCCCTTTTAGAAGGACCAGCAAAAATGACTGAAAGAGTTTCATGTTGATGGCACTATGTAAAAAAACATCCATGCATACATCCATCTTTTGGCCAACTTTTGTCCGCGTGCAAGTGAAGACAATGTGACTTCTGGAGGATACTTTTAATACGTTAATATAGGACTGCAAAAAAATTATCACGATATATATTGTCATATTGTCCGATCTCGATTATCACGATTTGCTTTATACTGTTTTTAAATGTTTTTTTTAAATGCCAGTTTTAAAGTATCTGTACTGAAAACAAATGAAGCTACAGAGTATTTCGACATGTTATTAATGTCTTTTGCTCACAATACTCATGGTCCATATTTAAAAAAGTAAACCCAACATTATCTTAGCATTCTAAGCAAATAAATAAAATCCATCAATCCATTTTCTGTACTGCTTATCCTCCTCCCTTATCCTATCCCAGCTGGGCGAGAGGCGGGGTACACCTGGAACTAGTCGCCAGCCAATCGCAGGGCACATATAAACAACCATTCACACTCGCATTCACACCTATGGGCAATTTAGTCTTCAATTTACCTACCATGCATGTTTTTGGAATGTGGGAGGAAACTGGAGTAAGGCACGGGGAGAACATGCAAACTCCACACAGGCAAGGCCGGATTTGAACTCGGGTCCCTAGAACTGTGAGGCAGATGTGCTCACCAATCGTCCAACGAGTCGACCGTTAAATAATATAAATATGGAAAATTACAAGAACAATTTTCACTCAACACTCCAACGAACGCAGAAAAATATCACATAACAGTTCATAGTCCTGAGTATTATTGGAGGTATACAAGATACAAAAGAAACAAAATGCCCCCTCGGGCATACTGAAGACACAGTTGATTGTAAACATGATCATTTTCCAGCTACACTGTCAACATTATTGCTGCTTTCAAATGTGCATCATCTTGAATAACACTACAGATTAGCTAGTTTTGTCACATTGCAAACCACCTGAATAATGACGATGACACAATTGTTTGCTGCTTTGCTCCGGTCGCTGCAGTTTGCACCGCTAGTAGTGGCTAAACTGCTAATGCTATGTGTGTTGGTAGCAGTGAGTGACAGACTGTGCTGACTGCTCGCGTTTATTTATATGCTTTTCATAAAATCACTACCTTAATTTGCTACACGCTGTTTTTGAGACCAACGTTGAGTAACTTAACAATAGCATCGTCTTCAGACGATAACTCCAAGCCATTACCAACATATTTTTCGTAACCTCGGCTCCGTGTATCGTATGCGCATTTATTCATTATGCTTCCTTCTACAACTTGCAAATGAAAGTGGAGCAGGAAAAGGTCAACTCTGATTGGCTGTTGTCATGTACATTCCCACCATGTTTAATAAGAGTAATCATGCACACAGCTGATCGCCATGATCGGACAGAAATTTTGCGCGATCACTAATCGCCATCATATAATCGTCCAGCCCTACTTTAATGTACAAACAGACTAACTAGCTTGAGCCAGAGTTCAAGCATATACCCAAACAACACAGGGACCTCTTAAAGACAACCTGTTCAACAACAATGGACAGATGCTCTTAATCTCGTAAATTATGTCACACTGTTAATTACTTCACTAATGTAATTATAAGGGAGGGGAGGACCATTACGTCAAAAGCAATTTTTCAACCAAACAGTGGTGATAATTGTCTGACTGACAGCTTTCTTGCTGAGGCAAAAACCCCAGCACTGCTATGTATATTTTGTAATAGGTCGACCTCCAATCAAGTGTTTATTAGAGATGGGCACATTGATGTGTGGAATTGATTGTTGACTAGTAATGTCGTGGCACTATTTGGCTGCAACCAGCAGAGGCACTGCTGTCTAAAGAACAACAAAACGAAGTCAAGGCTAAGACATCTGCAGTAGATTCTCCTTAATACAACACCCCCATAGTAGATTATAGAAATTTTGTCAAATGCTCATGCCTAGTATTTATGATCCAATAATTCACCTGATAGTCAATACATATGTACAATTGATAGTGTAAATGTCAAGCTATCCTGTATATGCAACACAAAATAAACAGATGGAACTGCCCACCACAAAATTGTGGATGAGCCCTTTGTATATTAAGAGTAACTGTAACTTCCCATCCTTCACTTCCCCTTTGCCTTTATATGTATTATGTGTGGAAAGGTGAGGCGTAAAGAAATGGTGCAACACTAACATTTAGGGCAATGGAGTTGCATGCAAAGACATCTTTTACACTCAAGTCACTGAGCCTCGACTGTGCTGCATTAATGGCGGTCTAAAAATAGACAATAGGCTACTAAGTAGCTGTAGGGCCCAATTTACCTATTGCTGTACAGTACATGGAGGCAAGCATTCATTCAATCCATATATTCTCATGTCAAAATAAGGGTTTGTATAGAACTTTACAAATGTAACAAAAGAGCACTGAGTGTCATTTAAAAATAAAAAAAACACTGTATAATATATGCCAATATTTTAAGAAACAGGATGTTGATTTGAATGAATGTACAAAACAAAAAGCAGCCATCTCCAGCACATGCAGGTCTGTGAAAAGAATGCCGCTGAAACCCAGCATACCAGGGACCCCATTTTCTCCTGAACAGTCACCTCCTGACAGATGTGCAAACAAGACCTGCACACAGCAGCCATTTTCTCTTGAACTGCTCTGCTGAGTAAAACCCGCCTTTGAAGCTTCTGGTTGGGCTGCAGTCTTGAAGCGCGGGGGAGGGGGGGGGGGGGGGGGGGGGGGGGCTTGGCCAGGGTGTGTGGGGGAGGGGAAGCAGAAGAGAGAGACACACACACACACACACACACACAGAGAGAGAGAGAAATGGTGGAATGGGGGCAGGGTGATAAATAATGATCCTAAAAACAGGTAATCACAACAGCAATTCGTGCACTTCATAGTGTGCGCGTGTGTGTGTGTGTGTGTGTGTGTACCACACACACACACACACACACGCGCAAACACATACAGGAGGAAAACACAGGTGGGAACTGATAACACTCAAGACCTCTCGATTTATATCCAAAGACAGGAGTAAAAACACTGCACTATTTCAGAGTCGTGAATTAGAAAAAAACAAAACAAAAAAATGGTTTCAGCCACAGCTCGCATTGCCAATTTCTGTGGTGCGTTTCCTGATCCGGCGTGTGCCTGTCTCTCTCAGTCACTCAGCGCCAGCAATGTAGGTCAGCAAATTACCCAGCGGTTAACATTCCTTTAAGCCACGACGGATAATGAAATTACCTGCTGATGATCAGTTTCAAAGCTACAGACTACAGATCTCTCCCTGGCACAAAGAGGCCACCCACCCGTGCGACCCGCTGCCCCCAACCTACAGCTACTTTCAGCGGGTTCACAATGAAATGGGTCATGGCGGTAACACCGATACCACGAGAAGCTCCAACGAGCTGCTTGTCACCCTGGCTATGGTAATCCAAGACCCCATTATTCGATAGATTCTCAGTAAAACAAGGCTTACATAAGCACTTTCTCTTTCGATAAATAACCGCATATGCTATTGTTGCGTATGGGCGTATCTACTATCTAGTGTGTACTCCCTGCTCAATAAATGGGGGATGGTGACAAACAACAAGGATCGCTGAAAGGATTCATCATGGAAGCCTCGATTCACATGGGAGCATCTTGGCAAACTCCCACTTTGCCTACTGGAATTGCGCTACAATTACTGCAGAAACCCAACTTCAAGAGCCTTAAACTGTTCAAAGACAAAGCTAGGTATCATTTTAATACTATTAATTCTTCTCACCCCCTTGGAGTTTGTGTTCCAAATGACCACATAGATTACTTTAAACGTGCCAAGTATCTCGCGCCCGATTATCAAAGCACAAGATCATGTGATTCGCTTATAGGACTGGTCAGAAACATGCCTGCTAATAAGCGATAATAGGGCAGATTTGAACATGAGATAGCTTGCTCTGATGAATAATATGCATATAAATGAGGATATAGCATGGTTAGTCACACAAAAACAGCCTACGGGGTCACCACGGGGCGAATCGAATTCTGTGGGAAACGCTGACCTCAATGAAAGAACACTAACACAAAAAAACAAAACAAACAACAACAAAAACATACCAGCACAGCGCTAGACAACTTTTGTATGGTGCAGTGCTATCAAGCAAGGAGCCATTATGGTCGGCTCATTTCAACAGCAGTATTGCAGAGTGCCTGCCTTTAAATTGCCTTCAATCTGACTCACGTCAACACGGCTATTTTCTTTTGACAACAAACCTGTGATATTTCAGACCCAAACCTCTGTTGCTTATTATAGATAAATCCATCTTATAAGGACTCATTTCCATTATGTCAGACATGGACTCAAAAGGGGGTGGGGGTGGTGGTTGGGGAATAATGCATTAGAATGTTTTGACATTGAACAAATGGCCCCAAAGGACTAATCGGCAGCAAGTCGTCAGTGTTCTGATTTATTATCTGGCTAATATAACTGAGGTACAGAGGTACTCAAAAAGGTCAAACACTATACAAATTAATTTTAATGACAAATGAGGGGGGATAACAAAGATGTATAAGGTGCTTATGCATCTCATTTTTTAACTTTTATTGTCAGACAAGTATGCAATGAAATCAACCACGAATATAACATACAAGGTTAAAATAAACCTACATATAACAAGCTACCTTTTTATCACAAGCAGCAAGCATATGGCAGTTTACCAATCCACGGCTTGTGTGAGAAGCCAACATTGTAGTCTACAAACCTCAGCGCTCCTTTTCCTTTATAAATTCAAACAAATGGGACTCGACAGAATATCAAATTCAAAGTCCAATGGGAAATGGAAAAAAAATAGGAAGTAGAAAACAACAACCAGAAACAGGTAACAGTGCTTAACAGAACCAACACTTTTGCTCGATCATCCACATGGATACCGACAACCATCTCTGACTGGCATGGCATTGAAAGAAAATCTTTAATTACTTTGACACCGCCGGAGTCTTTCTGCCTGAAATGAGTCAGCTTACTTCAAGACAACTTCCAGTGGATTTCTTCTAAAATTCTTCTTCTTGTCTTACCACTGTCCTTTTTTTTCAGAGAAAAAGAGACACATATTGAAAGAGGAATATTCAAAACATGCACTTAATCCTTTGATTCTGGCTGAAATTAAGTGGAGTAAATTGCGTTGGCTTCACGCAAGATAATAGTTTGATGTCAAAAATTTGTACTACTTGTAACACATACTTTTCCAGAAAATTGTGGTCAAATTCCAAAGTTTCTACGCTTTAAGACGTTTGACCTTCAAGGTACCACCGTACAAAACGAAGACAAAACAATTTATTGTAGGAGCTGTCCAGAAACCGTCCCCCGTTTTCAACCTCATCCTATCTATTAGTCAAATAGCCTGATATGGATGCTGTTGGGAGCACGATCATGATGCCTGCATGTGTATATGACAGTGTGGGGGTGGGTGGCAATGAATATATTGTGTGTGTGGTGTGTGTTGAGGAGATTGCGGGACACAGACAGTGCCTCAGTGCAGCATATGTACATACAACACAAAATCGTCAGCCTTAATGGCTCTTCTTAATACAAACCAGACGCTTGTTTAACATGGTACCAATCCCTTATGCATTTATAAACGTACAAGATGATAGAGGACATATACAGCGTAAAATCGAGGCTCCCGTGAGACAGTGTGACAGGTTCTTTATGTTGTGTGCTGTGTCAAAGAACAAGCATGCATCTGCGATACAGAAAATCGTATGTAGAGAAGTGAGAGTACAGTGACAGTGATGATACAAAGAGCTACCTCACTCCTGACAGGATGTGAAACTATCACTTTTTCAAAAGGAAATGTTATAAATGGGTCTATCTCAAGAACGGTTTAACTATGAGAAAATAATTTCAGCCACGTCTTTCGTTAGTACATGTATGTTCCCAAATGCAAAGCAAAAAATAAAGAAACACTGTCCTTGAGGTGGTAAGTCGTCAACACAAAAGCTTGGGCCGGGCAATTATTATTTTTTCGGCATCACAAGGACTGCACAAATAAGCTGTAAACACGGCGCCACGCACTGTGGGCAATACAAATGTTGCTATGGCAACCAGTAGATCTCGCTTCTCTGTCAACAGCTGCTCATGCCACCCGAAGCAGCCCCCACACTCCTCGCACTTCCCTTCCATCCGACTTTGGGGTCAAACCGAAATACTCACCTTCATTCCGAGCCATGCCGTTCCTCGACTTTGTACAGTGCAATGCTATTACTACACCTACATGATCTCCCTTTTAGTGGCAATGCCACTTTGTAGAGAAACTACCATACTCACGTGCAAAAACTGATTGTGATCTGATTTCCAGGCTCCCAAACACGTCAAGTAAACCCTGTTTGTGCTTATTTTCGGTTCAATAATATTCACTACAGATCAGTCTGATGATAGGGGAATGGTGGCTGTTGCTATGAGGATTATCCAAATTTATGCTCATGTCAACAGAATTTCCTGAGGGATCAATTACATATCTACAGTGGATAAAAAAAACCTACACAGCCCTGTTCAAATGCTATGCTTTTGTAATATAAAAATGAGACTAAGACAAATAATTTAAAATATTTTCCCACTATTAATGTGACCTACAACCTGTACAACTCAACCGGAAAATGATTCAATCTTTTATTGAGAGCGGAAATAAAAGAACTTAGATAAAGTGGTTGCACAAGTACACACAGTCTTACAACTGTGGATGTGAGTATTTCCAGAATTAACCAATCACTTTCAAAACCTGTTAAATTGAAAGCCCCTTTTATTAACCCCAAATAAAGTTCAGCTGTTCTAGTAGTCTTGTTTTCGTGCATTTTAGCAGAAGTCTAAAGGATTTGCGGTAATACTAACTGGTATTCGGAATTGTTCATAATTTCCTTCAGATTGTCTAAGGCCCCAGTTCCATCTGAAGAAAAACAGCTCCCAAGGATGACGCTGCCACCACCACGAGTAAGTGTTGCATTTGCACTAAGTAACTATGAATATGTTTTTTTTCCTTTATAAATGAAATCATTTAAAAAATGCATTTTAAGTTAAATTGGGTTATATTTGTCTGATATTTGCATTTGTTTGATGATCTTAAACGTGGGGAAACTATGCAAAAATATAATTAGACAAGGGGCCCAATACTTTGTCACGCTACTGTATGAAGAAGACGGGAGACTGTTGTCACATGTATTAAACAGTCAGTACTTCCCAGAAATTCCTGCAGCTCCGCTGTTGCTGTTGGCCTATTTTTAGCCTCCCTGCCCAGTTTTCTCTTGTCTGTTCATCAATTTTGGAGAAAAGTCGGGTTCTTGGTAATGTCACTCCTGTGCCATATTTTGTCCACTTGATGACTGCCTTCACTGTGATCCACAGTGTCTGTTATTTCGCGGAAATACTTTTGTACCCTTCTCCTGTCTGATATTTTTGAACAATGATGCTGAGGAGGTTTTCTGCTGAACAATGCCTTATACTGTTAGATGTGACTACAAAAATGCCAGGAAAATCCCATTATAACATCTGAACTTTATTGGGGATTCATCAGGGGCATTTTAAATGAATTAAATTAAATGATGATGTGTGCAGACTCACAGTTAACATGAGTTTTAATGTAATTAATTCTTTCTGAACACCGCAACATCAACAGTTTTAAGAGGGTGTTACACTTGTGTAAACACTTCAGTTATTTTTACTTCCCCTCTCTTAAAGATCTATTTTCTAATTGAGTTGTACACGTTATAGGTCTCAGTATAATGGTGGTTTTGAAATGATTTATCTTGGTCTCATTTTTTTCTCATCACAAAAACCTGGCATTTGAACAGATATATACTTTCATATACACACCTGTGACTTGTAAAGCATTTTCAAAATATGAAAGCATTTGTAAAACCTTTAGTTGTTCCTTGGATTGAGTATTTAATTTCGCCCACACTCACTACAGTTTACCACTGTAATATAGCCTATTTATTACGAGCTACAGACAGGAATACTGTCATATCTGTATTGGCACAGTTTTACAAAACCAGAGAGTAGACGTTTCAAAGTCAAGAGGGCTTAAGAAAAATAGCACACAGTTTCAAATCAAAGACATTTTGAGACAAAGTCCTCAGTTTCAGAAGACTTTTAAAAGAACAACCATGCAAAAACAAAGTAAAAGAGTTGATAACTAAAAACATTCATCTCAAATCATCTTCCCCTACGGAAATTAATAGAAATGCAAATAATCGGTTCAACCCTCCACAAACAGCAAAACAAAATAGTAGAACGTTTTTAATCGGCAAAAACTACAGTATTGCACTTAAAAAATAAATTAACAAAGACAGCGGTCTCTTCTAAGGTCAGTAAGAAGGAGCAGAGAGTCGTTTTTCGCAACGGATAAAGTATACCTATAAGAAATGTTATATTGTCTGTCTACATGTGTTGCTGCACCATTTGTGTTCAAATATTCAGCACTTAAATTGTTATAACGACAGTAACACTGATGCTAGTTTCAATAGCCCCTCTATGATGTTTTGCATTGCATGTTAGCATTAAGCTAATGGACTTACGCAAAGCAAAAAGTTATGTGGTTTGGTTCAATACAAAAGACGTAATTGTTTATTTTGTGTTTAGTTTTATAATAAACTTCAACTGGGAGTGGCAATAAGCCGACTGAAACAAGTGCTTGGCCTCTTTTTAGAAGAATTGCTTACTATCTGCTGCTTTTGTGTTGTTCGCTGCCACCATGCAGCACTTGTAACTCAACTCAGCGAGTTTTTTTGTTTGTTTTCTTAAATTGGCTGACTGATGGCTCGTATCTCGAAAAACTTCTAATTGGAGGTACCACTGTATACTTTTGGAAATAATTTGTCCATTTATGGGACTTCTTTAGCCATGATTTCATTTATTGCTATAGTTCAGCGAGCCATTGCAGTTTAGAACGATGGCTTGCATTTCCACAGCGGGGTGGGTAGGACGCATAAATAGTGTGACATCACAGCAGCTCAACACAGTGGAACTCGCCAAAAAATGCACGGGACAGGTTAAATAAATAAACAAATAAAAAATGTGACGATTGGCTGGCAACCAGTTCAGGGTGTACCCCGCTTCCTGCCCGATGATCGCTGGGATAGGCTCCTGCACGCCCGCGACCCTAGTGAGGAGAAGCGGCTCAGAAAATTGATGGATGGATGGAAGGATATAATGTGACATCACAGCAGCTCACCACAGTGGAACTCGCCAGCAAATTCAACAGAGACACAGTAAACAAAGGGCAACAATGGAAGACATCCAACATTTTGGTTATTTCCTCTTGGCATGTGGCTATTTATAACACGAAGAAGGCAAGCTTTGTTACTTGTTTTCTTCCTATTCCATTTCTGTTGTAGCACAGAGGTTATTCTCCATCAACTAATCATTGGACTGCTGCTCTGTCTATAACACATTTAGCACAGTTCGTACTCCAGCAAAATGTGTGCCAAACAGCAGTACGGATGTGTTGTTTTGGCATCTTTTATTTCTAAGAAAAGAAAAAAAGGCACTTTGCAAACTGCACTGCAGTTAAAAGTGGGCTTTTGTCTATAGTTTTAAAAAAAAGAAGGCTTTACTGGGTTGAGTTGAGGCCATCCATATTGTTTCTTGAGGTCTTGGGCTGCTTTGCCTGGACATTATTCACTTGTTAAGTGAAGCACCATACAAATTCCCTCCTTTGGCCTAACTGGAGCATATAGCAAGCCCAGTACACTTAAGAATTTCTATCACTACTTCTATCGGTCATCACATCATTAATAAAAGACAAGCAAGTCCGCCGATTGGCAGCTCGACATACTTATCGCACAACACCGCATTTATATACTGTTTGACGGCGGTTGTGGTATACTTTGGAACATGTGCTTTTCCTTCTTTGTACTTATCCCACCATTATGCTAAAACTTAACCTCTGTAGCATCTGAAATCTTGTTACACATGTAGGTAAGCTTTATCAGATTTTTTTTTATCCTGACAAAGACTAATCTGCCTTGTCTACCGAGTGTCACTAATGATTACCAGCTTTGTGGTAATAAATGCTCTGTAGTGTATATCAAGGAAGATATCGCTTCATTATACTGACCTCTATGAGTGTTCTTAACCTGCTAATATTTTGTGTGACTTTGTTATTTTATAAAAGAAAGAATTCTGTAATGATCCACTTCAGATATAGACAGCCATTGAGACTACAGTACAATAGTACAGTACAACGTAGATTTCTGATTCTGAACATAATTTTCTCAGTACTGCCAAAAAAAAAAAAAAAGAAATTGTATTACTTATTTCATTACATACACAAAGACACCTATTATTATTGACACGTCAGCTCAAAACAGAACGCTCATTAGCCGAAGATGCTGGCCCAAAGTAACAATCGGCAAAATTTTTGACGATGTTGTGACACAGCACCGAGTAGAGGAGGAGCAAAATATTAAAAATACAGTGTAACAATCAGCAACAGTCATACGCAGTACAAGAAGTCACGTTCAGTTTGCCTCGTAGTTACAATACTGGTTTTCCATTAGAATGGTTTATGGCTTACAAGTGTTATTCATACAAATATTTACTTTAATTATTATGAATTTAATACTGCATTAGCTAAAAGTTAGTAATGGATCATGGTGCTTTCAGACTTGCATATAAATTCAGGTTACACCTTCACCGTACGAGCAGTGAAATATTGATCACAACAGCAAATACTGTAGCTAAACACAACAATAAATAACTAAACACAACAGCAAATGAAAAAACAACAACAAATGAAAAAACAAAACAACATTAAGTTACCGGAAAAGGAAGGTACTGGTCGGGGATAAGACTCATCACTGCTAAGACGAACCTACAGGAAGAGTTGTGTTTACTTTAGTTGTGTTCTATTGTGTTTAGTTATGTCATTGTGATTAGTTATTTGTTGTTTTTTGATTTGCTGTTGTGTTTAGTTATTTGTTGTTGTGATTAGTTATTTGCTGTCTTGTTTTTTAACTTGCCATTGTGTTTAGTTATTTGCTGTTGTGTTTTGCACTTCAGGGCCACTGTACATTCTGTAAAAAAAAAATGTTTTTTAAAAGAGACCAGAAGTAACTGTTCTAAAAATGATTGTCAACCTTCTAAAAGTACCAAAAAAAATACACCGATACACCTTCATTTCTTATGAACTATGGTTTCATTTGAAAAGGACAGGGTTCCCCCCCACCCCAAGATAGCCTCATGCTCAGTCTATTCATTTGAATTCAATTAATCATTGGATGTGTGTGTTTTGGATGTGAGCTTGTCTTAAGCTTCCGGACAGTCAAGGACAAAAAGGAACATTGATGTCTATAAATTCTTTGGGTTTTAAAAAAAAAAAAGGCAACAATTTTGATGATAGGAAACAAGGAGATGAAAAGCCTAAGAGACTTTGATGTAATAATGCATTATCTGCCATTGTAACACAGAAATTACCAATGACTACATAATGTTGTCCACTGTGTTAATTACCATAACATTCCATAAAAGACCTTTGAGAGCTCTGCCTGGGTTGTGAATGAACTGCTCTGTCCCATTCTATTCTGGGCAGACATTGATCCAGCATTGTAACCAACATAACAGCAGCGTAATGCGCTATCTCATCTCCATCAACCAGGAACATTCGTAGTTAGTGTAAAGGGAGTTTGTGAGATGGGAATCACAGAATGTGACAAAAGTACATTGCTGAAAAATGTGTTTATGTTACAATTCATACGAAGAGATTATCAAAGTGCTATCGCATATGATAAAGGCCAATCTGTAATTCAGTCCAAGATGGAATCAGCGAACATTAATCCTCCATGTCACCTTTAACGCTACACTCTGTCTCCAGTGCCTCTGGAGCAGCAGGTGACAAATATCGCACAAGTAATGATCACCCAAGATCTGACAAGTGTCAAATCCCATGCAGAGGTTTCATAGTCATCTGCTTAAAATTATCTGTGCTCTTGCCTCAGTTATACGGTGCACATGCACGAATGAAATGGCTTGCAAAATGACATCTCATTTGGGATTTTATGAGGAAACAAACACAGAAAATGAACATTATGCAGTTGCAACAGACACGTAAAGTAATTATATTATTCAAGTATTCTACTTTTTTTAATAAGACAGAAGAGTTCAAGTTTCACATTTTTAAACTGATAACTGAGACCATCCCTTTTCAATCTTTATCCTGTTCGATAAGCACTGAAGCCAATTGCGGCTGACGACACCCTGGATTGTTTTTGCCAGGCAACTACAAGGCGATGTTGCTTGGGTCGTTGAGCAACAATCCACGCTACTAAATGCATCAAATCAGCTACGTATGTGAACCACAAGACAGCCAAAGAATGATAACTGCACAATAAGATGATTTAAAAAAAAAAAAAAAATCCGAAAAAATCTTCGTCCGGAAGATTTTTCTTTTTCTTTTTTTTCCTGTTTCCATGCCAGTGTTGTATTGAGCAGGTTAATGCTGCTCAGACGGGCTGTCATAGCGGCAGTTCTTTTTACTCGGAATTGGACAGATTAGTCGGCTGTTAGAAGAGTTAACTCTACGACTTTGCATCGACGTATAGCGTTTCTTGGCAACTAACTGCTAATCACGTGTTTTTCTGGAATTTCTGCTTCCAATCGGTGAATTAACAGAAGACTTGCAACTTGCACATCTGTAGCCACCGCTAACTACAACGCTCTGTGGAGCATCGAAATGTATTGCATTAGACGGTGACAGTCTACATACATCTGCATCCATGAGAATTAAAATAACATGGTTGTTGATTAAAATGGCGATTAGCCTTGCTAGCGTCAGATATTACTTTTTGCTGCTAGTCTTAAAATATTCACCCCAGCGGGACCACTCGACTGGCAGTGAGGAAAGAGGACAGCGGTGCAAATTAAAGCTCCACCTTCATTGCTAAAATGTTAAATCCAATAATGTGCGGTCAACAGCTATGTGATAATGGGAACTTTATCCATATCACGATGTGTCGTAACTCGAGATGTCACAGGATTCACAATATCACACTATTAAAAGTGCCTCGATATTGTCGTGGTCTTATCTATGTATAAAATAATGAGCCCTTGTGCTCAAAATTTAGTTTTTGGTGGGCTATACTTAAACACGTCTCTTAGCCGGGCTACTGCAGCACTGTCTCTATTTCCTTGTTATAGTATTTAAGCACCTGATTGGCCGAGTAACCCATGTGACCACATCACAAGAAATACACTGATGATTGGCTGACTGGCCCATGTGACCGAAATGCTGCATTCATATGTTTACAAAACGTCGGTTGTGCCGGCTGTATCTGGGTTACATAAGGGACATATGTTAATTGCCGGATATTAAAAAAGTAGTAGTGAAAACTAATATGAATTGCAGAACACATTGATCATCGCCACTTCAAAATAAACCCCACCCTCGAGCTGCAGGCCAGTGTGGGCGTGTCCGCTAAATGCTCCCCTTCAGCTGTCAATCAAGCATGTGTCTGTAGCTCGGCTCACATAGCCACAAGCTGACTGTCGCTGTGTCTATTAAACAGTTAACTTTCCCTAATGTGTCACTGTTATGTGGATGCACCCGCAACACAAAACCAAGTCAGACGGATGAGCCGACGCCGTACTGGCGTGCTCGATGCCTCGTTAGCTTGCTAGCCAGTTAGCTTGTGAGCTAGCGCACATAGTAAGCAGTTATATTTGAGTGCATTAATTTAAGCAAAACGGGCACACTTTAGGTTTGTCCCTTCAATAATGCCATGACTGCTCCCAAGCATAATCTGTTGTGACACGCATTCGTTCGTCACATTCCGAAGAGAGATACAGTAAATGCAGGCGTGTAATTGTTTCCCGTGTCCTAATGAATAGTTAGCACACAAAACCTAAGTATCTAACACCCTGGGGTGCTCAGTATGTGTTATTTGATGCGTTATAAATAACTTTAAAATCAGCGCTAATCTTATTAGCATGTCCAATCAGGTCCCTCTGCTGGTTACTTATTAGTATTACAGTTGATTGACTGCATATCAATCCACCAACATTGCGCAAGACCTTGCGATATGACTATTGCGCACATGTACTGTACATTGTGATGACAATGCTCAAAAGATATATTGTGTAGCGCGAGTGTAAATATGAATGGTTGTTCGTCTATATGTGCCCTGCGACTATCTGGCAAACAGTTAAAGCCTCCCACCCAAAGTCAGCTGGGATAGCCTCCAACACGCTCGCGACCCTAGTGAGGATAAGCAGTTGAGAGAATGGATGGATGTGTGGATATTCCGCATAATAGTATTTTTCATCATTTGTCTGTCGATGTATGTATTTACGTGAAACCGGTCTGTGGCGCAAAAAAAGTTGGGGGTCAATGTACTGTGCTGAAAAAAATATCAATATCTTCAATTAATCGATTTTGACTCGACTTTCATTACATTATAGAACTCTCGAGTTCTTAACGACAACAAATTACTAAATACTATGATAAAATAATCAACTCCAGATATAGCAACCCTCATGATTTCTGAAATTCTTTCCTGCTTTCGGGACATCAAAATAGATCCTTCCGATTTTCAAAAACCATGCATTCTTCATTATTCGCATAACACAACACATAATGACAGAAAACCCATTGCTTGACAGTATATGTACTATGCTGTTACCTAATCATAACGCCACGTAATGTTTGCCACAATACTCAAATATTTTCTCATCTTGCATCCAAGCCTTCTCTCCATTAGCAGCAACTCCCCTGCATTCTACCACTCCATTTAACTGCTGCCTCTCAAGCCATCAACCATGCCAATTTACTTAATAGCTTGGATAACTGTCTTGGCATCTCTGTTTCAGCTCATAACTGGTTCAATTCTTACTTTGCTAATACATATTTAAGTGATTGTTTTAGTAATCATGAGTCAGCTATCTGTCGTGGAGTCCTTCACGGGCCCTGCCCTTGGGCCAGTTCTCTCTGGGACTTGTGTTCAGTCATCATCACGCAGCTGTTATGCCAGTGATATAACATAAAATTTCTTCACTGTGTGAGGTGCAGATACAAAGAACAGCTTCAATGAGCCTTGGCTTTTTAAAACACACACACACACACACACACTTTACATAAATTGCCTGGTTTTGTATTTTGATGATGTTAGGGGAGAGAGCAGTCTTTTCACAAGCAGTTTGAGAAGTGTATTCCATATTTGTCTCCCATGATTGCAAAGCCACAAGCAAAGATTGGATATGTGAATTTCTTTCACACAAACAATAAAAAAAAAAAAAAAAGAGTCTGAAATTCTGGCTTGCTGTTACAATGTAAACATAACACTATGAATGTATGCTGTCGGACTTTTGGACACAGTGCAATTCCCAAGTTCTAAATACCAGCATTACATATAGATTTGGTTATAAATGCAGGTCCCAGAAATATATCCAGTGGCTTTCTACAAGACTCAGAATACACTACGAGATCCTGTTGATTACATGTTGGGGAAAAAAACACACCATGCCTTTGCCCTAGATACTGTACACTTCAGATTACTCAATTCATTCCTAACCCACAAACGTTCCATATCTTGCGAATTTCTTCCTTGTATCATTCCACTGCTCCGACTGAACTGAAAACAAATAAACACAGTTGGCTGTTTGGCTGTTCTTTTACATGACAATAGGGTTTTTGGAGAATAAAAATACAAACATTTCATAATGTGTTGCAAAGTGAAGGTTTTTTGACAATGGTGGTGTGACTGTTGCCATGTAAAGGTTTAAAGTAGTGGTCTGTGAAAATAAAATGTCAAGCGCATGAGTGTAATTTGTCCGTCTTACAATGCAATAGTACGTCACAGATAAAATAATGGCGGAAATTGGCTGCAGCTATCGAATACTTTTAGAAATGAGTATTCTACCAAATATCCTTTTGATTAACCAAGTAATTGCATAAAAAAATATTTTGCATTTTTAAAGAATAATGTGCATGTGAGGTGCAGGTCATATTTTTGTCTATTTGGGGTCGCCATCCTCACGGTCTACTGAGGTATCTGTGACTTTGAGTGTGTATGGATTTGAAAGGAGGGTGACGTGGGCGTCAGTGAATGAGAGTGTAGAGTTGGCTGGCTGTGTGTTTTGAGTGACTCGGTGTAAGTTGTAGCCATAGCAGATTGTGTAATTATGTACTTATTACATGTTTGTTTTCTTACCGTTTATTCAATAAAGTGATTTAAAGCGCACTGGTGACTGTCTATCCTTCACCACTTGCAGGGGTATTACTATACATTCTAACTAGCGAGAGTAGGCTATATCAAATTTGCTAACAACGATATGTTACCTTGCTGCCGATTGTAAACGGACTGTTGGGGTAGACATTGCACTTCATCTTTCTTGTTAAGTGTGAAATGATCCCAAACTTTGGACATTGTCTTTTATGGACTCTTTCCTCTTGGCTTTGCAACAATGTATTCTACATGGAGTGGTACATGCGACTGTAGTAATATTAGACCATGTGGAAAAATTATCCCTGTAAAGCTTTGAGGCAGAGATTTTGCTTCAAACTTTTGTTGTAATCAAATTATATGATTAACAATTGTAGAGAGTGATACACCAAAATTTGCAACCGAAAATGGCCTAAAAGTGCATTTTTGGCTGAAAGACTTTTGTGGGCTAAACAGGATGTTGTAATGACGCAAGCAAAAACCATGGCCAGCATGTGCGTCTCTGCATTAACCTTGGAGGGGCCACCACTGAAGTGGCGTGCTGTCTCAGTCTCACTGTTTAGCGGCTACGATGGTCCGTCCGTTTTGACGGTGTTGACGAACAACGGACAATACGAATGGCCAATAATAAATAATGAGTTTCCCTGCCGAACCCATCATGTTGCGTCAGTACAACCATGCCAAGTGAGGTCGGCACACAGCACATTTAGTAGCGGCACGCAACAGCCGCTAATTTTTGTAGCCTACTGCTGCAGCCGTGGGAGAGAGCTGGAAGGGAAGAGAGAAAAAAAATTATGTTCCTCTCGGAAGAAAGGACGCGAGACAGCCCAAGGCTGGATGTCCACATCCTCAACAGATGACATCGTTGACAAGAAAGGCCCGAAAAGTTTGGTAGTGCGGAGTTCTTTTGGTTTTGTGAAGTCTGACAAGAAACAGTAGCGTGCAGCCCCCATCTGAAAACAACAACAAAATTGTATCGCAAAAGACATGCTACCAAAGCAAATACAGTAGGGGATTCAAGTGGATGATTAAACTAATGGACCCTCATTACCAACTCCCTGGGGATAAATTGGAATTGGAAAACTTAAATGCTTTTGCATAATAAGATTATGCGTTTTATTTTCCTTACATGGTTGTATAATGTTCCATGCCATGTTAAATGGGTTTCAACTTGTATAGGGATTTGCTACTTTCAAGGTGCTCAAATCGCTTTGACACTGTCTCCTCATTTCCTTACTGATGACGCAGCATCAGGAGGAACTGGCGATTCAGTATCTTGGACATGGTCACAGTGGCCGGGGATTGAACCCACAACTTTTGTGTCGGGAGAAGACCACTCTTACCACCTGAGCCAATGCTGCCTTATGTCCAATTTTTGCCATTGAAAAAAAAAAAAAAAAAAAAAATTGAAAAAAACGTCTAAATAAAAGGTTAAGAGTAACACCGACCATTTAAGATTAGTGATTTGTACTATATAGCGATATATATCAAATGATGTAAAAAAATATATATATATATTGTGGTAGGATTTAAATTTTCAAAATAGACTATGTGGGGACTGGGCACTAGTGTCGGTTTGTGTAAAAATATGAAATTGACCATATTTGGACATTGGAAATTTCCACCAAAACAGCACAATATCTACACGATTACTAACTAAAACCTGTTAAAGAAATGTCAATATTCCTTTTTCTAAAGTTGCAGTGATTGAGGAACAAGTCAGTTTCCAACCTCTGGATTTGCCATCGCGAAGCCTGGAATCAATCTCTTCCACCAACCTCAATCGCTTCCTCCTGCAACTTTTTATTTACATTTCATCGACACAGTATCTACTCCAGGTAACAGAAAGGTCCCAGGCTATAAAAACAACCACACTACATCTAAAATAAGCGTAAATAAATAATAATTATAACCTCAACTGACCAGTACTTATATGGACGTTATTTTAGAGTAACCGCTGAGTCTGCCAGTTGGCTGGAGGCCCATGTGCACTGCATGTCCCTTTTAGAGAGAGAGAATTGCCAACTCCCCCCAATGGTCTATCATAAGTAAATATTGCAACAAAAATATTTGGACAGCTTGATATAGGCGTTACAGCAGCAGAGGGTCATCGCTGGCTTTCTCGGGGACTTCCTTGCCCTACTTCTGCACAGGATACAATGCTGTTTTGAACACGGAGTCCTTTAAAATGAGCCAATGGAGTCGCTGCCGTCTCTTAGGTGAATTGGCTCAGAGTCCCCCAGCAGATTTGAATGGCTTGGCCAAATGACGAGTGGCTATAATCCACCACATGAGGTCTTCAGTTTGTTTCTAGACTGAAGCATATCATCAAAATAAGATAGTGTCATCTCACAGCTGAGATAGTGGACTTTCATATGACTACAAAATGTAAGGATGGGGGGGGGGGGGTGAGAAAAAAAATCTAAACATCAATTCGAAGCCTGTGATTTTTGGGAAATTACACAGGGTAAAAGACACTATGCCAAAAAAAAAAAAGTGACCAAATCATCAACCTCTCAATGAGAGGATTTAATGACATTCAATGTACACACTAACATTGTTAGTGAATGGGAACATTAGAGTAGTTGCAGGGCAGTCATAAAACACTATTGTTCTTTTAATGGCTGGCACTAAAACTGTTTCTTAAAATGACCGCAATTAAGGGTTCATGGCAAATGCTCAACTTTGGTGAGGATTCTGGTGAACAACCTGGTAAAGTAGGTCAGTAGTTTAAACAAACCAGTTCCACTGTTTAATTGATTTGATAGTTTTAACTTGTTTTTTTTTGTGTGTGTGTTTTTTAAGAGTTGGGTCTGTAGTAGAAGGCCTTTGGTGTTTCAACTGTTGGTGACTTTTACTTACAGCTTAATACATACAAGTCGCAGGGCCAATCATACTTATTATATTCGAATTAGTAGGCTTGGCTGCCCAGTATTGACCCTCAGAAGGTACTAACAGCGTCTGCACATACTTGATCTCATAACTATGAAATACAGATTACAATAAGATTCAGTTTTACGTTAAATAAGAGGATTTGTTTAGCTCCAATGTGACGTATTGGTCCGGTTAAGAGTTTACACGTAGAATCCCACATAGCTGTGTTTATTTTGTTTGAACTGACACTGCTGGTGTGTTTACACCCAGTCATTTGGGATGGGTAACATTAGATGTATGTACAGTAACATGAACAGTTTCTTGAAAACCGAGGAGCAACCTATAGTACAGTTGGATGTCCTTCCCCTCCCCCACTCAACTGCTTCCCAAGTCTGCATGGCAATATAAATATTTATCATATTTCCAAATGTGATGAAAAATAAGAGAAAGTTGCACTACGTGAGCTGAATGGTTTCAGCATAGTTTATAAGCTGAAGTAGGCATTGTTGTCTTTTGCCCAAATTGAGATAAAAGCGTTTTTGGAAACTTGTTTTTAATGATTAAAGAGGAGATATGAAGGGAGTGTAAACAATCCTGAGGGTAAACAGTTGGTAACCGAAAGGCAAACGGGGCTTATAAAGGGGGAGAATTGTGGAAAAATAAAAAAGGGACAGGCAGGAATTTCAACACACGTGTGGAGTCAATGGGGATATGAGCCGGTAGCCCCCGCTCACACACACACACACACACACACACACACACACACACGTTCAGCGCTTAAGCACTCGTTTCTTCCTCACAACCACAATAAAGGTGAACCAGCGGTTTTCCACTTTTTTTTAAAAAACAACAACAAAATTAACAATTTTTTAAAAAAAAGGCAACTTGAAAGCGTACCTTTCGAAATTACGAGAGTGAACTCGTGGTGTCCACCGCCGCCGCCTCTTCCTCTTCCACAAGGAGATTCTCCAACTTCAACAAGCTAGCAACGACTTTCCTCCCATTTTACTCAGCGTCATATTTCAAATTCCGACCGCTGGTGTATTTTTTTTTTCCGGGGTGGGGGGTGGGGTGGGGGCAAATCGGCTACGACCCAGGTGGTGGTGGGGGAAGGGGGGAGGGGAGTAAAGAAAAAAAGAATAATAATAAAAGCCGAGTTAGCGTGTCGCCACTGCGGGCTACTACGGAGGAGTTCGCCGTTCACTGAGAACCAGAGAGGGGGGGGTGGGGGGCACGCGAAGCGACAGCGGCAAGCAGCCGCTTAACGCCAGGGGTAGAGAGACATTCGAAGACAGCACAGAGAGAGAGAGAGAGAGAGAGAGAAAGAGAGAGAGAGAGAGAGAGAGAGAGAGGGGTGGGGGATGGGACGGGACGTTGCTTCTCACTGACCTTAAACCTGAATATTGAACGCTACATAACCGAAGCGAATAGGCTCCTCATTAAGCCTGTCTGCCATTTTAGACCTCGTATGTCTCACAACGGGTTGTATTTGGTCGTTTTGTGTGTGTGTGTTTTTTTTTAATTAAACAAGCCCCTTATGCTTCAAATGCCACTACTTACTTCACCACAAAAGGCGCTCGTTAAAATAGACTGAAGCGTCAAATGTCGCCGTTGATATCGTCTCGGGAGTGTCAATGCTACAGTGTGACGGGCTATACAGAAGGAGCATGTTAGCAGCAGGCCTCGAGGCGAAGTCCCCCGGCCCCTCCCCTCCCCCACCCCCAACGCGCGCGGCTCCTCTTTTTCGCCTGCCCGGTCAAGGCGGCGCTTGATGAATTCTCCTTTCGCCTTGCCCAGTCATTCAGATTTGGAAAGTAAATAACAAGTTGACATCATTACGGCTCCACACAAGTGTGACACATTCCTTTGCCTACCGTAATGACCACAATAGGGGCGCAACCACAACCGTATCGAGCGATTTATTTAAAAACAAATTCCCATCATGCCCCAGTGCGGTTTCCCCTCACATGATGCTGTTGAACTACATACCGATGATATTTTATGTATACACTGTATTTCCCCTACAAGTGTTTTTTTTTTTTTTCCCCAGTTACGAGCCGTGGTTTAGACTATTTCTATTTTTTGCCAGAAAAGCAAATATTACAGGCGCAACATGACAAGATGTCCCCGAAAATGACCATCAAAATGATGATGTGATGTGATATGTTAACCACCATTTCTCAATTTCTGTCTCCTACGTTGTGTGCGACGTTGGATATTTCACTTCACAATGGCCTGAGAGTACAATCCAATCCGGTACACTCCGCTTATATTCATGGTGTCATTCGCACTGTGTTTTGTAAATTTTGCAGATAAATCACATCCAGCGGTTCATTAAATTCAAAAAACATTGTTTTTCCTGATTCCGGGGTTCATTGTATTACTTTGGCATTAAAGGTGTTTCTCGCCGAGTCTCCATACTGTAAGGGGCCTGGCAGTGTGCTGTGTAGGACGCCAATTCCTTTATCTTCAAAAGGCAGAGATCAACTTTGGCCTCTTATTCCTATTGGAATTGTCATTTTAGTCTGGAATGTTTGTCATATGACAAAAAGAATGAAAAATATTGTGTCAACTTGAGTGGGTGGAACACGTTACCACTCTTAGTTATTGTTTGCACTGAGCCACAGGCAGTTCTGGCACCAACAGCACAATACAAAATATGAGATGGCAACCATGGCGACAACAAGAGCTAAGACTCGCAACGACAGAGCCTGGCATTCACCAAAGAGCCTTTTTGTGTCACACACGCTTGGAACGGAAATGCCACTTTTTTTCTTTGTTTATACATGAAAAGACCAACTCTCAGTACTTTGTGACCTCCTGCTTCTGGCATACATGTTCACTGATGTCTGCTGAAGAGCTAGCACTTTTCCATTCAGGGGGGTGCAAAAATATTCACTAAATAAATAGAGGGATTAGTTTGACAAGTAAACACTTGGTGGCCACCAGCAATGGACTAGAAAAGAATTAAGTCAACAGCCACTTCATCGGGTACATTGATAAGATCTAATACAACAGCTGTATAAAAAAAATTCAGCCATGGAAGTTTAATTTATGAGGTCCCGTCTGTGTACTGTAAATGAATGCTGAAATCACCACTGGCTGACAGACAGTTGCTAAATAATGACTCACGCCTCAACTTGAAAAAATATTTTTTTAAAGGGATTTTAAATTTTTTAACAGCATCTTTTTATTTGTTTTTTGTAAATTGATGAAATACATCTACATTTGAATCCATATAAATGAAACAAATACTATTTATTAATTCGCCCTAGAGGAAATTCAAGCTTTTGCATGGGAAAAATAGGAATATTGATAAACATGACTGCATTTTTTAGAAATGAAAATAAATCTAAAATGTAATTACTCTCATTTTGAGCAATATTATTCCTATACAGCTACATTTGATTCAACGTTTATTAATCCCCAAGGGAAAACAAATTACAAACAAATTTAATCATTTGATTTATTTATTTTGATTTGATTGAAAATAATTACATTTTTTAATTCAGAGAAAGGAATTATTTGCTTAACATGGAAACAACTAAATTAAAAAAAATACACAAAAATATTTAAAGTAATAATAATTACAAATATATGATTTATTCATGCAATTAAATAAAATGTAATTATATTGATAGATGTATTTATTAAGTCCCTCATTGGAAATGACACACATTTTTTTAATTCCAATTACATTTTGTCAAACCAAATGCAGTTTTCCTAAATGGCGGTACAAATCGATGAGTAAAAGTTACTTTAATTTCTTGCTCAGCACTTACATAAACTATAGCAGACATCATTTTAACACAGTGGTGCACTCAGTACGATGGCAACAATTGTATTATTATTATTACTTAAATGTTCACATTCTGCTGTGCGACGACCTCTGGAAAATGGCAATTTTCCAGAAGTAAATGAAGCGTTTGCTTGACATTTACTCAACCACCGCTACCTCGTCTTACATCATCATCACCATCTTGTTTTGACACTCTCTTTTCGAAAGGATCAAACTTTTATTACTTAACTGGCGTGCATGACTGCTCTAAATCCACACATTTTGCGCTTGAATCCACTTGAGACGCACCTCCCCCACCCGAGAAACATGTGGCGTGCGCTTCTATTAGGTGGCTTACGGTCGGAGCACTTCCTGCCACAGTCTGGGCTGACCTCCTAACAAAGAACAGGTTCAATGTGGCTCCCCTCCCCCACGGAGGGGAAGCTGATGAAGGTCACATGACCTCTCTAGACAGCACTGAGGAGCAATGGTGATATGTACGGGTGGGGGAAGGGCGGTGCTAGACAGTTATGGAGCTATTAGGGCCAGGCGTGGGGGGGAATCCAGCGTGGGGAGATCTGTTCCTCATTGCGTCCATTGACATATTTGATTGAGTTGCCTCTATTTCTAGTGAAATGAGAGCGGGCCTGTTAGAGATTCAGTGGTTGTGTGTGTGTGTGTGTGTGCGTGTGTGTACGGCATTCATTGGCGAGTGAGCTTTGTGTACACAATGTACAGCAGCAACCCCCCCCCCCCCCAATTGCGCCAATCTCCAGCGGCTAGACATGGTTTCTGTGGCGCACTGTTATGTCATAGCGCGCGCACGCTCGTTTTCCGCACAAAGCCAAGCCGAATGCGGGGGGGGGGGGGGGGGGGAATAGCCAGATCATTTTACAATATAGCAAAGGAAACAAAGGTTTGTGGCAAAAAGCGCACCTCTTACATACATAACCAGCTATTTTGAAGCTAGCTCATGTGCATTGTTTTGTTCATGGGTGGGGAACGTACGGCTGGCGGGCCTCACATGGTCCAAGCGAGCATTTGAGGCGAGTAGTCCCGTTCTAAATTCAAACAAACTGGCCCTTGCCCATCCCGTCAATAGGCACGCTAAAGGTGCTCCTTAATAGGACTCAATAGAAAATAGGGGGTTCTTAGTTTACAACAGTCGACATAGGTTTTTTTTTAATGTTACGAACATCGCACAATGAACTACTGTAGTTTGCGCAGCAGCATAAGGACACATTGGCCATATTCACTGTTTTTCATTTCATAGGTTTAATATTTATGGCCTAAAAGTGTTAATCATACATATGCTGTACAGTATTTACTGTAAAGTGAACCCTCGCCAATTCACAGTTTGCTATTTGTGAATTCACCTTTTCACATTTTTTTTTCCCCCTGTAGAACCTATCCTCAGGTATTCGCTGATTGCTTTCTTTAAAGCTCCAAGATGCCACAAAATGGCGCCAGAGGCCTGAAAGTTATAAAAATACAGCTCGACTGAGAGACAACTTCTTTGTGAGACGGGGAGGAGCTAAGTTTAGCATGGGTTGTGAGCGGGAGTTTTTCCAGAATCAAGTAATCTGAAAAGCCTTTTATTTTTAAGGGTGGTGTTGTAAAATTACTATAAGATGATAGTAAACTGTTTTGGGATCATAGTTTAAAGTAAAATTGTAGGGTTTTTTTCCCCTCTGTGTTTTGTTGTTTCTCTTCTTTGAGCACAGCGATTTTGTTTTTAACTGATGCTTGGTGTATTTTGTGCAATAAAAAAAATATATAACCGTTGTGAATTTGAATTAAACCATATTTTAGTTTTCCAATTAAAAAGGGTTCTGGTAATGCACGTATGAAACTCAGTACCTCTAAGAAGGTTAAGAACCTCTGCTGTAAGGAAATCGGCGTGTCAGTCGCCCATGTCGAGAACAAGTTGAATTTTTGAAGGACACGCAGAAAATGCCAAATTGAGCCGATAATGGCTGCTTCAAACCAAAATGGTAGACTTCCTGTGTCTTTTTAGGCATGAATTATTGAGGCTTTTTCACGTGTCTACTCCTGATAGACATGCCTATCGGGTTTCATGTTATTCATGAAACCCGAACTTCAGGGAACTTGAAAAACAAAATTCCACAGAGTGCTACCAAAGCCTATCAGACGTACTGCAAATGTTCGCCAAAATTTGCAGGCCTGTGGAAAACCTGAGAATGGGAAAACCTAAGAATAACAACGACAAAGTGACAAAGCCATTTCAAGAGGCCTTGTGCAGCACTCTGCTTGCGCACTAATAATAATAACCCATATTTGTATGTGAAATGAATACCTCCATGAACACAATTATAGAAAGCCAGTAGTTTTGTGTATTGGTTCTGATTAAAGTGTGCAAGCGTACCTATTGAAATGGCTAGTGGGTTCCAGTGGGCGTGTGTGCTGCTGCGGAGGGATTAAATGGAAGCACATGATGTTGCTACCATGTGATGTGGCATTCTGCTTCCAGCTGTGTGCTATTTCTGTTAGCACATTTGCTGCGTGGTCAAATATTTAATACATATTTTGTTTGAAGGGTCCGGCCCTATCTCATGCAAGTGAGCAACTGTATACGCCGTCACCTTATATACTGCTGGGCCAATGGCGAGTACGGTTTTTGTTACCATGACGACCAGGGCCAGACTTCTACTACTACAGCAGCTTCTACTCAAGAGAGCAGACAACAGACTGCGAAAGACAAAACTAAAAGCATTTTCAAACACTTCATATACTCCACTGTGTGTGTGTGTGTGCGTGTGTGTGTGTGTGTGTGTGTGTGTGTGTGTGTGCGTGTGTGTGTGTGTGGCACATGGACCACATATCGTCCAGCCGATCCCATCTACCCATCATAATAAGTTAACCTAACCCAACATTTAAACATATTCAGAAAACAAAATGTTATTAGCAATTACTTGTACATTGGTATTTTTTAGTTGATAATAAGTTAAAAAAAAACAAAAAAAACTTAAAACTAAAAAAACTACAGCAATTTTGCTATTAGGCTAACGAAATGTAGTATGGCCCTCCGGGGAGTTGAAAAAGTCACCCCACGCCTGCTTTTTTTTTTTTTTTCAGCGACTTTAGGAAGTCACATTTTCCCCCCACCCCTTAACCCCACCGTAATCAAATTCCTTTGACAGCGGAGGGGGAGGGGAAGACTGTGGCGTGGAAGAAGGCGGGAAAAAGCTGACAGATGTCAGAGATTCCAGGGGTCGAGGACAGAGGTCAAGGGTTGATGACCTGGCCATACGAGGGCCTCCATGCACCCCCCTGCACTACAATGGCAGTCAATGACTTTACAATGTTTTCTTCTTACAGTGCCTTTTAAATCGCTGTCGGAATCCCCCCCCCCCCCCACCTCATCCCCCCACAAGGCAGCTGCTATTTTCATCCTAAGTGTCTATTTACGTTTAGCTCAGCGTTAACGCCAAAACTAAATGTTTTAACGAAACTATATACAGTTCAAATCAATTTGAAATGCACAGAGTGCATCTTTCGAAACAAAAATATGCATTTTCAACCCACACACGGCACACCACTAAAACATCCCCCAAAGAACTTCCGAAATTCATTAACACAGATGGTTTGACAAAATTACCAACACAGAACTTTGTAAAACACATTCAGAACTGTGGAGACAAATGTGGGGCTGGATAGGACACACACAAACACACGAGAACCCAACAACAAACATAGCCCGTCTGGCTCTGAAAAGAGAGGCAGACGAAGACCAAAGACAACTTGGAGGAGGTCGTTCAACAAGATTTCCTGGAACCAGATGGAGTCTATGGCCAAGGACTGAGTAATGTGCAGGAACCTCAGTGGTGACCAATGCCCCACACGGAGTACAAAGAACTAAGAACAAAAACTATTTCTGTTAACAGTGTAAAAACAACTTATTTCCCATACCCACTATTGCTGCTAAAACTATGCAAATTTCCCCATTATAGGACGAATAAAGTTCATTTTATGTTATAAAAATGTATTGTATTAATGTGCTTTTCAACTTCCCAGGGGCTTTTCAACTACTATGTCACCCTTTTCTCGGGTGACATAGTAGTTACGTAGGCTACTAATTCATTTCCAGTTTCCGGTCCTGTGTGGCTGTGAAGCGTTACGCCACGTCCTCCCTTCATGATAACAATACTTGTCAGAAGAGTAACTTATTTGGCCGCCATGGAGGCAATGATTAGTGACGTATGCTGCGTTGATACTGGACGCGAAGTGAACTTTCACCTGCGTGGCTCTGCATCGTGTTTAGCCACGTCTGCTAGCTAGCCGTAGCTCGTACGTAGCTGGGGCGGTGAAAAATAGCGTACAAGCATTTCCCAATATGAACAGCGGAAGACAGGGCGGTCGGGTGACTGTTCAATGTGGATGCGTGTTTTTTTCTTTTCTTTTTTCAATATAGTGTAACACTAAAGGTGTTATGATGACAACAATTTGAGCCTGGGCGGAATGGAATAATTCTGCGTTCATTTTTCCAGCAAGTCATGAATACATAATTTCGGGAAAATGTGTGTGTGAGTGTCCTGTAAGTGATGAAACTGGGCACTGAGCTTCATGTCTTCCAGAGGGGATTACTGTCACTTTAGCACACATAAGGTAAATAGAGAACAGGAGCCCAATGGCATAGCTTAACGTAAGAACACAGGCTACGCAGACTTAAATGTCTCCTTTTAAGCGCACTAATGATCATCAATGACAACTGCTTAAATACCGTGTGATCTTCTCTTGAATTTGTAAAACTGGTTTTAATTCACAGCACATTTGTTTTTGGGATTTATTCCCAGCCAGAACCTCTCATTCATCTCCTCAAGGGCCCATGTTACACCGATCATCACAGACGCGTTTCCACGGAGACCATTGTGTGAGTCATAACCTCGACATGTTCCCAGCTCAGCCATGCTTTCACCGTGCATTCGTTGAATAATTGAATCCGACGATGACATCTTGATACAGCAAATCATTCCTTTGTGTCGCCGTGAATGGCACTAAGTTCAATTGGAAAGAAACTAGCTTATGTTACATGAATCGCCCAACCCTCTCCTCTTTTTTTTTTGAAAAGAAAAGAACACTGTGTGATCTCTAGCTGTGAGTCCTCCTGTGGTGACACTGTATATATGGGTGGGGTGGGGTGGGGGTGATAGTAGGGGGATGGGCATGAGCTCTGCCTCTTTGCTTTGTCAGGGCGCCATAGTGCTGTGTAATGGGCCTCCACTTAGCCAGACAACAAGCGCAGCATTGTGACACGTCGCTCAAACACAATCGCCCTACACTGACCTCAAGGTTACGCCAATAACCCAACCTGCATGGCCGCCGCTCTCGGTTCCTTGACTCGACTGTAACAGACACAGAAGACGTAGCTGTATATACTGCATATTTTTAAAAAAATAAAAAAAATGTCACCGACATGCACAAAATGAGTCTCATAATAATGAATCATTATGACTCACTCCAGAAGGTGGTGACCTACGGATACTCCGGCTTCCCCCCACATTCCAAAAATATGCACGTTAGATTTATTGAAGACTCTAAATCAGGGGTCAGTTACAATCATTTTCATCGTGGTCCACATCGTAGTTAGGTTTTCCCTCAAAGGACTGTTATGACAAAAAAAACTATATAAATGTAAATAACCTCAAAATATTATATACACACAACTGTCCCTGTGTCTGATCAGATTTATTTTTAACAATAAATTTCATTTGAAATCAGAAGCAATGGGGGAAAAAGTGGCAGGCAAATATTTTTTATACGCCTACTGTCCAGTTGATCTGAAAATTGGATTTGGTGAAAACAAATGCTTGTGCAAAAATGGATGCCAATCTTGTTTTTAAAGAATTAATCCATTTAAGAAAGAAACATGAGGTAGACACACTTTATTTGCTTTAGTGGGCCACATAAAATGATCTGGTGGGCCACATCTGGCCCTTGGGCCTTGAGTTGGACACCCATGCTCTGAATTGTCCATAGCTGTGAATGTGACCCTATTGTGCTATAGAAAATGGATGGATTATTATTATTTTTTTTTAATATGGCAATGCTGTAAGGATTAAGGGTAAAAAAGTGTTAAAACAGGAAATGAAAAGCAGCGGATGTGTACCCATATTAAAATGTGTTCTAATTTCTATAGGCATTGTCTCCAACAAAAACAACAAAAACACATTTCTATTGTTGAGTTTCACTGTTGGATCATCCCCTGGAAAACGTGTTTATAGAGAGAGAGAGAGAGAGAGAGAGAGAGAGAGAGAGAGAGAGAGAGAGATAAAGTGGTGTCAGTTATTTTACTGTGGTCACAGTGCCATCTAGTGGTGTAATACTATACTGTGCCTATTTTTTTTTTTAAGCATCCCCATCACCATGTGTGGAATATTTCAATTTTTTTGGACTGGACTGGTCGCCAGTCAATTGCAAGGAGCATATAGACAAACAACTATTCACACTCACAGTCACACCTATTGGACAATTACAACACTCCAATGAACCTTACGCGCATATTGTTTTGAATGCTGTGAGCAGAAAACCCGTACGGGAAGAACAAGCATCCTGCCAGAAACCAACATCTTGAAGGCTAATGTACTTTAAAAAAAAAAAAATCATTTTCTGTAATTGAAGAATACATTTTTCTACATGATCTGCCTCAGCATGGAATGCTCAGTGGGCAGCACGGTGTGCCAGTGGTGAATAGTTCTGCCTCACAATTTGGAGGTGTTTGAATCTCAGGCGAGGCGTTGTCCTCCCATATCCCTAAAAGAAGCATGTTAGGTTCACTGAAGACTCTAAATTGTCCATAGGTGTGAATGTGTGTGTGACCCACTCGCCCTACAGGCTGCCAATAGTATTTCATATCATATATGATGTATACCATAATCAATGCGGGATAGTGAATTGCTAGTCGACCGTCACTGTGTCAACTGAAGGCGCAAAGTAGCTTTAACCCCAAAGTGTGGAAGTTTTTCTTTATATGTGAATACCAGCTAATGACCACACGGTTTCACAACGGCGCATTGTTATGCTACATGGAAAAAGAAGGAAAGAAAATCCATACAGGCCTCTCGTGGAGTTCATCCATGGCAAGTGTATTTTTCCAACCTTGCGTGAAAGTCAAATACTGTATTTTTGCAGAAATTGCAGAAGAAAAAAAAAATAAAAATGGTGAATGGACAAAAGAGCAGCTGTCCGGGCAGAGAGCCTATCTAAAGACGTGAAAAGGAGACACAATATTTGGAAAATTCCAGGACACATCCCGACTGTCACGGTTCACCTGAAAGGATAACAGAGCACAGCGTCAGAAACACGAATGGACTAAATCAGCAGTTATGTGTTTGGAATGGAGCTCGATTCGCAAGTCTCTCTCAATGAGGTGATTCTCTCAGCGGAAGCCATTTTATAAATAACAAATCTGCTCAAAAGGATAGCTTCAACATTCGCACCATTTATACAGTAAAATCTCTGAGGTCGAACCTAATCTTTTGCGGGAAACTAGTCTGCCTCTGATTTGTTGCTCGTTGCAATTTCTCCCAGAGGAAATAATAGAAACTGAAATAATTAACTGCACAGGGAATGTTTGAAGTATCATTTTGACATTCTTAAGTGCCATATAAGTGAACAACTGAAAAACTGTAAGTTTTGTGCGACATGAGTGGTGTTTCTTTCCTTCAAATTGTACAACATCAGCCTTGTTTGAGGTTCAACTGCAACTGCAGTGGCTTGGCCAAAAAAGTACTAAAAAAACCCCCCCCCAAAAAAACACGCATGTGAATTTGGAAGTGCATTTTTTTTCATGAAGTTACATCAAATTTTAAATCACATGAGCTAAAAGGTGTTAGATTTTGGAGGATCACCTGTATGCGGTTATGCAATGGCATGGCCGAACATACGCTAAACAGATTAAACGTTTTGTGTGACCGAAGAGTTGATATTGTCTTCTCAAAACGTTTGGCCAAATTACAAATTGAGAAGCCCTAAGGTTGCACTGTAATTATTTTATGAGTTGACAGAAGGGGGAATAACCGGTAAACACAAACACATATGAATATGACGTGCATGTGACGTTTCCCGACTTGGCCCGCGATGAAAGCGCCGGGAGTGCGCGCTCGTAAGTTGAAATCTTCCGCCTCTGCAGATGCATTGACGTCACAAATGGATCTTTTGAATTCAGTGTCGACGGCTGATCGGCCTCGAGCGTCTTCCTCACAATCGCTATCGCTCACAAGATTTGAAGCCAAAAGCCTCTTTAGACGTAATAATCTTGATGCTATCAAGCGCGTTGGCCCATCACCGCCGCGGAAGTCTTTGAACTCGCGTGCAAGTGTTGGCCTGTTCTCCCGCTGCAAGTGCATGATGGGAGATAAGATACGCGGGTGTAGTCAAGTCGCACATGCTCACGTACAGCCGCAGTATTATTGTATGAAGGCCATCGACGCTAATAGCGTCTATTTGGTTTGCCGGACTATGACTGATTGAGGCGTCGTTCTTGAACTTTCTAAAGTCGATATCCAAAAATGGATCCAAATGGGGTGATCGCAAATCTTATCTATCTATCTGTTACCCATCATCTATCGATCTGTCAGGCGTCTTCAAAGGGTGAGTAGTTTTACTGTATTTTAGTTATATGGTGCTTAAACTCTCCTCATACTTCTAAGTTAAGAACGTTGAAAATGTTACATAAAATATCGCCTGCGCAGTTCATCAAGGCTTTACGCTGGCGACAGTTTGCGCTCGAAACGAATTCATTCACTTTACATCTGTTCCTATGGGAACTTTCACGGAAGCTTCATAGAATGGACTGTTTGATATTAGAGGTTTTCAATCTAATTGTATTTGTGGTTTTTGTTGTTGTTGCTTGCTTTGTTACATGAAGGAACCTCATCCCTGCTAAGGTCAGGACCATCACGGCCCGTGGAGGGTCTGAACCACATGGACCGCACACAGACAGCATGTTTCTTTCAGCGTGCGCTATAAATTCCCCCGAGCACACATGGCTGTAATAAGGCAACAAATTAAGCCATTATGCCGCTTTTAAGGTACACAGACATGCGTGTTTAAATCGTTTTAAGACTAGCGCGGGATCGCTCGCTCTCCAAAAGGTTCCACTGTTTGTCTGGGAGCACCTGGGAAACCGTGCCAGGATGGCATTTCTGCGATACATCCAATTATGTTCAGAACAACAGCAGGATGTTTTTTTTTTTTAAAAAGTGAGTGAAATCCTTATTTTTTTATTTGCATATTCTATCCACCCATTAATTTTGTCCTCATTCGGGTCGCATGTGAGCTGAGGCCTAACCCAGCTGATCTTGCTTGAGCGGTGGGTTACACCCTACATTGGGCACAAGGCAGTCACACATATAGGCATAAAAAAAACAAACGAAAAAAAAAAAACAGTCACACCTATGGACAATTCAGAGCAGGGGTCTCAAAGTCAACGTATTGGAGGGCCGCTAGACATAGCGTCTGGGTGAGTCTGGGCCGCATCAAGTATTCCACAAAAAAAAAGGTTTCAAGTATTCAAGTACAGTACAACTAATACAATCTTAACAGTTCACAATATTAACAGTTCTTCATTATATGAACAAGGTAAACCTCTCATCTCCCTGGTATTTTGCATGTACTCCTCAGCATGTCTAGTTGAGTAGTTGAGTCTGATGGTGTACTTCTGGAGCACCGCAACTTTCTCTGAGCATGGAAGACACATCAGGCTGGCCCTGTACTCAACAAAAAAAAAAACACTCTTGTCTCCCACTTTTTTTCTGGTTGTGCTTTACTCTTCGCGGCAGGTTTGAGAAACACAAATACAACTGGGTGACAGCATATAATTTCCTTCCACTTGGTGTTACGTTTCAACCAAGTGACTCATGCTTCTAATTCCCTTTGGTTAACTTGTTGACAAACACTGTCGAAAGCTGTCATGATGGTAGCCCATAACTGACAAAAAAAAAAAAAGAAAGAAAGAGAGAAAAATACGGCAAAAAAACATTAAACTGTCACGTAGGGGGCCGCAAATTATCGTCCTGTGGGCCTCAATTGGCCCCGGGCCGCAAGTTGGAGACCACAGATTGAGACTGTGCACCCAAACCATAATATTACATGTTTTAAGAATGTGGGAGAAAGACAAAGCACCCTGAGAAAAGCCAATCATGCACAGGGAGAACATGTCAACTCCACATAGGGAGGCCCGAGATAGGTTTCGAACCCAAAACCTCAGAAGTGTGAGGCCGACGCGTTAACCACTAGGAACGCGACACTCGATTTCAAATGAAAACCTGAAGAAAAATGCTATTCCTCAGCAGAATTCTACATTCAATGTCAAAGCTGGAAAAAGTTTGAAGATTTTGCTTTCCTGTGGATCGCTGAGGGTTCCAAACTCGGTTTGCTTGTTCTCCCGATGCTAGCGTATGTTCATAACTCTAAATTGTCCATAGGTGGGAAAGAACGATTGGTTATCTACGGTACACGTGCCTTGCGATTTGCTGGCAACCAGTCCAGGTTGTAAGCATCCACGGATAGGTTCCAGCTCCCCTTTGACCCTAATGAGGTTGTAAGAAATGGATGGATTTTGCTTTCCTGTGAATCACGCAACCAATATTTCGTTGCACAGGTTATTTCAGAAAACCGCTACACATCCGCGTTGCGTGGCGTCTTCCCACTTGGTTTTTCCGAGCCACGGGCCGAACTGTTTATCCGGCCCCAACACGTCGAGGCGCGGAACGGCGATTAATGCCGACATCTAATGACGGGGTGCGCACCACCTATAAAATCTCATTACGCCGGCACTGGAATAAGGGAGCTTGCTGGGGAAACTTCTCCGTCGACTGACAAACTGACAAACGTGTCTCGTAAACTTCCTAAATAAACACTCCCTCCATTGGGCTCTAATAAATTAGACGGCATTTCCCCCCCCCCCCCCGATCTTTTCCGACGCGCTCTCTCCGTACCGTAGGCGATGAAACGCTGCCAGGAGTCGGGAGTCCATCTTGAGGAATTTTAATCGCGAGAGGAGGGATGGTTTTTAATAGTTTTCCATGCGCCATTGGAAAACACATAAAGAGACAGGAGGAGGAGGAAGAGAGGGCTTCCCTGGGATGCTGGGAAAGCTGAGGCCATACGGGAAGACTGTGAGCTCTTCCTTTGGCGTGTTGTGTCATCAGTCGATGGCAGTAGGCCTCACCTGTTGTCCGTTGTGGACTTAGGAAGTTGTGCTACGATGGGAATTAAGTTGTCATTTTTAACGAGTGAAAGTCAAAAGTCCCACAGGAAAGAAAAACCAAAAACGTGAACACATCACTGTCCGAGAGCAGCAGTCGCTGTTTCGCTTCAGAGAACTGACGTATATTCCTGCGGTCACATCAGTGCTCACAAGGTTACAGTTGATCATAAAATTACGATTTTCTTTCTCCAGACATACACATTTTTGTCTTTGTCCAACTTTATTCTACAGCTTTATAATCATATTACTTTGACGTTATGCTGCTATAACTCATAATACCACCCCCTCCCCCCCATATTACAACATTATCCGTGCATTTATCCGTTTTATTATGAATTTTTCCCTTGTGATATAGCAACTTATGTTTGTTTGTAATATGACTTTATATTCTGATAAAAGAAATTATTTGGGGAATAAACGAATCCATTTTGAAATGTAGGTCCAGTCGAACATGAAGGAGATGCACATGATTTGCATACGCTGGCCACAGGAAGTGATACGGCGGGCCGGATCCGGCTCCCGGGCCTTGAGTTTGACATCGGCGCGTGAACTCATTGGACTGTTTGGCCAAGTCCACCTGCCCGACGCTCCTCGCGTTCCCTCAATCATCCTGCAGCCCACCAATCGCGAGCAACGCCTGGCCGAGACCACGCCCCCTCCCCCTCCCCCTCCCCCTCCCCCGGCGTGTAAATTGAAGTTTCTCTTGTTTAGTTTCCCGGCTCTCAGCCTTGCTCGTCAGTACTGCGCGAACCGCGGAGGGATTAAAAGCCACCACGGCGAGCGGGAGCACAGCGGAGCGCCTCTTGTGTAGCAGCGAGAACGAGCACCGGCACCGGCACCGGCACCGGCATGTTCCCCGGGAGGCTGCGAGCGTGCGCGGGCCTGTGCGTGTGGATTACGGCGCTGGCGAGCACGCGGATCGGCGGCGTGCAGGGCGCGAGGAGGCAGGACGACTCGTTCACGGCGGCGGCGGCGGCGTCCAGCGTGTACCGAGCCCGGTGCGCCTCGCGATGCCTCAGCCTGCACATCACGCGCATCTCCGCCTTCTTCAAGCACTCGCAGGTACTCGTCTTATTTTTGGCAACAAGCTCAATTAAAGTGGAGCAAAGTTGTCACTGCTCTTAATGACAGTCGCCTTTTTAAATGGAACCATTCAATTGCATTCATTCCTACTGCTGATACAAACCCTTTTGTTTTTAGCTGTTGTGTATGGAACATATCTACCGATTATTATTTTTAAATAGTATAGAGTGCAACTACAAGAACAGCTTCTATAATAAATACATAAACACAATTCAAATCACTTTTCTTTGCTATCTATCTATCTATCTATCTATCTATCTATCTATAAAACAACACCTTGTAATTTGGGTGATGCTCTTCATTGGACAGCAACATTATGTCCATATTTAGATACAAGGGTTTTTAAATTATTCAATTTCTCGATGCAGCCATGCATTTTTTTCCCAATTGCTTGTCATCGTCAGGGCGGCTGTGGTGAGATGAAGCTGGTCTATCCCAGCTGACTTTGAGCCAGAGGCGGGGTACACCCGCAACTGGTCGCCGGTCAATCACAGGGCCAGTTTTTCTGGAATTTTCTCAAACTCGTCCCGCTCAAGATCCAATTTACTAATGAGAAAACCCAAACTTCAGAAAATATATCAGGCATTGTCATGATGTCAACTTATTGGAGGCACTTTTGTTTGCTATTTGATATAAAAGCTAGTATTGTACGCGCAAAATTTGGAGATACATGCTTTTCATTGGACGGTGTTATGGTGACAAGTATTTTGACTTATAAATCATGCTGTGTTATAATATCGATTTTATATTGAGTAAAACTTTGGACACGAAGATCATTCCCGGCACATTTTCAGATACGTGCTTTTCGCTGGGTTTCTGAAATTTCACGTCATTCCGATTTTCGAGAGTAAATCTGATCTATCCCACGCATTGCCATAATGGCGACACATTGTATGCACTTTTCTGTGGGTTTTGGCACCAAAATGTGGAGATACACGCTTTTCAGTGGCCTGCGACTCGATGCCAACGTGGGAAGAATTGTTACTCAATCAGGTTTTCTCGAGTTTCTCCAATTTATCTCCAATTTTCCAAAACTTATCAACACTCTAGACCCAATTTCCAAATGAGAATAACCCGAACTTGGGGAAAATATATCATGCGTTGCCTTAATATCGACATATATTGCACGTACAGTAAGTGAGTGGCAACGAACACAAAAAGACATGAATTCATGTCGAATGTGAATGAAAAAGCGCTTTGCCATGATCTCGTGTGCCCACTTGATGATGATCCCAACCGGCGACCCCACCCCAAGTTTGGGCAGCCCCCGCTTGAAAGCAACAGTAGGAAACTGTGGCTCTTCAGCCTAAACCCAATAGACGCTTGTCTTGTTTTATTCCTATCAACACGAGCGCTGTGGAAAAAGGCTCATTTGTAACAACCGAAAATCAATTAGAATGATGTGAGCCCCCCCCCCCCCCCGCCGACCCTTCCCCTCACCTTGTATATTCATAGGGGGGATGCTGTGACTAGTATGCGGCCCCAGTAGTGGGACGCCAGTGTAAAGTAGCTACATTCTGCACATGAGTCAGTGTGTGGTGTCACCAGTTGTTTTTCACACTCCGGCGGACTCACTGTTCTCTCCAAGGGACGGCGGAGAAAAGAAGCGGCCGCTGATCCTTCAGCTGTCTGTTCGCCGGGCTCACCTCTTCTTTATTCTCGCCGCATTTGCATTTGCGAGGGCCCCGACGGAGCCCGCCACTGTCGGGAAAGCGTCGCCGGACCTGGGCACATTTGTAACGAGGCTCAATTAATCAAGAGGTCAATGCTCTTTTTTTTTTTTTTTTTTTTTTTTTCCCCCCCCACCCCCCTCGGCGTCACTTTGAAAGCGCTAATTGGACAAGTGGCGGCGGTTCTAAATGCGAGATAATATACACGTTGAGTGAAGGAGTCACTTGAGTAATGAGGGGAGAGGGGAAAAACAAGCGGCGGTGCACATCCAGAGGACACTGTGTTTCTTATTAAAGCGCAACTTGGTGAGAAATGTCAAGAATTTCTTCGTGGGATTATCCAAGTTTTTTTGTTTTTTTGTTTAATGGCTGCCTTGGGTTTGCGAAGTTACGACATTAAATCAGCCACCAGCTGGCTCAACGCTCCAATGGCTGATGTTGTATCTTCCCCCCTGGTGCACTGCAAATATTTTACAGAGGAACACAATTCAATTCGTTTTTTTTTTTGAGGTACGAGCCACCGTTCGGACAATGTTTGGGTCGACTTGTGAGCAGAAATTTGAGAAACGAGCGCGAGATTTGGGTCGCGAACTCGAGTCAATTCAAACAAGCAGCAGTTTGGCAGATAGTTAACAATTCCTCCAAAAAGACGAGAAGCTGTTTATTGCCACTCCCAGTTGAAGTTTGCGGTCAAACTAAAAACACTAAAAATGACACACAGTGTATTTAAAACAACCACCTGACTTGCAGATATGGTTTCCCTTAGAGGGCCACAATAAATGTGGACCCATATAAACATGTAATTGCTTCATCATATATACACATATACAGTGGAACCTCGTTTTTAGTATGCCCTTGTTTTCGTATGACTCTGTGTTCGACCTTTTTGTTTTTTTCGTCCATCCGCTTGATTTTCGCACGGTTGAAAATGGTCCAAAAGCCAAACACGTCTGTCCGCCCGTGTCACGCCGAACTTCATTTTTCAATGCTTGCCATTTCTCAATGTTATTTCAAGAAAATTTGGTCCAGAAGAACATGAAGTAGACGCACATGATGTGCCTACGCGGGCCACATGGCGGGCCGGATTTGGGCCCCAGGCCCCTTGAGGTTGACACCGGTGCTATAGCGCTACATTTCTTATTAAAACATGATACAAAAGGCATCATGTAGAGGCAAAGTTTGAAGTATCGTTCCAGCAACAAGAGTAAAAATAGTTAATCACTGTTCATATTAACTCTCAACTTTGTGAAGGCGAGTCCATCGAGTGTAAAAGTAGTTAACCAGTGTACAACTTAAAACAATCCACCTTAAAGCGGACGTTCTGTATTTTTACTCACACTTTTGAACGACACCGTTCAAACGATCACGTTTTTTGTGCGACTTTAGGGTCAAAATGCAAATGCTAAGGAGGCATTGGAATTCAGAGCAATTGAGGATTTGCGAAGCACCGCGAGCGCCTCTAAAAATAGAACGCCAGTGTTGATAATATGCAAGTGTTTAATGCACACTGCTTTCATGTGGGAATGGTGTATGTGTACTGGGTGTTGTTCAGGGTCAGCTCAGCTGCAAAAACACATGGCACTTGCCCCCCCCGCCCCCCGCCCCCCTTGCCCTCTACCCCCTTGGCCTGGGCCAATAAATGGCAGCAAATGTCGCTCTGTGGAGGGCCACCGCTGTCATTCCCGCAGGGAGGTCACTGTCCGCGCTAAACGCCGGCGCCTGATTTGCGCTCAACGTGCTAAGCTCCCCGTTGCCGAAAGAGACGGCGCAAACTGCGGGCGGATCCGCGTTCCCGACGGCACGGGATCTCGTTACGGTAACAGGCGTGCAAGCGGCGCAGACCGCCGCTCTAATGACTAAGCTCTTAATTTGGGGGTCACTCGATATGTGACAAGGGAGCACCTTACACTTAAAAGTTGTCTTCAAGGGGACAGCCATATTGTGGAAAGTGGACTTTATTGTTTGTATACAAATCGTTGGGCCTCTCGAGTGGCCTCCCACTCATTAAGTGTGATATTCAACAACCAAGGAAATCTTTTACGTGACTATTTAGTCAGCGAGCGAGCCGTTCTGCACGTCTGCCTCGGTGTTATGTAACAGGGTGTGTATGGCTAAATTCGCAAGCGGTGCCATTCTTTTGCAGTTTGGACGTGGAGGGGTGAAAATCTCAGTCGCTCGAAGTCTACAATAACACCACAAAAGTCACTAGATTTGTTGCCAATCACTTTCTCCCAAAAAAAAAAAAAAAAAAAAAAAAGAAAGTGCTTGCTATGGTTGTCATGGTAACAAAAGCCAGCCTTGGTACGACACAGAACCACCTCCCTCAAAACCGAGTGATTTGAACCGAAGTGTGACAAGCGGATATGAAGTGCGCTCCCTGTAATTCTTTATCCTTTGTGTATTTCGACCGAAGAATGGCAGAGACCTTTTATTATTATTGATGATTAATAATGGACCCGTCTCCTTTAATGTCACTGTTAATCTATAGAAAGTGTCACTCGTTCTGCTTCAGATGAATAAGATATCTCACATGTAATTTAAAGATCTGTTTTTCATTCTCTGAATCATCTTCACTGGAATGACACTCAGAGGATTTAGCACTTGCAGATGTCGGTGAGGAGCCTTTTTTTTCTTTTCGACTGTGGTAAACTGAATCTTTGTTTTAAATGTCAGAACGACGTCTCGAGTACAGTTCGTACGTCGCCTGCCAGCGTTGTAGACGAGCTAGTGATGTCATAGCGGTCTGGAGAAGCAGATTTATTGACACATTTCTCCACATTTGGGGAGTTTGTCACCCCCAATATAATCGACAGAGAGGCAACACCCATGCGTACTGTAAATATTAGCCAAATGTTTGGGAGCAATCTGGGAGGCATGCGCTAAGTGGGCTTTCTGAAAACGTCAGTCTTGTAGTGGATTATTTGTGTGTCCAGTGAAGGTCCTGTTAAAGCCATAAAAATCTGACACAGTAAATTTCATGTTTTATGCCTTTAAGTAAATAAAACACAAGAAATAAACACACATCGGAAAGAACTATTAGTCCTTGTTTGCGCTTTTGATATAAAATTGGCCACAGTGGAAATCAGACCGCCAGGGCTAGTCTCGCGTGCGGAGGTCTTCATGGCGGTCTATGTGGCTTAGCTCATGCCCCCCCCGCCCCACCCCCCCACCCACAGTAAGTGCTTTAAAAGCATGACACTTGCGCCTGTAAATCTGAGTCACACTGAAGTGCTTGACTGGACAGTGACCATTCATTCTTACTGGAGACAACTTGAACGCAAGTTAGTGTCGATTCTCCGGATGTCTTTGTAGGGTTGCACTTTATGCATTCATAGACATCAAACACCTGCTAATTGATGAATACTATCATTAATATTCATGCATTCTTCATTGCGAGATGACAGAAATCTTGACCTTTTTTAAACGAAACCCTGATCTATAATACAATATGTGGTGTTTAATGGCCCACCCTTTGACATGGTTTAATGGAAATGGGGGAAGTAGGTTTTCTCCTAATACTGCAAACGACCAGAAATGAAAATTTAACATCAGAGTGTACTTAACAAAGGTGTTTTTTTTTGTTTTTTTTTTTATAACATGGACATTACTCAAAAAGTTGTGAAAGGATTTCAGTGATGTTTGGTTCTGTAGCTACTTTGGTTGGACAACAGGACGAAGTGATTAACTTTTGACTGTGTTCTGCAGTGTGAATCTGGGACTTTTTTCAACTCAATAAATTGTCAACAGATTTCAATGGATATTTGGTCAGACCCAAGGACAAATTGCAAAACGTTTGATCATGTCCTGAATCCGCACTGTGGATCATTTTCTTTACCGTGAACGTTTCTGAAACGCTTCTTTGGTTTCATTCAAGGACAAATCAACTAACTTTGGACAATGTTGTGGATGCACAATTTGGATTTTTCAAAGCACAGATTTTGCTCAAAGTTGGGAAGGTATTTCAATGAAATTTGGGCTGCAGCTTCCTTGGTATGATTCAAGGGCAAACTGATTTAAGTTCAAGGAATAAAGATCTGAATTATTTGTTTAAAACTTGTTTCTAACTCAGACGTGAATGTATTTCAATTAAATTTGGTATGTAGCTTTGTTAAGACCGCAAGGATGAATTGATTTTGTTCTGATTGAGTTCTAGAGGAACAGTGCGAATCTGGGTAACATTCTTCAACATGGAAATTTCTGAAAAAAAATGTGAATGACTTTTTATATGAAGTTTTTTTTTTTGCGTTTGATTAAGGGACGAACCCATTAACCGTGTTCTAGACCTGCAGTGAAGATCAGTATGATAAAACATGGATGTTACGAAAAAAAAAAAAAAGTTGTGCAAGGCTTTCGATGAAACACTGCTGTGGATCTTTGAGACCCAAGGAGTCGGATCTGGATCTTTTTTCATTTTAAAGGTGTAAAATGGTAGCCACTTTGTATGAACCGAGAACCTGTGATCCATGGTGTGGATTACGATCTTTTTGTCTTTTTTATCATGGACTTCATCAGAATTTGTGAGTGTATTTCACTGAACTGTGTAACGTGGGCTTGTGAGAGCCAAGGATGAATTGATTACTTTTGATCGTACTCGAGGGATTTTGACATTTTTAAAAATTTTTAACATGGCTGTTACTCAAAATTAGAGAAGTGACTTCAATTAAATGTAGTATATAGCTTGGGTAAGACCCAAGGACAAATTGATTGAGACAAGACACAAGCTGTTGAATAATTCGATACCATAAGGTAATAGATAGACCGTCCTTAAAGTACTTCAAAGCTCCTCAAATTCTAAACGTTTAGGGCTTTTATTTAAGTGCAGCATATGTGCCCTTAAGTGTGTTATTTTGGTGTTGCCTGAGGACCCCTGTGAAGAAGACAAAGGACACACTGGACTCCGCTGCTTTGAAGTCGTTTACTCCTTCTCCTTCCTGCAAATAATCTGTAGGCTAACACCTACAAACATAAATCCTATCCAAATAACGGCCTTCCGATGTAAACTGAGAGTCATTCAATCCAAAGCGAAAGCCCGCGAGGGAAAAACGTCAACCGTTTCTCAAAAGGTAGAACTCGGAGATAAAAGAGGTTTTGTCCGTGTTCCTCAGTTGTCTAGACAATACAACACGCCCATGGCCACCTGCCCCGACTTCTCAGCTGACAAGCGCTGCTGCGTACCTCTGTGATAAATGTCCTGTTTACACGAGACCACCAGTGCCAGAAACAAAGTCCTTCTCCTTGACCCCTCCAAATCACACCGGAGGATATCTGGAAAACATTCATTGGTCGGGGTCCTTGACAGTCGTCACGGCTGTGTAATGTTCATACTGTGGAGGAATGTCATGGTGAGTCAGGGCGATGAAGTCCTGACCTATAATTATTCCCCGTCGGTCCCTGACACGGTGGGGTCGGGCCCTGGACAGCTGGGGCAACATCCTGCCGAGCTTCTCTGCTCAAGGGCTGCTGTCACAGAACCAAATTAGATCCTGTGTGCATCCGTAGATGCGGACCTGTCAAACGTTTTATTGATGAACTCGGGAAGCCGTCAGGAAAAAAATAAAATCAAAAAAACAAAAAACAAATTCAGGATTGATGATTTTGGATGTGGTGTAGCGTAATGACACTCTTAATAAATTACCCGGCAAGCGTTTGCCTGTCAAGGTTTTATTTACAGGTTGCCACCAACACTGGATTGAGCCCGGTTGTATTGCTCATTCCTCATAAGTTAGTGCGCACCGCAGCGATTTAATCATCCCGTACTACACAAAATGATGCACTGGCTCGGAATAATTCATTTTTTAATCAACGCTTGGCCAAACAGAATGTTCTATTACGCACAACAGGGATGGGAAGCAGCTGATGCATGCCCCGGCCAAGCTGGCGCTCATTTTTACCCCATGAAAGGAAGATTCTTCATCTCCTCGCTGCTTTCGCTCATACATTTTTCATCCTTATCTGCAGTTTTTGTGTGTGAAAGAGATCCTCTGGAGACATGGTTGTACAATCACAAATTCCTTTCAAGCCATTTGACCAGTACCCTTGACTCTAAAAGCTCAGCACTTACTGGCACTGGATGTCAAATTAAAACCCTTTAATGATAAATTCCCGCCAAAGGATCTCATGAGATTCCCCCCCCCCTCTGGATTACATTGTGGGAAACAGCTTTGAACTTGACATTGAACTTAAGCAGACTTTGTGCCGATCGACCCCTTCAAGTCTGGGCGCATCTCACAGCCTCGGAGCGGCCGCAAGTCAACGTACGTTCCCGGCTATTAACTGGAATGAAAGTCCTTTATGACTTCAATTCGTAATTTTCTTTCTTTTTTTTTTTTTTTTATGGCCTATTCCTCCACTGTAAAGACACAGATAAGGCTGTTGAGTTTGAAGTGACTGAAATTTATTTGAACAGTAGATCAAATGACCTTGTGTTACATGGCAAGAGAATTATCACAAGACTTGCCTGCACGTGTGGATGCCATCAAACCATTGCATGAGAGCAAAACCAAATATGACTGAAAAGTGTTTCATGAGGTGTCAACACGCAGATTTACAGCTGTTCCCTCGAGGCACAAAAGCAAGTTTCATTAACAGAACACCTATTTTCACTCTATTAAATCCTCGGGTGTTTTCCACTTGAAACCAATAAGCGCCTCTGCCCAAATAGATGCCTCCTTTTACCCTCGGGGAAAAAAAAGAGTCGTAAATAGTATCGGGGGTCCTCGTTGTACGACTGAGTTCTGTTCTTACGGCAGCGACGGAGCCAGCTCGTTCATTCGGAACGTCAGAACCAATGTAAACGCCCCCGTAATTACCTCCGTTCATAGACGCTATCAACTAAATGAAAGAGTCGGAATTCTGAGCCCATTCAAAGTCTGTCGCTAACCAATACAGCAGCTCCACAATGTTGTGTTGCTCCGCCCTGTCCGAAAAGGTACTTGCTCTTTTTCTGCCATAAAATACCCATCCCAGCTGACTTGGGGTCAAGTCAAGTCAAATCAAGCTCCGGCCTCCCTGCGTGGAGTTTGTAAGTTCTCCCCGCGTACTCCGGCTTGCTCCCGCATTACAAAAGCATGCAAGTCAACTCTAAATTGTCCATACAGCAGTTGTGAATGTGAGTGTACATGCTTGTTTGTCTGTATGTCCAAGGTGGACCCCGCCTCTCACCCAAAGTCAGCTGGGATAGGCTCCCAGCTCACCCGTGACCCAAATGAAGATAAGCGGCATTGGAAAATGGATGGATGAATGCAATTCATTGCATGAAGTTAATTCATGTTTGGCACAACTCACCTCATTCTTGCAGTTGGTAGACGACGACTCTTCTTCCTTGTCGTTTAAGGCAACAATGGTTTTGACTCATCAAAATGATCTGTGGGGAGATAATCATGCTCGGTTTGCGAGAGCTATAAATTCAACGATATGCTTGTTATTGGTATTGTGAAACGGCACTGTTTTGGTTTTGCGGCTTGCAAATGTAATTTTAGAAACCCCAAAACAAAAGCTTGCGGTAGCTACCGCGCATGAAAATCTTTGTATTTACCCCTCCTGCCTTCACGTGCGACTCGGCTTTCACGCCATCGTGTTTTTTTTCTCAGATGAAACGTGCGAGTTCGTGTGGACCAACTGTGAGATAAGAAGGGGAGTCAGCGCCAACATGCATTCAAGTGCCCACAAGCGTGACCTAAAACCCTCGCTGCTCTCAATCTGCTTTGCACTAATATCGATTCAACGTATGCGTCCACAAATCCTCTTACGGCTCCTGTTTACCATCCTGAGAGACCGAAAACATGTTTACCCCCCATTATTTCCTTCTCTTTCATGTGCGACATCAGCTGACCGCTTCATCCGAAACCTCTTTTGCACTCATCACGCAAACGCAATTAAGATGGCCGAGCATGACAGCATCATTCCTCACAATGATAGAAGTCAGGAAATGGCCCGCCGCTCCCTCACTCGCCGGCTCCGCGTATTTCCTACGCACACGGCAACACCGGGAGCAAATGTCGGACCCCCGCCGTCGCGAGCGCAAGGTGGCACTTTCAGCGCAATTAGAGGGAAGTGGTCGGTATCTGCAGCCCTCGCAGGCGCGCTGACATCAGTTCCCGCCTCGGTGACCCCGGGGACGTCTGTCGAGAGATCAAACGGCTCGTCAGAAGAGCTGAGGTCGCCGCGTTCGGCTGAAACTGACCAGAGGCTCGCCCTGCGGGGGCCTGGAGTGCTGACCCCACTTTCCTGCTTGAGTTACACACACTTAAAGCGCCTCTTTTGTGTGCGTGTGTGCCGCATTGGAGTAGATCACAAAAGGCTATGGCTTAAAGCAGGGTACAGCCTTATTTAGATGTCATAAGTCTTTTTCAAAATTATTTTTAGTCGGGGAAAACATCATAGTCTTATGAGAATATATAAATACAGAAAAAAATGACTTTATATCTTTAAAAACAGTCATATACAAGTGGTGCCTTGAGTTTCATTTCTTCTGTTATAACTCTCGCCATTTAAAAATCCAATTTTTGCGCATTGAAACGAATGGAAATGCTATTAATCCGGTCCAGTAATGTTTTTTATCGATTTTTTTGAATAAGAAAAATAGCATTCGACAGTATTGTACACAACTAAGTGACTCAGTAAACTGCTGTAATATTAGACATTTTTCACAGAGGATAAAAAGCACACGCCTGTGAGTATTCCTTTACTGTCTGTCTACATTTGTTGCGGCATGTTTGTGTTCAAATATCAGTGGCTTAAAGGGTTATACTGTCGCAGCCGCAACATTGATGCTAGTTTCATTAGCCCATCTTTGGTGTTTTACATTTTGTATTAGCACCAAGCTAGCGGACGTAAGTCATGTGGTTTGATTAAAGACACAACATGTAATTGTTTATGTTTAAACTTCAATTGGGAATGGCAATAAACAGATTGAAGCAAGCACTTGGCCTCTTTTTCGAAGACTTTTTCAGTATCTGCTACCCTGATCCCTGCCACCATTCAGTGGCCTAAAAACAACAACAAAAATCGGCGAAGCGACGACTCGTATCTCGAAAAACTCATAAGCCGCGTCACTTGTGGAGCTAGCACTATTGCAGAAGAAATATAGTTCGGTTGTGGGCCGGTTCACAGGGTAGGCTAGAAGTTGAACAGAAGTAAGAGCAGTTTTCAAAAAATAATAAGGTCTACGAAATATTTGTTCACAGGAAAGCATTTTTCACTTCATAGAGCAAATGTTTTAGTTTGTAAATACAGTAATTACCTATCTATCCATCTACCAATCTCTAAATATTCTACAGTTTGCCTGGCCTGATGATCAATATTTGAAATTTAGAAAACTAGAATCCGTTTCGTCCCTGACCCTCTATTAGGGCAACCGCACCTTGAAGAATGTGTTAATATTGTGACTGCATTTTAATCTTTTAATAACTCCATGCAGTGTGATGACAGGTACTACTTTTCTCCACAGAACAACGGATCCTTGGAGTGGTGCCAGAATCACAAGCAGTGCTCCAAGGTAATGTGGTTACACTCCTGTCATGAGCGCGACGCGTGCGTGCCTCATTATCTTGGGGGGGCATAATACAACATAAAGTGCAGGAGTCACGACAGGACTAGTTTAGTCATGCCTGCAGGAATTGCTCCCAGACATATTCATGACAAAAAAAAAAGAATACAAATAAAAATCATAATTCAGACTTGAAATGATTCAAAAGAGAGTTAACATGGGTTTTTTTTTTTTTCGGATTCTTGTTATTCGGAATGTGGATAAGAATGCATTGTGCTTCCCAGGCCTCCACATTCCCCCCACCCGCAGGGCTTGTTTGTGTTTCTTGCCCTCGTCCCAAAGAAGTCTGATATAAAGCCGCTGCTGACAGCTCGCCTGAAAAGATGGCGCTGACAGGCCCGTTTGGAATTGTTGACAGGGCCCTCGGAGATGTTTTGAGCGAGAATACTAAGAACGCCACGCCAGCACAGCGTGGTCCAATTTATGAAACGTGAACAATGCCCACTTGAGCTGTCAGAGCCGCTCATCTCCTCGCACAGCGTGAAACCAGAATTCAATGCTGTTTGGCCTGAGTGGAAAATAAACACATTAGCTGAGGAGAGTTTTGTCCTTCTCTTCGGTTTTGCTACACCATAAATGGGCATCTATACAAATACATGTCCGCTGAGCGGCGTGTATAAAATATACGCGGTGAGAACACAATGAAACAGGACACCCTTCAACATGCTATTATGTGAATGTAGTAGTCAACCATCCATTTTCTATACTGCTCGTCCTCATGAGGGTGGCGGGAGGGCTTGCCACAAATATCACTTTAAACATAGCCTGCAACACAAGGCGTTTCCGTTTTGCTGTCTCTCGGTCTGAACACTAGGGGCAGTATGTTAAAGGAGTACACGGATAAGGGACGAAGAAGAAAGTCGAGTCCAGTTGGTTGAGTTCGGGTACGAAAACAGATGTACAGTATTGGCAACAGTAAACCTGTTGGCGCGTCCCTAGATTCCACTGTTGTATGCTTGAATGGGACCATTTTAAAGCTACATTAGTTTCCCAAACACACTCCCCAAGAGTGCGACACATACTGTATAAGAAAAGCGTTTAAGCCATATGATTTTCATTCATAAATAAAACATTTTTCAAAAATTAACTACAGTGTATTTTTCTTTTGGGGGGGGGGGGGGGGTGTAAAAAAATCCTAATAAATTCTTGTACAAATAAGCTAAGCATTTTGCATCGTCACATTGCACGCGGTATGCGGTAGACCCAAAGTCGTTGAGTATACTGAATGATTTCATTTTCCTTAAACAAATTTCCCTCTCACCCTCAGTGGCGTCTCTCCAGAGCATGCATGCCGAGAAACTCAATAAATGATGCTAATGAAGTGAAAATGCAGGGAAAGGCGCAGTGGCGGGCATGCTTGTTTACGTGCTTAAACATGGCCTCACAGCAGGTGACCGTGTTGTTCGCAGTCAGTGTCTCGGAGCAACTTTCTTCCCAAAATCAACGTTGGAATCACCTGAGGAGGAAAAAGTACTCACACGCCGTGCTGAAGTAGAAACAAACAAACAAACCAAAAAGTAGAAGTGCTGATTAAATTAAAAAAAAAACAAAAAACAATGATGTTACATGTTGCGTGGTTTTGTTTAAGATGGAGTTGTCCCAATGCGATCATGTGACTGGAAATCGGGGCTGATTGTTACATTCGATGTTCATTGTTTGAAGTGGAGTTAAGCGCTCTCGCTTTTCTTTTCCTCTGTTGTACTGTAAGAAATGGATTCTTTGTCCACTTAAGAGCTTTATTTTGTGACTGCACTACCTAGAATTTCTGATATTGTATTTTTTTTTTAATTTTAGGTTTATTATTTATTATTTGCATCGTTACTTTGTGCTGGACTGCTGATATGCTATAAGATTTTGTTGACTTAGTTTGAACCACTGACGCACTAGGTTATATGTAGCCATAAAAAAAGGGATGATATTGAGATACCTTTGTTCAAATAAATAAAGATGAAGACTTTGGAGACAATATCTCTCTTTTTTTCTTCATAGTGCATCGCTGAGGTATCGGCTCAGGACTCGGTATCAGCAGATACTCAAAATCGAGTGACTCGGGGGGTGTCAAGAAATTGGATCAGGACATCACTATTTTAAAAGCTCACTAGCGTAGACCTTAATTAATCAAACCAACATGTCCCCATAGCTTTGCTATGGTTGTAAAATGAGTAATTAAAAAAATAAGCTAATGATAACGGGCGAAAAAATACACCTTGTATGTGTTTTTTCACATTATATATTATATATATATATATATATATATATATATATATATATATTTTTTTTTAACACCAGGAGCTGTTTTTGCAACGAATCATTCCTGGAGCCGACAACATCAAACAAATAAGGCCATGGATGGGGAATATCTTGCTTCTCCGAATCTGTTGTTGTCGTCGTTAATCCTCCCTGGTTGACGTTCCTCCTTGTCTCTGCTGTCCCTGTTTATTCCCACTTTATAAGACTCCCAAGACCTCAATCAATCAGAACCTCAACCCTGGTGGACTTTGCCTCTGTGTTTACATCTCTTTCTACGTTATGCCGACATCCGCGGACATTGAAAACAAAAAAAACTAACATTTTGAGAGTAAACGGTACAAAAAGTACATGTCTGTTTCCAAATATATAGGGAGTACAAGTAAAACGTTGTCTGAAAAGTAAACGGATAGCTGGAAAAGCTACAAAAACTTTACGTCCCACCACTGTGATGAGACTTTGCTCGAGTGGTGCTATTGACTTTTCGTCGTGTACGTACTGTATGCCGAGTACACATCGTGCGCATTACCTAGTGCGGCGTGTCACGCCAGTAAACTGTCCTCATCGGTGGCTAAAATGGTAATTTAGCAAAGAAAAGCATGTTGCCTGACAGCCTCTTCAACAAATCCTACTGTGACCCCTCGAGTACCCTTAAAGTTTACACTTAACGGCCAACCTCCTCGGCGCAGTCAAGACGCTCGATTCTCTGCTTTCCACTCCCATGGCCGATATCGACTCTTGGCACTCTGCATCCCCTCGTCATTCGGCAATTTTGTTTTTGAAAGGGCTTTTTTAAAAAAAAAAAAAATGTTTTTTTATTGCAAGCTGCTAAATCCAAAGCGCGGCGAACGTTGAACAAAACGAAGCGACGATCCCAATACTTTTCACGGCTTTGTATATAGCCTGTGACTGCGTTTCAAACAAGCAAGTGCTCTACAAATGCTGGTTTAATGGGTTTAATTGCATCCTGGGCCCATCAGGATACAAGCCAGGACTTCATTCAAGGCCAGGATTCAATATTTGTTAGCAAACAGGAGCACACTTGAGGGCCTCCAGTGCGCATGAGGGCCAGTGCGCTAACAATCGTGACAAATGCGGTACAGTGGCTCCCCGTGAATAGCGCCGCAGTCGCTGATTAGCCTCTCCACTTCATGAAGAGCGCCCTGTCAAACAGAGTGGACAAAGGCCGGTGGCTCCCCTCGGAGGGGGGATGGGGGAGGGGTGGGGGGCACAAGGCCTGTCCGGCCAACAGCCACCACAGAGGGGAAGCAAATGTGAGAAAGGAGCTGCCTAATAATTTAGACAAAGACACGGTGACCTCCCCGCTCCATCTGTCTGCCTTTTAGCAACTCCGAGCCTCTCGTTTCCACGCGGCTCCACAAAGTCATCACGGTCAACCTCGCATGCGGTGTCCGAGCGAGCCGAAGGTTTCCCCTTTTATCATGCTAATTTTCCTTCTGTGCAAAGCGGGGCGAGGTGGCGTTCGGGGTCTTTTATCGTGTCGTCACAGCGCACCACCAAGTCTATTGCGCGAGGAGGCCAAAGTTCTTTCTAGCCGCTATTGTCTCCTCCAACTGTTTCCAGACAACCAAAAACTTGGAGGTCTCCGGGGCACCAAGTTGAATATTAGACTCCACGTCCATCGAGCCCTCTCTCATAGCATCCTATGCGGGGTCACAAAGAGCTGCAGCTCGTTCCAGTTGACGTTGGCAACAGGTTTAGGGCAGCGTATATGCAAGTGGTCCCCAACCCTCATTTGCTCAGTAACACACAATACATGACATGCTTTTTAACTTACACATTTGAATCATATGCAACTATATGACACGATAAGCTCCATTTTTCAATTCAAATACGTTTGTACATTTTGCTGGATGAACAGACTTCCGGGGCAGCGCGGAGTAGCGGTTCCACATTTTCCTCACGGTCCAAAGGTTCTGGTTTTGAATGTCGTCTTAACGCCCGATATTGAGCTGTTTAAATCAACCACCAAAAGGACACAGTTTTGACCTGTTTTTAATTTAAAGCGCTTGGCCCAAGCTTGCCGAATCCTCCGCCAAAGTAATGCATATTTTTAAAAGCACACGTCCGATTCAGCTTCCACTTCTTTTCCTGAGGAAGTCGGGGTCGTCAAAGCTGTATTTGTCTTGTATAAAGAATATATTTGACATTTTCATAACAAAAAGGTGGCATGCTGGTTCTCCGGCGAGACTGGCCTCTCTGTGAGTTATACTGTGTCGCCATGAAGAGAATTAAAACATCATTCGGTTTTTAACCTTGAGTTGTGGGATGATGACTTTACCGTACTTGCATTTTATTTACAAAGAGTCCGCAGAGGGGGGGGGAAGCTTAAGAAGAGAACATTGTCTGCTCTCAGTTTTCAGGGATATGTCAAAGTTCCACTTTTTACCGAAGATTCCCATCCCCATTTATAAATAAGAAGCCTTCACATGCATCCAACAGCATGCTATGTTAAATTTAGGAGGATTTAGTACAAAATGAGCCACCGGTATTTGTAGAAAATGGACATTTTTCCATTATTATTATTATTCATTTTCTATATTAGGACTACCCTAAGTGATCTAAAATAATGACAAGAGCTCACTTTTCTTTTGTGGGAAAATGTAGACTTTTTTTGTGTACCTTGTCCACCATGTCTGTGAAGCGTGGTCTCACCACTTTTTGGGGTTCATCATTAAAGCATTTTGAGCTCAGTAGTGTGTAACTTTTTTCCCCCTTCCAATTTCCTGCTAAACTCCCGTGAGAACATCTTTGGGAGCGCTTAAAATTGAACAACAGTCTTTGGAATGCTACTGTGTCTCATTCAGGACGTGTCTCTCAAAGCCCACCATAGTCCCAACCCCCATGTGTTCTCACGGCAAAATAAATAGCTTGAACTTCCCCATTGAGTGTCTTGTGAGGAGCAGAGTCTTCAATTATTCTTGACCGAGGGACGTCGTAGCCTCGAAGAAGGAAGCACACCTTGCAGCTCGGAAAGCGTGTCAGCGCCGTTGACGAGACGTTTGTGCGGTCGGCTCGTCTCTGGCGGGCCGGTCGTATATCCCGCGACACGCTGCGAAGGTGTCATACCAGTGGCCGCTTAAATGGACTTTAAAGCACCTTTTGGTCCGGTCGGGGCCGGACGGCTCTCTCGCCTCGCCGTGTCGGCCCACAACAACATTTCCCCTTGTTTTTATTATCAGCGGGTAAATGCTAATGGTGGAGTTTGTTCTCCTTTAAGGCTGGATTTATACCGCATGGTTCAAGTGAAACAATTCAGATTTTCTTGCGCCCAAGTGGCACAGTTGGGAAATACGTTATGGCAGAAATCTGATATCTTCAGACTGGATTTAGATCATCGATGTGAATGCGAAGTCATCAAAGTACCCCGATTAGTGGCAGATAAACACGCGTGCCTGCCCAAACAACACAAATAAACAAAATAAATATATCAACTATATCCCTAAATGCCATAGGAATGTTTTATTCTTTAGACTTTTCAACCTAAATATTCAAATGTTCTCAGTTTTGCCGGTTTGGGTTTAGCACCACTTTTGACGTATGAAAACCTTGATCCGTTGTCGGTAGCTATAAAAGCTGCGCGCCAAGCGATTCACAAGTAATGCGACTAATGCAGGGATGACGCATTTATGTGATACGTCGCAGTCATCAGAGCTTTTAATTGGCTCAAAGGTAAGGAGAAGCAATTGGTTAAATGTTTGTTATATTGGCACGCCGGTCCCTGACAAACTGTAGAGGATTAAATGTGGTCTAAATGTGCTACATTCGAGGTATGTCCTTCATTAAATGGAAAATAATAGCTGACAGCAGCCAGTGGAGTAATGTGGAGGTTACCCTCATTTAAATCAATGGGGGAAGAGTCAGCGCAGGCCAACTCATCATTATGTGACGTTTACTATTTGTGCTCATTACAGTATGCATTCGTGTTTAGTTGAGGACTTATGAATGTGTAATTTGTGTAAGCACAGCTATATTGGAATTGGTCCTCTTAAAATGTACAGGGAAACAGCCAGCCCCCCCCCCCCCAAAACAAAATTGGATATAGGCATTAAATCGGAATTGGGCGCTTTACACATGCAGTATGAATCCAGCCTTAGATTCATTTGTGTTCGTTTAAAGCTGTGCGTGTTATTGTGTGTGGGTGGGTGGGTGGGTGAGCAGAGGAGTGTAAAGTAGGGCTGGTCAGTCCCAGCAGGAAGGAGCTGATCTGGACATGGTTGTTAAGTTTCATTGGCCAAAGGGGGGGGTCGCTTCATTGGCTGCTATCTGTGGAGCTCATTATTCACATGGTGGGTGGCAGAAAGTGGAAACCCCCCACGGGAAAGAAAAGAAAACCAAAAAAAAAAAAACCAAAAAAACGCAAAGACGAGGCCACAGGAGAGGAGGTGAAAAGGCTGCGGCACGACTGCAGTTTAGACTTCTTCACCGGTCAAATCGCACATCTGAAAGTGGACCAAAACAACACGCTTGTGTCTTTACAGACCCCACTGAGCTCATCAACCGTTGGCAGATGACCCGATCCCTCATATTTTCCATGTCAAAAGGGATTTAATTCCCTTGTGGGATTATTACAATGAAATCCTCTTTTGAACCTGTCGCTTAGACAATCTGCTGTCATCCGAGTATTTATTCATCTTCGGAGGATGAATACCGACACACATGACGCCCGTCTTCCTGGACCAGGTTCCTGTTTTTGGTCCACAGATTCCTCTTCAATAACAAAAATATGATTTCCTCCTGCTTGGTTTGTTAATATTTTGCCATTGAAGCGGCGACGTCGATGCTCACGTTGGCCGTAGTGAAGATTAGATCGTAAGGGTCTTAAAGCTGATGTGCTTAGCAGATGCGGGCTCATCGATTTATCCCAGCTGCTGCATCGCCGAGCTGAGTGTGTGTGTGTGTGTATGAGATGCTTTCAGGGTCATGGAAAACCACAATCCGTGTGTGTGTGTGTGTGTGTGTGTGTGTCAAAGACTCAGTAATCGACGGCTGTCTCGACCCTTGACTTGAGGTTGACTGTCGCAGGAGATTGAATTATTAACCCCCGTTCTTCGCTGCTTTCGTTTAAGCCCCCATTCTCAGCTTTGCCAGTACAATAAAGCAGAATAAAGAGGGTTTTTTAAAAATGTGGACAAAATCTGACGTCTTACTACTTTTTTTTAGTGTGTGTGGTATACTTGTGAGGACCAACGCAAGCATGCCACACATAACGCGAGTCTCCGCCCTCTGTCGTAGTACCAATACCTACCTGTGAGAGGCAGCATGGTGCCACAGGGTATCCGGACTGCTAGAAAATATAGAAAAAGAACATAGTATAGTACAGTACCGTAATCCCTCTCACATTCGCATTTCACTAATGAGGAATTCACTTATTTGGATCTTTCTTCCACAGTTTTTTCCCCCCAATGAAACGGATTCCCACGCATTTGTAGAAAAACTCACCTATTTATGTTTTTTGTGTGCGCTTTAGAAACGCCCTAATATTGCGCAATATTGCCGCCAAAGTCATCTAGACAGGAATTGGTGTCGAGGAACTATGTTGAAGTGATACATCTTGACACAGCCTACACAGTAATCACTGTTCACCCTGTGTAGTAAACTCATTCAACTATTCACGTTTTTTCCCCCCTTTCTGTGGAACCTATACTCGACTATTATACATATACTGTACTGTTCACAGTTTTTGTGCACTTTCTGAAACACCGTAACATGCCACCAGACGCCACCAAAACCCTGCCTATGTTCACGAAATAAGTCCAAGCGATGAATCTCGACTGAGAGACGAGCTTTGTATGTTGGGGAGGAGCTAAGTTTAGCCTGGGTTGTGAGTGGAGGTTACGGAGAGTCTTCACCACATGTGCATGTACATGCACACTTTCAGCATTTAAAAATAAATAAATAAATCAAATCTTTAAACCATTCACATTTAATGATAATGTTGTAAAAGTAGTTTAAAATGATGTCTAGCTGTTTTGGTGTCATAGCTTTTGTAATGTTTATGCTTATTTTTAGGGGAGTCGTCAATTACTTGTATTTCTTTCACTATTCACAGCAAAATGCTCAAATTAGGCCCGATTATTGCTACGCGCGCACCCCGCTGAAAATGAAATGGTCTTAACATTTTCGCAAATGGAATGCATTGAACGGCTCGGACAAGGATCCTGACAATATGAGCAGCCACTTCTGCCAGGCGCTGAACTCGGGAGGACAAGTAGGATTAGTGGATTCCAAGTGTTTCTGCGATGCGAATAAACAAATGGAGATAGTGATGGAATGTGTCTGCAGCGTGGGATTAGACTACCCCCACAGCCCCCCCTACTTCCAGCAGCGTTCCATGTCTTCTTACATGCTGTTGCCCAGACCGAAGCCTCAGGCCTCGTTTCGTTTTAGATGACGGAGGACGGGGTGACAGTCGGTCTCGTTCAACTTTTCCCATCAGGGGATGCAACGGCGGGTCGTGTTTCTAACCGGCATGATTTGTATGTCTCTGTATTTATGCATGACACAACATTGCAATTTATCTGGACTTCGGATTGTCACTGGAGATCTCCGGGGTAATGATGCATTTGCCTGGAGCCGTACCCACGCTATTAACAGTTACTTAAAATAATATTTCCATCCATCCCTCCATTTGCTGCATCGCTTACTGTTCAGGGTCAAGAGGACCTGGCGCCTACCCCAGCACACTTCGTACAAAATGCAGACTACACCTTGGACTAGTCGCCAGCCAATCACAAGGCACATATAGACGAAGAACTATTCACACTCATATTAACACCTAGTTATAGTCCTAACATGCATGTTTTTGGAATGTGGGAGGGACCAAGAGAAAACGGTCAACATACAAACAAAATTGAGAGTAAATGGATAGCGCCTCCGCTGGTTGCAACCAAGTATTGCACTCCAATTTGCCTCAGTTGCTCCGCGGCATGATTAGTCAACAATCACTTCCACACAATCGAGCAGTATTCTTCGCTATCAATTAAACTGATAATTATTATAACCATTACCGATATCTAACAGTGTCAATGAAACAGAGCTCATTCCATCCTCCAAGCACAAATCACTCAGTAAGAGGATGTTTCGATTAGGTTTGACAACTTTTCTGTAGACATTCCAAAAAGAAAAAGCATTGGTGCAGATGGAGGAATTGTTACATGATGGTTGCTTTGGGAAGCAACCCACCAAATCCAGAAGGCGGAGTTGCGGTGAAGCTGCTTTGTGTGGCCGTTTAGGTCCAGTTTGCATTGTCACCACCTACAGGACTGATGTACAACAGCCCGGGCCAACGCGATTAAACTAGAACAGAGCCAGGCCCTGTAATGTAGCACTAGTGACCTCGAATCTAACAAACGCTCTTCTGCATGAACAGATACTCCACAGCCACTTCAAAATCTTGTCGAAATTCTTGCGATAAGAGTCGAAGCTGCTCTACTTTCCTCCCACGCTCAGTCCCTGTAGGCGTAATAGCTATTATGTCCATTCAGTGTATCTTGTTTGCCATATGCTCAATCCTCAGTGGCTGCCATGACAGTGATGCATTTATTTGGTCCTCTGCCGTGGATGGAGCCAGTTCATTATCGACGCTTTGGACAGTTTCAATAAATGGCCCCGGGCCAGAAGGAAGTCTTCCACGTGATCGTTTTCATCCCTCGCTCCCATGCATCTATCATCGCAATGTTTTTCGAGAGCGTAAATCACGTGTCGATGGCAGATCTGACGCGGTTCTCCTGACGAGCAGCGTAAAACGGGCTTTGGAGTTCCCATGCCAAACACCCAGTGGCCTCCTTATCAGCAATCTGAACTCATGGGATTGATTCGTACTGTTGAGTCTAATTATCACGAAATGTAAACTGAGCTCGGAGCGAGGTGATAAGCCGGGCTCTCGTTACGGCCAATGGATGTGGGCTCTTGTCGCCAGGCTGATGATAACACTGCGAGATGGCTGTAAGAGGAGTCGCCCCGGAGGCGTGCGGGTGAAACTTCAGAGTGGTGAAATATTAAGTGGCGGACAAAGCGGCGGTGGGGCCGAGCTGTGTGGGCTTTCTTGCTCATAAATAAGGCAGGCACCTCTGATTGTGGGCCGAATGTATAATTCATGCACTGTCCCACCTCTTCTTGTCCTCCTCAAGTTCTGCCTCAGCCTCTCTGTTGTCTGCCCCCCTCCACGGCAAGCCAATTAAAAATGAAACCAACGACAAACGGGCACTCGCAGCCTCTTTTTTCAACGCAAATTCCCGAAATGATGATCACATTTTGACGCCATGCTCGCCCACCTTTAGCGACACCAATTTGTCTAGGATATCAGCTTCCCAGTGGGGCTCATTTGGGCAAATTCCATAGTAGGAGTTCATCAAAGTCCAAGCCTCGGAATTCAACCAAAAGGTTTGCTTCAAACCAAGATGGACGACCTCCTGTTCAATTCCGGGCATGGGTCCTTGAGACTTCTTCGTCCGTCTTGTTATGATGGACACGTCTTACCAAATTTCGTGTCAATTGTTGAAACTTGTGTTGGTGGCTAACTCTTTTTTTCCAAACTTTGTGTAATATTCAAAATGGTCATAAAACTCATGCTCCACCCAAATTAGATGGCACGGACAAAAAAAATAAAAAAATAATAGCTTCACAATTTAGCGTCTACAATACCTACTTTTGAATTTCCTAGTAGGAGTTTGTGCCCTGGAATTCCCCCAAAATGGCAGTTTCAAACCAAAATGGCTGACTTCTTGTTCAATTTTGGGCATGCGTCCTGGAGACTTTTTCATGTGTCCTGTTGTAATATACATGACCACCCAATGTTGCGTCCATGAATGGTGTTAAGGTTCCTCACAATCATCATCAAAATTTGACATCATACTCTGTTTGCATTAGACAGCGCAATTTTCTGGCATGTTGAGGCGATTCATTCGTCACAATAATAATAATAAACCCATCAATTCCTAGTGCTGCGGGCCCAATTAAAGCCATCCTCGAAATGATGTCTGCAACACCACCTGAAAACACCACCCAGCGCAAAACAGCATTTTGAGGAACAAGATATTGTTCCTCAATTTTTTATTATATACTGTTGTGTAAACACCGCAGAGTTATGACACTGTCAAAATTTACTGCAAACATTCCTGGAATCGCTTGTACATCACTCGGCAATTTGGAGTAAATGCTTTTAGTCGTCATGAGGAAATTGGAAGCAGCCTCAATGTGAATTAATTTATTAAACCTAGTTATCTACATCTTGTATTGCTTGTGAGCAATAAAGAAGGCCTGCTTTTTGATAGGATATTGCTACGTGATTGGGATCTGTTTTAGACACATTTCCATACAATCTGGACATATCTACCTGAACATTTTAGCCCTTAATGAACAAGATATATTAGAAAAAAAAACATCTGTCTGAAAGTTCTACATTTCCTTGATTGGAAATGGCTAAAATTAACAAACCTTTATGTTTTTCGAAGCATGGGAGAATTTTTCCAAGAATGCCCCGAACCCTCGTATCTATGCTAGCATACTAGCAGTCATGCGTTCCATTTTCCCACAATCAATAATCAATCTAGACATCGACCAATTGATAGTGATTCCCGTCCCATTCTCTTATATTGTCAATCAAAATTGGGCACAATGATCTCCCCCACGGCACACGCAGAAAGCCTGTTTTGCTTTCCATAGGTAAAATTAAGCAATGTCATAACCAATATCCATGTAGCTTTCTAGATGTGCAGCGCATGGTAAAAAAAATAAAAATAAATATGTTTTTCTGTAGATGAAGGAACTTGTCATATTTTTAAAGATACAAACCACTTGCATTGTTGCTCAAGTGGGGCACTGACCAAACAGATCCAGTGGCCGGAGATAATTTTGATTAATAGTGTAATAATTGGAATAAATCTTAATGTGCATTATATAGCACAGTACCTAGTGCTGTGTAGTGAAAAAAAATATTATATTAAAAAAAAAAAAATATATATATATATATATATATATATATATATATATAATCTATATATATATTTTTTGTTTTGTTGTGCCTAGCACGTCCACCTCAAAGTCAGGGGATCTGGAATCTCCGTTCGACCATCTCAGTGTGGAGTTTACATGTTCTCTCCACGAAACCCCGGTTGCATCTCCAAACATGTTTCTTCGGTTAAGTGAAGACTCAAAACGGTCCATAGGTGTGAATGTGAGTGTGAATAGTTATTTGTCCATATTTGCCCTGCAATTGGCTGGCCTCCAGTCCAGGTTTTACTCAGCCTCTCGCCCAAAGTCAGCCGGGTTAAGCTCCTGTATAAGTGCTGTATAAATATGATGGATGGACGGCAGAATTTTTTGATAAAGCCCATGTATTGGATGTGGGGAGTACCTAGTGAAGTGTCCAGAGCTGGAAAATCAATTTTCCTTTTCAACCGAATGAGGCTTTTCCAGATCGAGTTGCAAAGTCACATCTCAGGTCTGTTAATCATTTTTAGCCTAGGTGAGCTTAACACTGGCCATACACACACAGACACACGCACACGCATACACACAACACACACACCTGCGCAGAGTGGAAAGTGCAGCTATCTCAGGACCTTGAACATCACGTAAGTTTGAGGAAATGGTGTCTAGACGTTATAACACAGCGATATCGCCTCGCTGATTTACTCTCTCTCCTAAAAAACTCCTTTGAAACTTGACGGCACTCCAGAGAGACATTGCGGGAACACCTCCGCTAGCATGCCGTTTTAAACTCACGCACGTCTTCGAGAACACTTGCCGCTCGATACATTTCGGTCATTTAACTGCAGCGAGCGTAAAAGATTTCAGGGCATTTTTTTTTTTTTAGCCGCAAAAACGGCAAGCTGACATTTCGGTTGGAAATGGAGACTGACTCGTGTAAAGGCGGCTTGAAGCGCGCCATGCGGCCTCTTGAGTGTGAAAGAGAAACAGTAAAACCACCGAGTGTGGCTTCTCTCGGCGAGAAATGGAACAAGTGACTGGCAGGCTGAGATTGCAGCTGCACTGCTGAAGCACAACTAATTCCTTCTCTAATTCGCTTTAACATTCGTTCAATCTGCACGTCGCAAATTGGACGCACTCGCCCAGCGGCTTGCTTATTTTGCTTGTATTGTTAGAACAAGGCAAACGTTCATTTCGGGGGGGAAAAGTGCTAACCAAGGCAAAATTGTGACGACTATTGTCAACTGCCAAAATGGTAACACAATGCTGCAAACTATGTCATCAGTCGTGAAGGTTTTCCATCAACTGTGAACAACTTCTTTCAGTGAGTGTCACCAGAACATGTGTGTAACATATCCTAAGCATGGTGCGACTTGCCATAGGGTCCAAAAAAAAAAAAAAAAAAAAAAGATTCTGCAGCTGGCGAGGGAAAAGGCTTTGGCCGTGACTCTGAAAGATATATCACATGATAGAAAATGTGCTCGCAAAAGCAACACAAGCCTGCGGTTGTCAAATGTATCGTTTTCTGGAGCCACGCTTGGAAACATTCATTTTCTCGACACGAGCTTAATGCAGTTGGAAGGATGAAACCGGGTGAGAAAGATGAGTTTTTAAAACGGGATTACAGCGGACGTGGCCTGAGAGTGTGATTGAATGGCGGGTTTGGGGGTGTTGTGGTGGGTGGGGAATGAGGGATGTATCGTCTCAGTGACAGCCAAATAAAAAAGAAATACAGTCAGGAGTGACTGCAGGCCACTGGCTTCTGGATGGGTCAATAGATAGGAAGAATGATTGTATATGGGCAGCAGTGTGAAAAGTGCCAGGGCAGTAGAAAATAGCCCTAACTCAGTGGGGTTAAAGGTGAGATTTACAATTTCTGGGATCAACACAAAGCGACGCGACGCATCCGAGGGGTGACGTGACCTCGGCAAAGGCACCTTGGAAATGTCAGCCAAGCTTGAAACTGGATCATTAATAGTTAGGTGGACGTTGAGCTAAAGGCCAGATCCCATTTTCCTGTTCTTAACTGTGGATTCAGTCTCAAAGTGTTTGCTGTCAAAAGTACGACATGATGTCATCCAAGGGAAGTTGAGCTACATTCATGCAGACCTCTGCTCTGGCAGAACACTGCCGCCTCGCAGCATGAGTCAACACTGCAATGGAAAGAGGAGTTCAGAACAGTCAGGAGAGTGATTCTCCCATCCCATTAAAAGCAATTTCTTAAAGAAATAATTGATCGATTAAATGGTTGAGGATTACAAGGAAGGGATTTAGGAGGGGGGGGGGGGCAACATTCGATATTAAGATACTACAGACAGACACTGTTTTAAAATGATGATTTTCTTTATTAAGGGGGAAAAAAACTATTAAAAGTTATCTGACCCGGTGTGAAAAAATAATGGCTCACAAAACCTAACAACTGGTTGGGCCATCCTCAGCAGCAACAACTGAAATCAAGCATTTTCTACAACTGGAAATTAGTCTTTCACATCTCAGTGGGTATATTTTGGCCCACTCTTCCTTACAGAATTGTTTGAATTCAGCAACACTTGTAGGGGTTCTCGAGAATGAATGGACTTTTGAAGGTCATGCAACTGCATTTTAATCATTCAAATCTGAACTATGACAAGCCCCCTCCAAAACCTTCATTTTGTTTTTTTAAGCCATTCAAAAGTTGACCTGCTGGTCTGTTTTGAATCATTATCCTGCTGCAGAACCCAAATGTGCTTCAGCTTGAAGTCACAAACTGATGGCCGAACATTCTCTTTCAGGATTTTCTGTTAAAGAGCAGAATTCATGCTTCCATCAATCACATCAAGTTGTCCAGGTCCTGAAGGAGAAAAGCAGCCCAAGACCATCACACTACAACCACCATTTTTGACTGTTGGTGTGAAGTTCTTTTTCTGAAATGCTGTGCTACATTTACACCAGATGTGACGAGACACGCACCTTCCAAAAAGCTCAACTTTCATCTTGTCAGTCCATATAATATTCTCCCAAAACTCTTGGGAATCATTCAGATGTTTTTTTTGCAAAAGCGAGACAAGCCTTTGTTATTTTTGGGCATCAGTGGTTTTCGCCTTTCGCCATGGATGCCATTTTTGCCCATTCTTTTCCTTATTGTTGTGTCATGAACACTGACCTTAACTGAGCCAAGGGAGGCCTGCAGTTCTTTAGAAGTTGTCCTGAGCTCCTTTACGGCCTCCTGTTGGGGTAATCTTTGTAGACCGGCCACTCCTGCCAAGGTTCACCACTGTTCCATGTTTTCTCGATGTAAGGATTATGGCTCTCCAGATGTATCGCTGGAATCCTAAAGCTTTAGAAATGGCTTTTGTAACCCATTCCAGACTGACAGATGTCAATTACTTTATGTCTCAACTGTTCTGGAATTTCTTTGGATCGTGCCATTTTGTTGCAGCTTTTTTAGATCTTTTGTCAGACTTGATTTTGCCGGGACAGATTTCTTGATTGAACAGGTCTGTATTTAATCACACTTGGGTGTGATCAGTGAAAATTAAACAAAAATTGTAATTAGCCACACTTAATTCATGATTTAACAAGGGGATCATTAAATTTTTACACAGGGCCAGGTAACTGAATATTTTTTTCCCCCTTAATAAATGAAATCACCATTTAAAAACAACATTCTAAGTTCATTTGGGTTACATTTATCGGATATTTTCATTTCTTTGATCATCTTTAACATTAAAGTGGGGAAACTGTGCAAAAATATAAGAATTTGAGAAGGGGACCAATACTTTTTCACGGCACTGTATAACCTATTTAAAAATGAATTTATTAATGACCGATTTGTATGTTTAATGACTATAAAAGGCTACTTTATTTTATTGTATTTTGTATTATTTTGTGTATTTTTATTTATTGTCATTGTGTATTCATTTATCAGTGGAATTTTTCATTATTTAATGGCATCTATATTTATTTCATGGAATTTTATTTGATGATATTTCCATTTATATAATGACTTTTATTTATGGATTGCCTTATTAATTTATTGAATAGCCTTTTATTTAATGGCCTTTTATTTCATGGCATTGAGGCACATTAAAAATGGTATGAAATAAACATGAAATAGTTTAACCCGTCAAAGTAGTGGATGGTATGGTAGTGGATGGGATCATTGATCTTAATGATCAATGATCTTATTGGTTGGACTGCAATGTAAGCCACGCCCAGAATTGTACTTGAAACCCGCAAATAATACAGTAGATTTTTTTTTTTTTTTTTTTGTCAATCAACTTTTGTCTGCTGTGGGTAGCTGTCCAACTTGGCACCAATGCCAGCGGACCGTAACGGTAATAATTCTTGGAAATGACGACAAAATCTTACACTGTTCAAAAGCACCTTAACCTGAATATTCACAAGTCAAGCTGCTACATTTAGACATGGTGAAGCAGCATGTGGTTCATAAGCCAAGAGTATTTTTGCATGCTGTGTTCAAAGTACCGTAACTATAAACAATTGTATGTTTGTGATGACGAGACAGTATTTAGTGTAAGTGGGACAGCAGCTGTGTTAGAAGTAGGGGTTGAACAAAATATTTTGTTGTCGTTGACTTGAATGAAAGTCGAATCTTAGTTAATTAATCATTCCTGTTATTGATGTTTTTTCAGCACATTTAGCGGTCCCCAACCTTTTGGCACCATAAGACCGGTTTCACATATTTTGATGCTCCGGTATAGAAACTCACTATGACCCTGAATGAAGTTGTTGTAATTAGCAGGATGGTCTATGTAAATTAGCTGATTTGAAAACGAGATGCCAAAAGGACGTGATTCGCGATTCATCGACGTCAAGCTTCAAACGTCAACTCTTCGACAAATCGGTTCAACCCTTAGTTAGAAGACTGTATACTGCTATATGCAATCTCTCCTCTTCTTGCAAGACTAATCTCAATACTAGCAGTTTATATCGTGCAGTCTAGTTCTAAACCATTGTAAATTATTATATGTTTTAATATCCATCTTATATTAAGATCATTGGAACCATCTTGATTGGTTAAGATCAACGCTGATACTTTTTGTGTGTGTCTGAATTCTTGTCTCTGACTCACGTAGGGATACTGCTTCATCAGTAAGAGTTCCATGCACAACAGTGAGTTTTTTTTTCTTCCCCATAGTTCCCTTTCGGTCTGCCTTGACGATGTGAGGATGGGATGTGGCACCGGTGACCATTCAGTCTCACTCTCTCGTCGAACCCCGCTGCCCTCTTAACCATCACAACATTTTATTACAGCGTGAAATGCAGATTGAAAGACCACTATAGAACTTCCTACTTAACCATGCAGAGCGTGTCACTGGTGGGGAGAGGCAGATAAGAAGACAAAGGGGAAATCAGCCACACAGCAACACACATGCTTTTGGGAAGACTTAACTGCTGAAGTCTGCAGAAAACAAATCCAGCGCCTGTTTACTTCCCAGATGCAACGTTCCTTTCTTATTTTTGGGGGCCAAATTTAGGGGCAAATTGGTCCAGCCATAATCTCGTTGGATAATTAAACGCATTCCTCTGGGCTATTCACACTGTTGGTATCGATTTGCTTGAGATGGGGCCACCCAAAGCCACTACATACACCAGTGATTCCCAACCACATTATTATGCCGTGAGACATATCAAAAGGTGGGCCGTGGGAAATGAACCTATTTCACTTAACTGGTCCAAAAATCATTATTTAGGCATGGGGAGTTTATTTGAAAAGCACCATACGTCTTTGTTCATCTATCTATGCCAGCGACATATTGTGAGAGGCAGAACATGAAATGCTCTTCCTCTCGGTGGCAGAAGGTACAATTAACCTGCGTATCCATCTGTTGCCATTCATACAGTAAGTCAGGGCGTCCTGTGAATACATCAACTTTGTGTTCACCTAATGAGATGAAATCATCATTATTTCAATATTTATACTTTTCTGTGACATTTTGGTTTAGTGGTGTTGCTTGACATAATGATTTTTCTAATTTAAATACGCACCTCGGCTCAGTAAAGGTTGGGGAACACTGAGTCAGACACAACGGTGTCCAGTCTGGTTCTCTGCCTTGTCTTCCCCACATTTAGGCTCACAAGTCTTACATGAGTTTCATCACAGGCAGTGCAGTATAAAGTTGACACTATGTAGTCAGCATACTTGAATCAATCAATTGCCCGCCGCCTAACATTAAACAAGGTGGGAACGCAAATGCTTTTCAAGGGTGTGCAGAGCTTGCGGCGACTAATGTTGTGGCACATTTCCCAAACTTGTTGTTGGCATGGTTGCCACGGATTAGATTGCACACTGAACTGTGTAAATAACGATCAGGCACTTGATTGATGACAGCACCTATTGTAACCATATGCAAGCCTTTTGTATTTGCTTTGGCAGGACATCTGTCGTCGATGTGCGATTGCCCCCCACCCCCCCCTTAAATATCGGCTTGTGGGAGGGGGGCGTGGCCGGGGTGCGGGTGGGGTATGGCGGGACTTCGGCTGACAGATGTGACAGGTTGAAGCACACCTGTGGGGCGAGCTGATGTCTCTCTCATACTAAATGTTGAGCCACTTCGTGATCACAAACATTCAATTGTGTACAATTTACTTGGAACAGGGCGTTGCAAATCGATCTTGGCTAATGAGCCGTGACACGATTACTTCATTATTAGGGTCGCAGGCGAGCTGGAGCCTATCCCGCGAGAGACAGTGTACACCTATTGTCTGGTCCTCACCCAATCACAGGGCACATATACACAAACAACTATTCACACCTATGGGCAATTTAGAGACTTCAATTCAAAAAGTCAAACGTCCTGAAGAAAACCCACAGAAGATGCAGGAATGCTTGAGCCAAGATTCGACCATGCCATGTAGACCGGCTTCGAAACCATGGATGTTAGGCTACTTGGAGTCTCTAAATTATACATAAGGGTGAACGCGAGTGTGAATGGTTGTTTGTCTATCTGTTCTTTGCGATTGGCTGGTGACCAGTACAGGGTATACCCCGCTTCTTGCCCGAAGTCACTTGAGATGGGCTGCAGCTCACCCTACAGCTACAGCAAATGGATGGAAGAAAATGGCTCATGTAAGAGGTATGTGAAGGTATTCAGTTTGGTGCTGACCCAAAATAGGATTATTTGGCTTTGGAAAAAGTCTGCACTATTCTGAGGATGAACCCATTAAACTTTAGTCCAATAATTTTGTCACTTGTTATCAAGCCAACCCTTTTTGTGGCAGTTTTCCGATTTTCTCACTAAAAGGCAAAGGGGGTTGATCTGAATGACAGTGTACAGTTTGGTGCCCATTCTAATTTGGCTTGTTCTTCTCCAGTGGAGGCCCATTCTGTGAACTTTCCCGGGAACCTTTTGCACTGAAAGGACTGACTAAAAGGAGAATTAAAAAAAAAAAAAAAAAAAAAAAGGCTCGTGTTGCTATAGCCGGTGCTAATTCATGCTGGTTGGCACGCAAGCATGTCGCAGTAATGATGAATCTATTTTCACTTGTATGAATGTGATTGTGAGGAGCCAGAAGAAGACTCATCCTGGAGAAAAAAAGGCAAAGGAATGCATTCAGTCGGTGCACACAAGACCCTTCAATGAGTAAAATGAGCCTGATCCTCGGGCTTATGTGCGTGTGTTCAGTGATTTGTTAGAGGGATTTGGTGGGCTTTAGCATATGGACGCCTTACCGGCAGAGTGTCCTGTAGACGCTGCCTTCCGTGCGCCATTGCGAGATTGCGGCTGCCTTCTGAGGACGCTGCAGATTTGGCATTATGAGCTCACCGTATTATCATCGATAGCAGATGATGATAAAGCAGCAGAGGCACCCTGGGTGGAGAGGAATGACTCTGGGAACCAAAAGCTGATATGTCATGTCAAAGGTTTGCGGCTAGACGGCAGTTTACTTTGGAGCTCCCACAAGGTCGGAACTCCTCCTCTCATTGGTCCTTTTGAGTCACATAGCATGCATGACATCATGTAAAGGACCATATATCTATATTGTCATGAGGTCGCTGATTTAAAATAAATAAATAAATAAAAATAAAAAATCCTTCGTTGAAAAAGCATCTGTGAAACACCCACCATCGGGCCCACAGAGAGCAGTGTGTCAAGTGGAACCGAGAGCTGACAGGCGTGGGCTCGCACTCCAGAAGCCAGATTTATGTTTCGTCATACGCCCACATTGCTCAACTCCGTAAAAAGCAAATAAACCTTTCGCTGTCAAAGGCAGAATAACAACAGAGACACCTAATGAGCATATTAAAGGGCCGTAAACACGAGCTGCGGCCACCCCTCAATGAAATGTGAAATTTCAACACCGGGTTCAATGTAGTTTTGACAGTAGGCGACCTCATTCAAAAGGAATCCCAGAAAGTTTAAAATCTGTGTTGGCAAAAGCGCTGACTATAACCATGGTCAGTGTTCCGTACCTTACAAATATCGCATTCTTCTTGTGATTGCATGTAGTCACCATCAAGTGACTGACATGTGCAGGATTTGGGCGTGGTCCATTTTTTTCTCACTGCTCTGGACCTGGCAGTTCTACTGGATTCTGTTAAAACATGATATTCATTCTTCAGTATGTCAAATGATGGCTGAGATAGCTGCAGTCAAATTTGAACAACAACATTCAGCCCTCTAGCCATCACTATGTTCAAACCTTCGTAACGATCATATGGATTTCAAAGGGTATCGTAACTTTGAGTGGTATTGTTTACTACTAAGACGGATCGTGAGTAATACAGTATGTCAAATGATGGCTGAGGAAGGGTTGGTCCGAATCAACTTAAATCATGGAGTTTCTTTAGTTACCACATCTTCAGGTTTTCTGGAAAAATATTTTACTGTCAGCAGTTTTCAACTGATCTTCAAACTTTGAGGGATATCTGACCACATGACCACAAGGCATGTTAGCTAAGGTTATATTGCCAGGAACGTGGTCTTTGTCAGCATTTTACAAGGTGCAGTTCTGAACTAATGTTCTTCAGACTTTGAAGACTTATTCTGACACATTCAAAGAAGTAGCCTGATTTGGTACAAGATGGCAGAGACAGCTGAGATCTGACAAAAAATATCAAATTAGAATCATATTAAATCAGCTCTAATCTGTGTTTTATTTAGAGCACTAGCCAACACTGCCTTGAACGTTTCTGGGAATATGTCACTATCCTTTCGATTTTAAGGGATATCCGGCTTTCACAGCAACCGGATAATTAGGTGGCATCAGTATCCAGCGTCTCGTGTGACGCATAAAATATGTCGACAATTGCGTTCAAAAAAGTGAGTTTCTGGTATAAACTTCACAGTCGTGTCGTTGGAGCATTGTGGAATACCCTTTCACGCAGGCATGTCCCCGATGCGATCCTACCCCCGAAAGCGGAAAATTGCTGGGTTGACTTCATCCAACAAAAAAATAAAAATGCAAGTTTTCTTTAACAAAGCAAGCGTGTTTCCACCCCATGCAAAAGGATCGGGAGTGTCACGCAGCAAGAATGTGTGCAGCGATGTCCTAGTGTCACATCGCTAAGATGCTAAGATGAAGCATGTGCATATTGAGTGGCTCTGGCTGCGGTTGCTGCGGTTTGGGCGGCTCTGGTCTCTTCGCAGATGCAGTCTGGCATCGCTTTGTGTGATTTCACAGCAGCCTCAGTACCAGAGACCCGAACCCACCAACTCCCCTCCCTTTTCCCCATCGATCTCGGTCATATGTGAACACCCTCCCCTTAGGCTACATCTGCCAGCTTCTATTGGGTAAAAGCAGTCTTATTGAATGTGATTCATCTGGAGTGAGCTGATGTATTAAATACTTTTCAACCAAATTCTAAATTCTACTATCCCTTTATGTTTGTCAAAATGGCTTTGTTCCACGCCGATTTTATCCTGCACTTGTGCCAAATGTTTAGTCAATGCGTTCCATGTGGGAATCCCAAGAACTTGAAGGCAAAGTGTGTTGTTTATGAAGGCGCTGGTAAAGAGGAGGAGCTTGCTACTGGTGCCAGATGGCCAGAATCAGGCCTGGACATGAAAATGAGGAGCAGGTGAAGTGGCAGAGTGCAGAGTATGAGGTGCAGATAGTTGGGGGGTGGTTTGGGTAGGGATGTCTCGTGCTGTTAAGGCATGAAGGAGGAATCTGTCAGGGGCTACAGCAACAAGAATCCAAACAGCACAAGATTACAAGAGACAGGGTGTGTCTGTCTACGCATAATAGACCTACCTCGGCCGTGTTTGCTTTATGGTAGAGATTATTTATGTCTCTTCAAGGTATGCGGGGCATCTGTAGCAAAAGGGGGCGTGTGTGTGTGTGTGTGGCCTTTGGGAATCAAACATCTTTTGATGTAACTGCCACCTGTTCCACTGCTTTTTATTTTTTTATTTTTTACAGTGCCTGGAGCCCTGCAAGGAATCTTGGGACCTGAAGGAAAACCAGTGCCAGGATCTATGTGAGGTATATCACTAGTAGACGTATACAGGAGTTGTGTTGTCTTGATTAGAAAACTTAAAAGCCACAATATGGATTAGCCTGAGGTAGCGCCGCAACGATTAATTGAATAACTTGAATAATTTGATTGTGGAAAAAACTTAAAAATTATAACACTTCTGCATCGAAGCTTCGCAGTTCTAATTTTTCCACACAGACTAACGTTATTGCCAAAAACGTGACAAGCAACTAGTTGACATCACACCCTAAACATCACTGTGGAGTATTAAAGTCAACAAATCGACAGGAAATAATAACATAATAAAGTTGTTTCCTCATCCCTCCATTGAGATGCAATGCAAAAAAGATGATTTCCTCCTCCTCGTCCTCCTCAGCCCCTTTTCCCCAAGAAGCACTACGAGTGCCTCACCAGCTGCGAGTTCCTCAAGTCCATCGAGGGCGTGAAGCAGGGCGACTGTCCCGCCCCGGAGAAGGCCAGCGGCTTCGCGGCGGCCTGCGTTGAGAGCTGCGAGGAGGATGGCGAGTGCTCGGCCGTCAAGAAATGCTGCTCCAATGGCTGTGGCCACACCTGCCAGCTCCCCAAGAACCTGTACAAAGGTAAGCGAAAGCAAACAAATACGCAACGTCACGTGACCAAACCGGAAAACGGGATAGCTGACTTCCTGTTGATGCTACGCTAACAAGCATGACTACGGTTTGATTACATGATTCTTTGACCCCGAACTTGCTAAAATTTTGTTTTCTTTAATGGCAACATTTATTTTAAATAAAAAATCCATAAGATGTATAGTGACATACATTGAGGTTGGTAGCACACATTTCCAATAAATAGTTGTTGTTTTTTAAAAATGAAATTTTCCCCTCTAATTGGCTGGAGCTGAAGGGCTACTTCAAACACTTAGTGACCACAATGTCAGTTAAGCGAGCATCCTACTTCAGTGATTCTCCAAGTGCATTAAGAGTACCACTAGTGGTAATCGGGCTCCCCCTAGTGGCCGGAAAACGAATCACTGAATTAAATCTTCAAACACTGCATAAAGTTACAGCAGTTTCATCTTGTTTAAATCCAGTACAGTTTGTAGTTTTGTTAAGTACAGTTCAGTTGTATTTCACTTTTAAGTACAATACAAAACAAAACATTTATTTCGGAACAATTTTATTAAACCTTTATGGGAAATATATTTGAATTATATCAGTTTATCAGTTTTACAGTATTTTCCGATATTTAAATGCTGCAATTGGGATGTGGGTCATGACAGCATAAATAGAAAAAAAAATAATGCATGGAATCTGGATATCTTCATATCGTAATCAGGCCTTTTCAAAATGCGGATCAAAGTCTGACATGTATTGGATATGTGCCAATGCGAGTGCGACGTAAAAACACGTGTCAGATTTGCCCTGTCCATCCACGTGACGTACATCACGTCTCCCAGACAACACAAATAAACACATAAAAAAAACAAAACACCCTTGGTAAATTTAAACTACAGCGAGGGCATAGACAAATATGATCTAAAAGTGACACATTCGAGGCGTGTTGATCATTAAATAAGGAAAATAAGTACATCAAAGGCAGGCAATGGAGTAATGTGCAGATTACTCTCATTTAAATCAATCGGGAAGGGGTGGGGATGGAGGGGGAGTCACCCCTGGCCAACTCAACCAATCCAGCCTAATTGAGGCATAACTTCTATTAGAATAGGTGCCACAATTTGTGAAAATGTGGTCATCACTAGCCATGAATATTACTGGATGATCTTAAAATCAACACGTTGTTATTTGATGCTGTCATTCTGCTCCAACAGTAGAGTTGTGCCACTTGAGTGGGCTGAGTGAGTTATGTTTTGAGCATGCTGAGTTGTTAACTAAAACACCATCGCGCATCCCCTCTCATCACGTTGCTGTTGTCGGTCGCTCAAGGCCAAAACAGAGCACAGCGGACAGCGGGTCCGCATCGATCATCTGAACGGCGGCCGCCGGCTGCCGCGGCCTGCTTTTAATCACGCTGCGGCAGCAGTACACACATTCATGTAGTCACTTTTCACAGTAATGACCATCAAGTGCACACAATCTGGAATGCGAGCGTATGGACGCAGGTGGTGGAACGATCTGGAGAGAGCCTCCAATGGTGGATGTCATGCCCCAAAAGGTGAACAGAATGCTCATGTGGAAAGATGAAAAGAGCGCTAACCTTGGAACATTCCAGTGACCCGGTCAATGAAAACCATCCAGTGTGTTTTTGAGACCTTCACATGCGGGCCCGCCTACGCTATCATTGAAGGGAGCGCGTGACAGCTCGCTGTCGCCACCGCGTTTACACAGAATCACGGCAACATTTCGCTCCGACGTTCCAGTGAAATTGCTCTTGTGGCCTCTCTGTGTCAGAGGTCTAATTAGTCGCTCATGGTTTAAAGGGTATAATTGTTTCTATGTGTGCACGAGCGGGTGTGTGTATGCGTGTGCAGTTGTTGCCATGATGATCCGTGATGCTGGAAGCTATTAGCAAACACAAGCAGAGTGAAATGGAGCATTTCCCCCGGTGAGATGACTTTCAGATGTGCCCAAATGTGCCTGAGCATCTCGGGACCCCCACAGGGCTTGGGATAGGCAACAAAGCCCATTTTTGTATCTAGAAGCACATCACAGTATTTTGCCAACGATACAGTGAGTGTGCGATAACTGATATCATGAAAGAACAAACACCAATGACAAATAACAATGTATGATACTAAAAAAAGGGAAAACATCAGGACACAGTCTTGGCTTGTTCGAAATAGCTCTGCAGTTTGTCACAACACGACTTAAATGTACCCAAAATAAAATGTAGAAAAATCCCAACAGAAATTTGGAACCTGCATTTATGACCGACTGGTTTGGAGTCAGGCTTATCTTGTAGACAAAATGGCAATTCTAAGAATGCTAACTGCTAGTATGCTGACATATAATACGCTACAACCGGCTTGGACCTCCCCGAGTAGAGAATGACCCCAAACAAAATGGAAATTATAACAATGCTAACATATCAAACTAATATATATATATAATAGTCACCTCAGTACAGAAAACACACATTTAGCTAGATAAGGAGTTTACGTCTTACCGTGTAGTTGGGTACTCTTTGTCGTGTGAATTGACAAAATGCGAACATGCTAACAGTTGGCACGCTAACAAATAGCAAGACAGCAACATAGAGAAAGCTCTACGGCAGCTTGATAAGGATTTCGATTCCAATTTCAGCAGCTGGCCATGGAAAAATGGACGTGATACTGTTTTGGAAGGCTCCCCATTCATTTTCAATTGGACATTTTGACAGATTTTATTGATGGATTTTGCAGTGTTAAAAGTACACGATGTGTTTTATTGGTTAGTGGCAATATACAGCACATATCTTTTTATCTTTTGTCCCTGTCCAATGCAAATGTGCCACTGGTCGAGAACTAGCTTTTGTTACCGTAATCGATTGAGGGTGGGGGTTTAGTAGGTGGCTACTTGTCAATCCCAGTCTAAAAAAGCGAGTGCAAACTAAGTGCACTCAAGCCCACATAAAAACAAAGTAAAAGCATCGATTTGTATTTTTACTCGAGGAGGAAGCACTTCATCACCGAGCCGCCAAATTAAACGTGTCAATTAGTGTGCATATCCGTGTGTAATTTCACACTTGATGGGTGGACAGATGCTGCATAGATTACTGTTTGTATACAAGCTGTTCAAAAGTAAAATGTCCGTAATTTGTTCCCACATCCCCTTGAACGTGATCAAGTGGCGGTAAAGAATGTTTTATAGAGATATACTCAAATTGAACCTTTTATTTTGTAAAAAAAAAAAACCCCAAAAAAAACATAATTCGTCATTATAACAAAGCACCATGGTGGACTAGTGGTAAGTGAGGTTCAGGGTTCGAATCTCTCCTCCAGCCTTGCTGTGTGGAGTTGTATGGTCTCCCAGGTCTGAAGTAGGATTTCTCCCACATTCCAAAAACATGCATGTTAAGGTTCATTGAAGACTCTAAATTGTCCATAAGTGTGAATGTGAGTGTTGTGTTTGTTGACTTGGATATCACATTCAACCCAGCCAGATGTTTTCATCCATCATCCTGCGCTTCATGACAGCTCATTTTATTCATGCACGAACCACGACACTCATCTGCATTCAGACGTTTTATTTGGCAACACTCGGTTGCTTTCCCTGATTAGCATTTACCGTATTTCTTTATGGCGCCACTCCACATTCCAAAAACACGCCTGGTTATTTAGCTGACGACTCTAAACGAACGGTGAATGGTTGTTTTCCTCTGTGTTCCCTGTGATTGGCTGGCAATTGGGTGTACCTCAGGGTGTCGCTCTGACGACAAAAAGCGGTATAGAAAATGGATGGATGGCTCACGATAACAGACCGCCATTAGAATTGGAATCTCACGCATCCAGCGAAGGGCTTGGTGCGTGCACTACAGTTTGGGAATGTGTGCCCGATACTGATGCAAGTCGAACGATCATTCTCTCACGTTAATACGATGGGGGGGGGGGGAATTGGAGCATAAAATGTAGACGTCAGAATGATTCAATTAAATGTAATCTAATGAAACTTAATTAGCCTATCCGCTACCTTCCGCCTACATAGTGTTTTTCTTCCACTCTCCGTGATTAGCGCAGTCCTAATGACAGCTTGCGTGTTAGTGCTGAAAATGATTATTGCTGGCGCGATCAAGACTTGAATGGACACACCCCCCTCCCTGCCCCCGCCGCCGCCCGCCGACAGCAGGGTTACGTCATGGTGCCTGGAGTAAGCATGCGGGGCCATTGAAAGACGAACGCTGTGTGATTCTTGGGAGCGAGCCCGACTCGAAAGTTATCTTTGGAAGGCGCAAAGCTGCGAGAAAGCGCATTTGATACCCTCCCTCATTTTGCGGAAGAAGCCAGGCAGCGAGCGCAGATGTGCGCTGGTGTGGTTTTGTGTGTCTGCACCAGGACTTGGGTGACTTTGTGGGAAGATGAGCTAAGGCGGAGGGGAAGGGAGGAATGCTGCGGTTACCCAGGCGCACGTCGTGGCGCAGGAAATGTGACACGTCGGTCCGCTGGCGCACACAAACACACACAAGCCGCGGAGCTGTGAAACCGCAGCGCAATGACCCCCAGCTGTACGCATGTACGATGCTGTTATCGCAAGGACAAAACAAAAGACTCCACATGCCGCTCAAGGGGCCCTTTCTTCATCTTCCAGCATGTTCATCCAATCCCCTTTTATGAGTTGCAATTAGATGAAATGCTGTGAAGTCAAAACGCCGTCTTGATCACGCTGCCCACCAACAAGCGCTGCGGTAGCCTCGAGCGTGCCTTGGACGCCAGAGGTCCAATATAACGTTCTAAAGAGCTTGACAGCTTATTGACGACGCGGTCCAATCCCTTTCTCATTATCAACGAAGCCGGCGCTGCCATCTTCTACTTAAAGGCGGCGAATTCAGTCTCGGATGAGCATTAGGCTGACCTCCTGCACAAAAACTCACATTTACTGTGCGAAGCCTTTGCAAGACGGAAACCAAAAGTGCAGTGATGCAAGTGAACGTTCAAGTGAGCAGCTGCTAAAACACACCACATTATCTCAATTTGTCACGGTCTAGCGGTAGTACGTTGTAATCGTCTAAACACTGCTCTACTTGCTATCGAAAAACAAGTAGCAGGGAGTTCCAAGTGTGTCAAGCTGATGCCATACAAGTGCGGTAAACCAGGGGGTCACCAACCACTGGTTCGGGATGGGGTTGAACAGAGTAACTAAAAATCAGGTGCATCTGCCTGTGCCTCTGTCAAAACACTCATCGCAGTCACATATTGGAAAACCGTAAAGCCACAAGCTAAAGTGTGTAAAAATACAAATGTGTTTGGAGAACTTCTTCGACAAAGTGGAAACAGGCCAAATAATGAGACAGAAGAAGCTTCCAAGAAAACGAAAGCTGTAGCTGAGACAATTTCGGCAGTCCTACTTAAGGTTCGGGTTTATGACTACAGCAGTTGACTTGCATGCACCAAACCCACTCCGCGTAATACACTGTGACAGCCTCGCAAATTAGGCAATGAAGACATCAAAACTGATTCGACACGTGCATCCAGCATGAAAAAAATAAATAAACATTTGAATTTTTTTAAATGGAAAAAAAAAGATTACCCCAAGATGGGACCGGATCATTGAAGAGAGAAATGAACGCAGGGCTGCCGCTAATTAGAACTACATACAGCATAATTGCGAGTTGTATAATTGATCATCTATTTTTGTTTGTTTGTATGCCGGTCCGTCAAAATATAAACCGGTAAGCGGTATAAAAAAATAAATAAATAAAAAACCCTTGGGCACCGCTCGTGTAAACCACTCCTTGTCTCTCATGCATTCGTAATCATCATTGTAACATTTGAGGATACATTGCAAGATGCTGTTGTTCTCTTATAACACCATAATCGCCGTAATCTCCATGCTACATGCAAGCCTACCCTGTCGCTGTGCCTTAGCTCTGGCTGATGCTCTATTATTAAACTACAGTCTCCACTTTGCTGCAGTGGTCCTCAGTCTCCCCCTGAATAAAATGTCCCAAAAAAATCCATAACGTGACCACCTTGCAGAGAAATAAATACAGGAAACCCTCTTATCTCGACTGATGCAGTCAATGGGGCGCGGTTTTCGCAGTTTCCAATATAACACTCTAAAGGGCTTGACATCGTATCGACGACGTGGTCTAATCCTATCTCATTTTCACTGAAGCTGGCGCTCCCATCTTCTACTTAATGGCAGCACATTTAGTCTTGGATGAGCATTGGGCTGACCTCCTGCTCTTAATAAATCTCATATTTCTTGCGCACGGCGTGTGCAAGGCTGAATGCAGTGATGCAAGTGAGCAGCTGCTAAAACACACCAACGTGGCCAGCAAAGGCTTAATCATACTCAATGTGTCAATGGTCAGAGGTACGACTAGGGACTCCCTACTCGTATCAACATGACACTACTTACTAAAAAAAAAAAAAAAAAAAAGCAGGTAGGTCTACTACCAGGTACTGTTTCTAGTGGCTTGCGAGGTGGAGTTGGAAGTGTGTCGAACTGATGTCACATGGGTAATAAAAACTACATCTTGTTGCTCAGTGGTTGAACAGATTCCTAGTCATCATTGTAACTTTTGAGGATACAGTAAATCTTTGCAGTCTCGCTATTTTGCATTTTTTTGTTATTATTGTGCAATATCTTTAAAAGCAGTTAAGGCAATTGATAGTACAAGTAGTCTCTCCGGGACACAAACACCTTATTTTCTGTACTGTATGCGTTATTAATTTTGATATTTTTGCCATTTTTTTCTCATCCATTGCTCAATACATTCTGTTTAAATGTATTGTTTTAAGTGTGTTTGAAGACCCTAAAACACTTTTGTTTTTTCATATTTCTATATTGTGGATTTTCACTTATCGCGGGGGGGGTGTCTGGAATGTAACCCATGTGATGGAGGGGGGTTTACTGTACACAGCCAGACACTGCAGTTGTATAATCCACAGTCACCACTTTGCTGCGGCGGTCCTCAGTTTCGTCTCAACTAAAATGTGTGTCCTCACCGTGGCCAACATGCAGAGAAGTAAATAGAGGAAACCCTCATTTTCTCTGTCTCTCTCATCTGTTGTTGTCTTTTAATCGTTCCGATTGATGAATTCAATACGGTGCGGTTTTTTTGCACTGTCCAATGTAACGCTGTCAACTGTTTGACAGCTTATTGATCAAGGAGTCCATGCTCTATCTCATTATCACGGCTCCCATCAGGCAGTAAATTCAGTCTTGGATGAGCATTCGTCTGACCTCCTGCGCTGAATAAAAATCCCTCTGCGGCTTCATCTAAAAGGTTGATTACAAAGTGCAGTGACGCGAGTGAACTTTGACGTTTGCAGCTACTAAAACCCACCACCGCGGCCAAAAGTGTCACGCTGTGTCACAGTCAAGAGAAGTTGCTGTTGACCCTCAGCCTGGATCCAACCTATTGTAGTGAGATCATGTCTCGTCCTCAAACGTCCGTGCTGGGTTTTATGTATTTTCTAAGTGTGTTTTGCGCAAATGAATAAAACGCAACGTTAACTTCCAGACCGCTGTGCTCACCGGCGTGTCTTCCACAGGAGTCCCCCTGAAGCCGAGGAAGGAGCTGGTGTTTGCGGAGCTGTCCTCGGGTCAGCTGGAGATCCGCTGGTCCTCCAAATTCAACATCTCGGTGGAACCCGTCCTTTACGTCGTGCAGCGGCGCTGGAACTTTGGCATTCACCCCAGCGAGGATGACGCCACTGAGTGGGAGACGGTCGCACAGGTAGCTAACCTACACAGCCTATACAGTAATCCCCCGCATAGTTTAAACATTGTTTAAATAGGAAAGTAGTGCACTACAGGAATTGGTGTCAAGGAAGTATGTTGAAGTGATACATCTCTTCTGAGAAGCAAGTTTTGAATGTTGGGGAGGAGCTCAGTTTAGCCTGGGTTGTCAGTGGACGTTACGGAGAGTCTTCCGCGCACATTTCAGGTGTATTTTTTAGAACGCAAATCATCCATTTGAAAAGATGATAAAATATCTTGGGTTCATAGTTTGTGCTATTTTGGCCACCGAAGAGTCTTGCTTCAGTATCATAGCGTTACCACTGTAAAACATCCCAAAATATACAAACCAATGCATTTGTCAGTAGCCCTTCATTAAGGTGCTAGTCCATGTGGTACTCTTGTGAATGGAAAGAAAACATGGATGTTTTATATACAAAACCTCACAAATGTACAGACACAAGTCATCCCAGAAGAGGGCAAGCTTGTTTTGGCTGCAAAACAATTCGTCCATTTTGAGTTCCTGTCGGTGTAATGGTCAGTTGTCCCAGTATATATAATGTATGCCATCACGTGCCACATGCTGCAGCTGTGAAAGTGCGGCGTTGCGCTAACAGACGCCTCCACACAGATTTGCTCATTCCTCAAAGTCGCAGCGTCTTTTGAAAGTTTCGGTGAGGAGAAACACCCGGATGACTGATGTGGCAGCAGACTCGCACAAGGGGCTCTGACCCGGCGTGAACCCTGAGCCCTGCCGTTCTCTCTCTCCCCATCTGTCCCTCAGACTGCCGAGGAGCGAGTCCAACTGGACGACATCAGGGCCAGCAGATGGTACCAGTTCAGAGTGGCCGCGGTCAACGTGCACGGGACCCGCGGATTCACTGCGCCAAGCAAACACTTCCGCTCCACTCGAGGTGTGTATGTACGAGTGCGTGTGCGTGTGTGTGTGTGTGTGTGTGTGTGTGTGTGCTTGTGTGTGGTCTCACGCACTAAAGTGTCAGTTCCTGCTTGACACCCACTGACCTCCATTTGTTGGGTTTAAGACCTCGGAGCAGGTGGAGCTTGGACTGATTTACCTGCTTATGCAAATGTCCAAATCTTAATTACTATTGCTAAGATCTAATCAAAACACTTTTCTTTTTTGTGAAATAGTTTATCGATTAAAACCACAAACATCCTCCAGTACAGATGCACAATCGAATGAGATCCGACACAAGAGCACTGTTAAAAAAAATCTGTCTTTCCAAAGACAGTAATGTTAGTTCGACCCTGTCAGTAAGGGATTAATTTAACAATAGTCAAAGTGCAATGAAAATAATAATTCACCATAGAGTATTTGAAAAAGTTCTTTAGGTTAAAATACAGTGTAACTACGTCAACAATTTTTTTTTCTTTTGGCAATTTTAAATGGTTATTGTTGAATTGGTTTAGAATGCACAGTGTGGACAAAAACAGTAAAATGTGCGAAATTTTGCTGCATGCTTTAAATAGGAAAATGTAGGGCCATTCATTGGACAAAAACAAAAACACATTAGAAGCTCGGCGCCCAAATTGAAATCTTAAAATGAAGGATTGTATTATGTTCATGTTAAGACAAATGTAGGATTAAAAATGGCATTTTCACTGGTTTTCAACTGGATATTTGACGCCGTCAGAATCAGAATTTCACTAGGAGCTCAAGTGTGAGTTTTGTTGTTGTTGTTTTGTTTGGTTTTTTTAAATTCTGAAACTGCAAAAAGTAACGCATGAAAATCCACGTTTGTGCCAATTTTGGTCCATCTCGGCATCTAATAATTAGTTATGATCAAGCACTCCTTAAGAATGTAACTCATTGGAATCATTTGAGGGCTCTGTTGAATAATCATTTTAAAAACGTGGAGTTATCTAATCATTTTTAAAGTTAAGTTAAAAATATTTTAAAATATTATATACACATATATATTGCAATAGGAACTATTGGGCTGTATTGTATTCAACATTTAAGCCTCCACTGTACGTAAAAGAAACTGTACTGGATCTCATAAGATTATGCAGGTGTACCTAATGTTGTGGCCAATGACATGAACAAATTGAAAGCAAAGTTGAATCTACCGTATGTCATTTGAGTGCTCTGAACCTTTTATTTGAGTGCACCCAAATTCAATTACAGGAGGGGTTTCCCCGCCCGTCTTCTTTAAGTCATGGATAAATGTAATATGTCTAAATTAGAGGGGATATTTCAGCTCCCAAATGAATGTAAGTGTAGTCTTGGCTCCCAGAGAGAGTGACGTAACTTTTTTTTGCCGCTGTAGATCTTTGCTCCAGATTAGCGTCATGTCGCTGCCTCGTTGCATGACACTAAACAAGTTTGTTTGACATGCTGGCAGGGCTGCGCACTGAACATTTTTATATAGAGATACTTCATGTAGATTAGCATTCTGCACTTTGAGTTACACTTCAAGTTGCTTTCGCAAGCTAGAATTCACAGAGAAAAAAAATGTTTCATAGTGGGAGACTGAGGGTACACTAAGAACAAGCTAGTAAAAAATGTAATGCTTTTTTTCTTTGCTTTCTGTTCACACAGACCTACAAAAACAACCAAAAATGCTGTAATATGCATTCAATATCGCCAACTGCCATCTTTTGATTATATTTGTCAAGAGTATGTGCGAATAAAGACTTGGGTTAGTAATGTGTAGTGGTTGTTTGAATCGTGATTTCACCCTTGCTTTACGGAGTCATAGTAGCATAGTTTGTGGTATTTGCATTGTTTAAATGATAAAAACAGGCAACATTGTGGGGGATGGGTCAATTACATGCATTTTTTTTTTTTTTTTTTTTTTTGGCAGGGCTTGGTCCCAATCCACTGTGAATATTTTGAAAATAACGATTAATCGAAAGACACACAAGTCATATGTCTGTCCCTATCCTTTAGAGAGGATAAAGACTAGTACATATGTGTCTGGTATTACATGTGTGTTGCTTGTGCATGTGTGCGTGTTGACCCGCACTGTCAATCCTTCATCACGCATGTGCTCCCCTGAGCGTTGCGGATGGCGCTCCGACAGAGCGCGGCATCAGGTGGGGAAAAAAAAAAGGGATTCCGCTCGGGGGAATTGAAAGCGATCCCCAATCAGGCCAATCAGTGGCAGGACATTGATAGATTGATGGGCGCTGTCATGGCTCTGATGAGTTCCCGGACGTTCGGTCACAACGTTGCTATTTACATAGCCTGCCCTGTATGATCTGATTGCAATTTTGCTCCTGCTACACTTTTTGTTCGTGCAATTTGTAAGGAGGGGGAGGCTTATTGGTCTTCCGCCTCCAACGTCAGCTGGTATGCAGAGCCCATGTGTCCGGGTCGGTTTATCTGTGTTTTTTGGAGCGGCTTAAATGTCTTTCAGGTGCGAGAGGGAAAAAGAGAGGGCGAGAGAGAGAGAGAGAGAGGAATCATTTCTCTCTTTCTCTCGCTCTGACATCCGAAGCAAGGAGCAGCACAGCCGCAGTCTTGCATAAGGTTTTTGAAATCGATACTTGGGTAAAAGTACAAGTATCTTAAACCTGTCGTATTTCACTTTTTTTTTTTTGTTTTAAAAAAAAAAAAAAAAAAAAAAGTTCTTTTCACCCAAGCCACTACTAGAAAAGATGACACAATGCTGATGAAGCCTATCAGCTCCTCTAGTATCTTGCTGTATTTTTCAGTATTAGTTTTATTTTTTGTTTTATTTTTTGAATGCCCAATTCATTTCGAGAATAAGGACTTTTTCGCTCTTCTTCTTCCAGTTTGTGCTCAGCGGTCAACGAACTATTTTTGGGGGGATTTTGTTTTGTTGTATTGGATTACAAGTGTATGTCAAACTTATTTTTGTCACGGGCCATACCATTGTTATGGTTTGTTCAACTATTTTTCCATTTATTTTAAAAGGGTGATTGGTAACAAAAGACATGCTTGCAATATCTCAACATTATCAAAAGGGAAGCCAGTTTTGGTATTTCAGCAAGAGACATGAAGTCGACGCACATGATTTGTTTTCGCGGGCCATGAAAAATGAAGTGGCGGGCCAGATCTGCCCCCCGCGCCGTTAGTTAAACACCTGTGGTATACATTTTATTTAGTAAATGTCGTGGAATAAAAGTGACAGTTGCCAGACTCATCAATAAAGTGCAGACACCGATTCAAATTCCATTAAAGTACAGTCACAAAGTATTTGTACACGGTGAAATTACAAAAACTGCTGGCAAGTGGCCTTGCCTCTTTCTCTCTTACATCAGAGGCAAGCAGCAGCACAGCAACAGGAGCGCATTGACTCCGCTCACACATTATTCACAGCGCTCCAATGCGGATGCCAAAGCCGTGCGCCATGTGTTTGTTAACCCCTGACCACTTGCGCTGTCGTAGCCGTGATATGACACCTGTCATAACATCTCACAGCGCATTGTCAGCGGAGGGCTAATTACTTTACATAGTGTCATACCAGTCAACCTTGCGCTCCTCAAGTCAAAGTGCTGAAAGGCGTTCTGGCTGCAAACGCACTCCACCTTGAATTAGACTCGCCCGAAAGAACCTCAGCGTCTTAAATGTCTGCAGATGTGTGAGATTTGTCACCCCCGTGACAGCGTTTGATTCTTTGTCCTGCAGACCCGTCCGCCCCGCCGCGCCCGAGCAGCCTCCGCGTCACCAACGTGACGCAGGGAGATGAAGGCCTGGTGACAGTTCGTCTTAACTGGAGCTTGCCAGAGGAGCCCGACATTCCCATACATCACTACAAAGTGTTCTGGAGCTGGACCGTGCCCACCAAGTCGACGGTTCCGTCCAAGAAGAGAAGGAGAAAGACCACCAACGGGGTAAAGGTTCCCTCCCAGTCTTTCCCTCCTCTTCGTTTTCCGCTTTCCAGCATTATCTCACCCGGCGTCCCCTCCTCGGGATTCTCCAATGTTGCATGCGAAGCCATCAATCACAAACGAATTCAGCAATTCTGTTTGTTGTTTCTCCTTCTCAGACTGATTGAAGAACCCTTCAACCCGGTTATGCTTTGAAGGAGGACACATTAATTGTGATTCATACAGTATTTCCACTAAGATAAATTATTGGGTCATTATTTACTGTACTTCAGACGCTGAGGCTACCACGATGCTAAAAATTGCTCGAGCATTTTATTTATGTCTACTGGCAGCCGTCCCTTGCGTTGCTCTTGGTGTCTGTTCCTGGGGCTTTATCACAGGTAAGCATTTTAGTCACACTTTATAACGAATGAATTCAAAGTATAAACAGAGATTATTATTTTAAGACGATGTTATTGTGATTGGCGTATCCACTAGGGTGTGAATAAATGCAGACAATAGAAAGCACAGAATGAAACCGGGCTATATGGTGAGAATGTAGCCTCAATGTGTGTCATTGTAACAGTAATGCATACAAATGTAATGTCAAATTATTATTCCAATTCCAAATCGAAATACAGGGGGCGGGCTCGGTTTCAGCATGACTGGCGGTTAAAGAACTAGTTTGGGCAGCAGCGTAAAAACACTGCCATACATACTCATTTTCATTGGATTGATTTATATTTATGGCCAAGCGGTGTTTTTGATACAAATATTTACTGTTAGTATGACTTTACTCATGCATTAGCCTAGATTAGCGATAGACTACTGTGCATTAAGACCTGAGTAAAATGTTTGCGTGGCGTTGAACCACGACGCTACGTTGATGATAGTCGGGTGGACTTTGATTAATCGACGACGCCATTGAGATTTCTTTCAGTTGTCAACTCGCTGCGCACGCCTCCAAACAGAAGCTCGCTTACTCACTCTCACCGTCGTCCTCGGTTACAGAGGCCGAGAGACCCGTCCATCCAATCACAGTTAGACATGCGCTCATCCGTTCGCATTAACATGAACACAGCTGCAGTATATAATAAAACTATGCAATGAAAACAATTACAGGAGGGGGGAGTAATGTAATGTAGCAAACGTGCAGTCGTGGTGCGTAGATTATTTTGTTTGCAAGCGCATGTTTGCGGGATCAAAGCTGACGTTTGAGAGAAACTCGAGTTGGATGGTTTCGTTTGGCGACGATAACCATATTTTCACAATAAGGATGTGATTGATCGATCGCTGCTTGTCTTTTCAGTGTTTCAAAAGAACGTCTGCCATCTGGCGAGTTAGCTGACAGCTGAAATGAGGATTTAAGGCTGTTCGTCAGCTACATACCAATGCTGTGATACTAACTCACTACTATTTTAGTGTAGGTTCGTGAGGGACTACAGCGCATTCCAACCTAGGCACAAGCCGCCAAAGGAACGAAACTCCGTCATAAACTGAGGACCCCCCGTACTTTGCTGTGTCTTCATGGATTATGGCCTTTTAAAGATGAGTTTGTCTCCCCCGATATTAAGAACATCCTTCGCTCATGCTACAGCACATTCCTCCTACTATTGTGTATCACTGTGGATGTTTTTGTGCAATTTTGCCAGGCCTCACGATTTACAACTCTGGTATTGTATTGTGTATAACATCGTTCTAGTAAACGAGAACTATAAATCCATAGCGACATGCAGTATTTGTTATTTTCTCTGACATTTATACAGCCGGCGAGATGCTGTGTAGATTTCTGGCTAAAGCCATTCCGCTTCTTTTTTTCTGGAATTCTTGGTTGCGGCTACCAAATGGACTGTGACAAACCACTTAAGGAATGAAATGTTTGCACAACAATGACTCCTAACAGTAATTTGACCAAGAAGTCTGTATTTTTTTATAAATACTGTGGCACGCTCCAAATGTATGCAAGGGATCAACTTGTCTTTTCTTTGGCTTTTTGTGTTGTTTTTGTGATGCCACCCTAGAAAGGGTACCAGTGACAGCAAAGAGGAAAAGTGTGATGATATCCAGAGACAAGAAATGGAACTTACTGCAACATTGGAAAGAGACTGGCTGCTCAGTACAACATTGAAAAAGGGTCTGGCTGTGCAGTACAATACATTTCAGGCGGTCCTCGGTTTACAACAGAGTTCTGTTCCTAGCGAATTTGTAAATACTGTCAGTCGGAACACGGCGTAGTCTAACACGAACTAAGCTACGCTGACACAGTAGTAAAGTCATGGGGAAAATCATTTTGCAATTAGAACAACTTGGAAGTCAATAGCGTCATTGTATTCCACTTTGGAGGTTACACTGTACATAATTTTTTATTACAGTAATCCCCTGCCAGTAATTGACACCCCCACTAAAAAAAATTAACAAACAGTAACTGCCTGTATTAATAGTTTAAACTGTAAATATACCGCAACCTATGATCCCACAACAGTTTCATTTCAAACTCATCTCATTTGTTACCCATAAAATTAATGGCTTACAGATGATATCTTTAAAAAAGAAAATAATAATAATAATAATAATAATACAGCGTGAGTGTGCATTTACATGAGGCGAATATTCTCCCTAAATTCCAGTTACAATCCAGGCTAAACTCCTCCGCGACATACATAGCTTCTCTCTTAGTCGATGACAACAATTGCTGTTTTTGTTAGGGCGTTTCAGAAAGAGCACAAATATCGCAAATCGGTCCGTTTTTTTTTTTTTTTTTTTTTTTTAGTGAATAGCTTGGGATTGGTTCCACAGAAAAAAACGCGGACAGGTGAATTTGCGAATAGTGACCTGCAATTATGGTATATACACAAATGACAGGGTTGTGATCCTCTGCATCACTGTGCAGAGCTGCATACCTACCGTGGAAATCATTCCGTTATTAGGGATGCAAGCAGAAAGCCTACTAGTCTAGACAGCGTGCACACACCTGCAGAGTGTCTTCTCCTGAATTAGCTTTTCAAAATGAAGAGCAGATGTGGCACAGAGAGCAGAGACACCAGACACCTATTGACACATGTAGTACTGGTTTCCACTTTGGCACCTAGGGGGCTTCCAAAGCACCCTGCTGGTCGAAGAATGTCAAAACACGCACGCAGTCAATAACAAGAGCTCATCAAGAGGCTCACTGCTACCGGTGGAATGCAAGCAGGCCAAGCTGGGGACGGAATCCCAGGGAGGCTCTGACAACACGGCTCCCTCACGAGGCCTCGAAGGCTACCTCCTCACCGCGAGGGGGCCTTCCTCGCCTCCACATGTGTTCTTTATAAGAAGGGCTTTCCCGCAGGCTTCGTTCTGGCACAGGCTGAGCCGGAGCTTAGATGGTGACAAGCATTTGAGAAAGAGCTCTAGCGACACTATTCAAATGCCAACCTCTTGTCTGTCGTCACAGGCCCAGAGCTGGGTGGACCTGGAGGCCCTGCAGGCCAACAGCAGCTACACTGTGGAGCTGCAGGCCGTGACGTACTGGGGACAGGTGCGACTGAAGAGTTCCAAGGCCTTGCTGCACTTCAGCACCACCCAGAATTCAGAATCAGGTAAACACCACGGGGCTTGGATAATATTTACTCGTTCGTTCTGCCGCCAGGCTTGTATGACTCTCCAAGTGTCACTGTGGCATTTTTGTTGGTCTAAGAAAGTGGATTAACAACAGCCCTACTCATTCTATTCATTCGTATGCTTTTCACAGAGAGGCATATGTTCACATATTAATCAACATGTCAAATACTTCATTATCCACTACTTAGGAACACATAATTGCATAGCATAATTCAAGCACAGCTGTTTGTTTGTTTAACTACTGTACATTCACATTGTTTAAAGCAGCGGTAAATGGGGTCACAATATATTAGTTCCCGAAACAAACCTATTTCCAGAGATGCACCCAAATAAAATCCAATTTATTTTCTACTTAACTCATGATCTAATCAAAACATTTATGATTGTATTGTAATATTAATAATTCGTGCTATACATTGGTACCTTGACCTACTAGTTAAGATTGTCACGTGACCAACTCAGTTTGCTCAAATGTCAAGTTCCATTAACTCCTTCCACCCTCCAAAAGAAATCTCCACCATTTTCTGGCTCAGTTTGCGACTGTAATGACTGACGCGTGCACATGCTGAGTAACATCACGATCGATGAATGCTCCTGCTCTAACGACTGACGATGATTGCTCAACAGTGACTAAACAGTCGGCCAATGACGTTGCAGTCCAAGGATTTTCCTTCTCATGTACAGTATAGGGAAATGTAGTGATCAATAAATTAATTGGTAATTTTTAATGATACTTATAACAGCGTGGGAGAAGCTCTGTCAATGTTTTGGACTATTTACATGTAACACAGTGGACGTCTGCGTGGATGTAGCTCATGTGCTGTCGTCAATAGACAGCAAACCTGCCGGGATTTAATCAGCATGGAATTAGTAGTGCGCTCCACTTTGCTCAATTGCTTGCAAGACACAATTAATCAACAATTATGAACGAATGAAAAAAACAAAGAGCCATTGTATGTCAAGGATAGTTGATTGTTCCTATAATTAAATGGCATGAAATACAACATAACTCGAAATTTAGTACGACAAGTTTAAAGCAAACTGAATTGGCTTAGTATCTGAAGATTAAGTCCTGCCTGCTCTGTGTGATATCGCTGATCCATTACTAAAGTCAGTTTTCCTTGTTGTTTGCATTCCGCTAGCACTAAATTATCCTTATTGACTGTTAGCAGACAGACTAAGCCTCAGTGCTACAAGCATACGCATTTTTCAGTATAGAAGTTGGCTGGAATGGGAATCAAGCCTGTTGGTACAGATCCAGCTCCAGCACAGTCATGCATAAAGAGCATGTTGTAGCTGCTTGGATTTGACAAGGAAACTGTTGTCTTTGTGTCGCCACACGCTTTGGCCATGAGAGAGTCCATGTTGTGTTTCAGCTGCAGATTCAAACATTTTTCATTTCTCTCCTTAGTAAAATCAGTGCACAAGTCAAAGAAGGAAGAGATACCCCCTGCTGGACCAACGTTGGCCAAAGGAAAGCGACCTTCTGGCCCACTGGAGGTGGGCACACCCTTCTACCAAGATGGCCAGCTGCAAGTTCGTGTCTACTGGAAGAACCGCGGAGGTATGAACAAAATTTGCATTGATTTGTAGCTTTAATAAAATCACTTTAGCACCGCGTTTAGGTCACGAATGATGAATGCCATATTAATGTGTTATGCTTGGCTCTTCTCAGCCAAACAATGGAAGAATCTCTTCATAGTTCTGTTACCTGATTGTGTCGATGGACTAAATGAATCAATGTGTCTTTGTGTGAGGGCTGAGGGTGAAAAAATGGCGTAAAACCTGCACACGGGCTGGCAGAGCGGAGCCACTGTTTAGTAAAGAACAATAAACACTCCGAGCGGGAGCTGCGCGATGGGATTTCTTGACAGCTGCCTTTAATAGATCCTCGCTTGGGCAATAAAGCGGTGCATTTTGTTTTGCAAGAGCTTATGTCACGCGGCACAGGAAGGGTCGCGAATATTTGCCCGTGTAGACATGCCTGTCAAAGCGCCGTCCATTCCCCAAGTCTTCGGTTAATACTTGGGTGGAAATATGGAAGCCTTGAAAGCAACGCTCTCAGGGTAACCTGTCAAATCCCATTGCTCTATGTTCTGTTACTAATCTATGTCATGGGCCAAGCCAAACTCTACATCCCCTAGTCAAGAATGCAAAGCCTGGCTTGAAGGGAAAGGCCTGGTGAGACACCAACTGCTGAATCAGAAGAGAGAGGCGAGGAGATGGAGCCGGCCCAAAACTGTTCGCAAAGGTTGGCTCGAAGTGTTGCTAACTGCAATCAATCACGGCCGGAGAATCACTGTGTTAGAGAACATTTTAAATCCTCTTCCAGGACCCTCGTTTCTCCCCGTCTGCAGTGTACAGTATATGCCGCTGCCATTTATTAGACTTGAGGGATGACCCTAGTCTTTGGCTGCGGCAAGCCGGGTTCTACTACTGTAAACACAAGATGGGCCGTGGAGTTGGAGTCTGAGGACATCTGGTTTGTGTGACAGACAAAATGAAGGGACAGGTTAACTGGACCGTGATTAAACTCTCATTCATCGTGATCCAAAGCAGCTCGGGCCATTGGGTTGTCTCCAGAACGCCAAAGCATAGTGCCTCGGTTACTTGATCAGATAACATATCGCTGTCTGTCCGACACGCAGACAAAAGACTGGAGGACAGCGGTAACTGCGGCAGTCTGCTAGCAACCGCTCTGACTGATTCCATCAATCCATCCGTTTTCTATACTGCTTCTCCTCCTCAAGGTCACGGGTGAGCTGGAGTCTCGCCAAGCTGACTTGGGCGAAGGCAGAATACACCCTGGATTGGCTGCCAGTCAGTCACCATCGACATATACAGAGACAGACTACAATTCGCATGCACATTTACACTGTCCCTGAGTGGACTGAACCCATGCTGGGCCTCTGGCTTGTCTCTAGAACAGGAAAGCAAAATGCACTCTGTACTTGATCAGCTATATCGCCGTCTGCCCGACAAGCAGACAAAAGGTTGTAGGACGCCGGCAGTCTGGTAACGACAATTTTGACTGATTCCATCTGTTCATGCATTTTCTATACATTTTAAGGCCTTTTTTACACTGCACAACAGCGCAAGCTTGCCCATATTTGGAAGCGGTTGCTTAGCGGCCTACCAAGAAGTAACATGGATGCTTTTCCCGCTGATTGGTCTATTTCTGTTGGCACTCTGAAATCACTCAAACAACCCTTCTCCTCTTGGATGCGCCGTTTGACATCACCGCAACTCTGCTCCAGAGTACAAAATGTCTTAACTCGAAGCGCAGCGATGGCAAATGGCCTCCATTTTCTATACTGCCCATCTTTTTTCAGCATTGCATGAAGTTCCGAGCTGACTTTTGGGCATCAGGCATACACTGTATATTTTACCCTGCCAATCAATCACATGGCACATAAACAAAGACAACCTTTCACACTCACATTGACCAGCACTGGAACTACAGTGAACCACTACAATATGACTCGAGATGTATCCAGCGCTGCTTCTGTTCGCTACCTGTTTTTCCTGTCCTGTTTCTTGTTGTACATGACACCATCTCTCAGTGCCAGACACCGGCTAAGCATACAGTATCTTCTTTATTTCTTTCCCCTCCCCTCTCCTTCCCGGTACCCTGTAATTCCTCTCTTCTGCTTCCAAAGAGCTCAGGGGCTCCGGGTGCCAGCGCTGCATCTAAGCCTTCAAAGGGCCCCTTTTATCTCCCCGCCGCAACCCCGGCCCCTGCTGCAAGGCGAACAGAGCGTCACTCAGTTATTAATCGAATACGTTTTTGCACACATTCGAGCGACACCGTTGAATGAATCATGAATTCGGTAACATAAGATGAGTGCCGTGGTGATGATGAGCTCATAAGAGCGCATTTACGAGGGCTAATGTGTCCTATTAAGGCCATTCTGGCTCCACTCAGGATTACTATACTATTTTTCAGGCACTTGGGGTCCAAACTGACATTTTGCCGACTTGATAGCAAACAGCTGCAATGCCGTTGTCCATGCGGACTGTGCATCTGTCCACTATTTACGCGCTGTTAGCTCTACTTTAAGTCTCTACCAAGTCCCGGAGGAAGTATCTGGAACGATTTTTAGCTGTTAAACGCTTACTAGCTAGCTGCTAACTGTGTGTGTTTGCTGCCAAACGAGCAGTGTAAAGTGGCCTTTTATAGATTCTTCTCCAAATGCAGCTGCAGAAAAAAACAAGCGAGGGAACTAGAAACAGCCTGGCTGCAAAGAAAAAAGAGAGAAAAAACAACAACACCACCAATCTATAGGTTCATCAATACATGGATTGAAGAAACTGTTCAGTCACAACTTTCTTGGTTGTCCACTTCCACTTTGACGGGCAATAGGAAAGGTATTGTTATTGACTAATCTCTTCAGCATTTACTCTATTAAAAGTAAAAATAGTGAAAACAACTCTTTCCCACAGACAAATTCCTTGTTTTTTCCCTACTTGTGGCACTAACACGGCAATGTTTTTTGCCATAGAAAAGTCATAAAAATGCCCTCTGGTTTCGATTTCCAGTTCTACAGTACTGCAGAACACGACAAACAACACTATTATGTGATTTTGGATATTTCATTTTAATGGTATTATTGCAACTTTTATTTGTAATCAGTTTGCCTTGTATCTGTCTCATGTTCCAGAGCCTGGAATGAACCGCTACCACGTCCAGTGGATGCCTGAGTACTGCCACCACAACGAGACGCGGGGACCAGAGAAATCCTCCACGCAGGTTTGTTTACAGCAGCTGTTTAACACCTTTTCAAACTAGAATTTGTAGTGTAGGTCTGGAAAAGTTTGGATTTTTGACCGTTACATATATGTGACCCATATCAGTTATCAGGGTTTACATTTACTGAACACCTGAAATAACCTGCATGTGCCCAAAATCCACAAGCGTCAACATTGTTCAGCGACATCGCAGATGTAAACAGTAGTAACAAAATTATTCCAATATCTATTTTGTTGGCCTCGACTGACTCTTCACAGCACTGGTGTAAATGCAGGTAACGTTAGCATTTCTACACTGCCTGCCATCTCCAATCATTTTCCTTATTTAATGGTCCATGTACTTCTAATGTACCATAGTTAGACTTGATTTAATGGTCTATGTTTTCATTCTAGTTATGCACTCATGGCGCATATCCAAATTGTGCCACTCGGGAGCCAAAAATTGCAATTGTATCAATCCAGCCAACCTCAGGGTTTCCCAAATATTTGGTTTGTGATCCGAAATGGGTTGTGGGTCAGTTTTTAAGCAGCTTATAAGCAGGCATGCGGGTTCTTGCCAAAGAGCTTTTTAAGTTCATGTTTGGGTCCCGGAAAGGAACCAGTATTCTAATTCTGGTCTTGAGCTGAAAAGGTTTGGCCAACCTCGCTGAAGCAGTGCAAAGAAAGAGCCTCATCATCAGCAACTCTGTGCTATGCAAAGCACGTGCCTCCTCTTTTTGTTTTGACGCTTTAACTGGGACAAATCCGCCACTCGGTGAACCCAAAGCCCAGTGGCACTCGGCAAATCGATGGCTGTTGTTGCGAACGCTCGGATTCAGTCTTGTGGTCAGGCAATTGGGGTGATGGCCAATAAGAGGCATTTTAATAAAGCAAATATTCCCGGAATGGAGGACAGCAGTGACTGTGCTTCCACACCAGGCTTGTTTTAGGAGAGTGAAGGGAGGTGAGGGGGATCCGGGGTGCTGTTTGGGCTCAGGCTGATACAGGATGGCAGAGACCTTTGCCAATCAACACATTCCTTGGGGAGCCTGACTGTGGTTGCTAGGAAATATACATCCTGCTTCTATAGATGGCCGGGAAGGATTCCAGGCTTGTGCTTTCATGTGAGCGCAGCGCCTCATTCACTTTGAATCAAAGTTGTTTAGTATCAGAGAGAATGTACACGCCGGCTCTCCAGGGAGCGCCCGTTATTACAGATGCTCCACTATTTCCAATGAGAGATTGAAATTCACACGTCAGCGAGATTTCCTTGAAAAAGAGATGAGAAGTACATTTTTTGGGTGCAGCATCCAATAAATTGTGAATGTTTGAATGTGTTCACACTTATCACTTGGTTCTCTGGTCTGGACTGAAGCGGAAAGTGATTTGATCTTCTTGGATCTTTAGCATCTGACCAAAAGTTGTTCAATAAAAAGCATAGGGTGAAAATCGCAACCTTGTAGCGTATACATAACTCCAATGGATTTGTGCTTGTATGGGGATATTTCTATCCCCAAGGCTTCGGAAATGGATTTTTAAAAAGTTCTCTCGTACACAAATATAATATAATACTAATGTGACCAGTGCCCAGACGAAAGGGTGCGCAAAACATAAACATAATGGTTTTGACCCATTACCACTTTAAAAATGAACAGTGTGGGCCCCCAAAATGTAATATACTGACTGAACTGTACGTGTACCAGTTAGTGTCACTTGAAAAGCATTATATTGCAATATTAGTGTTTCTGATTTGTTGATGCTACTTTCGCCAAAACAACTGCAGAATGCAAAAGTATCACCTTTAACTTTAATACTTTGATGGCCTTTAACCCAAAAAACTGCCAGATAAACACAAACACGTATGATAATCATCTCGATAGATGTAAATGTTCTCACTAAGTCACACATTAACATTCAATTTGTTGTGTAATGGTAATAATATGATTTGGTGATGAAACATTTCACTGTTCTCACGGCCCTCTGAGGGAAATCATAACGACAATGCGGCCCGAGACAAAAATGAGTTTGACACCCTCGCTCTCGACAGACCGAAATCTTTCATAATTGCAGTTTTGATCATTTGGATGATTATGGGTTAAGCTAGCTAGCGAAAACCCAAAATTCACCATCTTAAGGAATTACCTAAGAAACAATGAAAATGATTTCTAACAAAGTAATTAAGCTTGAATGAGATCGAATGTGTTTAACGTATGTGTATAACCTGAGTTTTACTTTTTTAATTGAGCTACTGGAATATGTGGCCTTTTCTATGATATTCAAATGTATTGAGATGCACCTGTAGATGTGTATATGACCAAAACTCCACTGACATGCCTATGTGCCTTCTACTACGATCCTCTTAACAGTGGCTCAGTGATGTAACGTCCCGTTTTGCGTACATTTTGATTCTTGTGGTTCGTGCTGTGCGCACATCTCAGCTGAACTGACCAGAGTTCGGTTACAAACTGGCCGAGACCGACCTGCTCAAGTGGCCTCAGTCTGTTTGTTTTGGTTGTGCGCCAAGTTTAGGTTGATAACATTAACGCTGGCTCTAACAAACCACCAGAATTCACACCCTGAAAGTAGTGCAAAGTACATGTTATTTGGCGTGGAACATGAACAGGTTTTGCTCACTGAATTATCATAGCGAAGAGAATAAAAGTGAGGCTCCCTAATGCGCACCATGTTCACTGAGCCCGAGCGGGAATGTGATCCGCCTTGGCGCCGCGCTTTTAATTATCTCCGAGGCTCGGCGGGACGTGACCCCCGGTGTCATGTCAAAGTCATCAGCGGGACTCAATGGTGTGTTTCTTGGCTCAGGAGAACTACATCAACCTCCCGGGCCTGTTGTTCTCCTGCAAGTACAAGGTCACGGTTCACATGCTCAAGTCCAAGAGACGCTCCAAGGAGGAGAGCACCACCTTTCTCACGCCGTCCTGCGCTACCATCCGGAGCAAGACTCACAAACACATCCACTGCCCGGGGGAGGGAGGCAAGTATTTAGACATTTAACAAAGCAATCTGATTACTGTTCCTACAGCAATTAAATACTGCAAGTGTATTTAATCACGGTAATGAAAACAAAATTCCATAAACTATCAAAACAATATTTCAACATTTTGGGATTCTCGCCACTGAAAAAAAAAAAAGCTTCTGATTGGGCCAAGAAATAGTCTGGCACGTAACACCCCACACAAGTACTACGTGTCGGTTTATACAGATCTCTGTGGAGCGCATACCTCCTGCAAGGCCAGTGTACAAAAACATGTATTCTAACTATGATTGATGGAGGTTTTGCAAAATGTCGTCACAGATATGGATGAAAAAGCAACGTCCTTGGCGGTGGTATTAAGGTTTGAAGTGTAATTTACTGATTCCTCCTCGCTTTATAGATAGCATACCAGCCTAGAATGGTATCAATCTTCGACTGAATACTTGGCAAGAGACCGAAGAACTGTTTTTTTTTTTTTTTTTTTCCCCTCTTTCCTAACAGCTGCAGCACTTCCTAAAGTTTTGGCCAAGCCTGAAAACCTGACAGCTACGTTTTCCATCAGCGGAGGAAATATCACCGGCAGTTTCCTGTGGCGCGTGTCCCGGGTGGCGGCCCACCAACGCATTACGGGCTTTCAAGTCACCTGGGCTGAGATCACCACTGAGAGTCGACAGAACAGCCTGCCCAACAGCATCATCTCCCAGTCCCAAATCCTGCCTCCGGTAAGAAATAACACCGCTTTGTCACATAGCAGAGCTCTGGTTACCAGGGTAACACTTTCATCTCATTTTATTGTTGGCGGCTCACTTGGAGAACTTGAGACATATTAGGCCATTTTTTTGTTCCACAAAAGTCAAAATAAAATGCCTTATTTTTTGCAATTGTGGTGAAAATGTGTTTTATTTTCATGAAGTATTGTTTGAAAACTAAATTATTGAACATGGCATAGTCATCAGCCATTTTGCAGAGCATAGTTTGCAGTCGGCTAACAAAGTGTTGTCATCTGTGTTTACCTTAAGTTTTTTTTGAGGGGGGGGGCACTGCCCGGTCTCGTGCCTGAATCAGAATCTTCCATTTGAAGAGAAAAGTGAACATAAAATGCATCCGAGCAGCTATAAAGGGTATAAAAAAAAAAAAAACATCCACACATTTTCACTTGTGGAAGTGACATTTCATTACTAAACCGCCAAATTGCAAGAACACTAATCTGCACATCCAACAACACTGCAGCTGACATCATAGTGGTTTCGTGTAGTTCACTTCAAAGTTCTTCCAGAGTTTCCTTGTATGCCTTCCCACTAAATTGGAACATTGGCACTCCAATATTATTGTGCTGCACAGCACGATGTTGGCATGGAAACAGGAGTTCAGAACATTCCGAGAAAGAGAGACGGTAACCCGTCCTTTTAAAAAAAACAAAAACATTTTTGAACTAAAAAAAATGTATTTTTGTCAAGCTAGGAAATTTGGCCTGCCCATAATAGGTTAATATCAGGTTCCGATAATTCAGGACTGTCTTTTGTAGCTACGAGGAAAATAGTCTCGATAAAGGGGAAAATGATACGCTTTCGGCCCATGTTGAGAAGTACTGTTAAAAACATACACAATTTGTACATGATGCAAAATTATGACCAGCATCAGAGACTATGGCTCAAATATATGCCTTTGCTGAATACAATTAACCAAGAGCTGTTTTCATTGTCTTTCACTATGTTGTTTAAAATTCCTACAGCATAAAAACATATGATGAATTGTTCTACAGGTCGCTTGTGTTTCCTTGAGATGAAAGCTCCATCTCTCATGTTTTATTTCTCAGTGCTGAGGCTGGTTTTAGGTTAATGCTCCTTGCACGAACCTTGCATGCAGACAGACACTCGGGGAAAAGCTCCGAGACGGCGTTGCTCTCACACTGCGGTATCGTTTCATCTGCCTTTGCGTCGACTTTCCCTTTTATCCTTTGCGAAGAAAAGGAAACAGCTTTTTGACATCATCTATTCCATCAACAACACTGTGCGCCTATCTGCACCTCCCAGCCTCTGGAGCACGACTATAAATAACGCCACCCACTACACGCTATCACATCAGCAGAAGAGACAAGAGCGAGGCAGTCTTATGAAAGCCGCGATTTGTTTTTGTCTGAGTCTTGTGCAGAGACAGTCCCCTCCGCTCGCAGCCCGTTCACACGGTAAAGTCGACTTTCGCTAGGATTTCATCTGATTGCGTGAGTCTGTCGTCCCTCGGCAGGATCACAATCTGCTGGTCGTGTCCAACCTGCGCCCGTCCACCTACTACAGACTCGAGGTGCAAGTAATGACGACCGGAGGGGAAGGCCCCGCCACTGTCAAGACCTTCCAGACTCCTGAACTATTACCAGTCAATCAACACCGTAAGTATGAGGTCACTCTGGACTCGATTCTCACTGGTTTAATCACATGAGGCTCTTCTCGTCATTAACTTTTCAAGCTGTTTCAACATTAGCAGATCAATGACGCACTACAATACCCTTTATTGAACCCTCCAGCCATCACATTTTCTGTACAAACGCTCCCAAACACTTGTGGGAAAATGTGTTATTGGCTGATGAAACCTTTGGACAATAATTCCCACACACTACACCGCTCATCGCCAAAAGAACACCATACATACGGTGAGGCATGGTGGTCACATGCTTTGGGTGCCCCCCCCCCCCTTCACCTGGAACTGGGGCCTTCGACAAGGTGGAGGGAATTATGAACAGTTCAGAATACCTGCGTTAGCACAAACCCTTGAGGCTTATGTTAGAAAAAACTAACTGTCAGGAAAAGCCTTCTAGGATAACTGAAATTTATTTATTTATTTGACTTCTAGAACAACTGAAATGTATTTATTTATTTGAGGTATTCCCAGCCACATCCCATTTATAATAGGGTGTGCACACTTGTGCAACAACATTATCAGTAATTTTTTTTACTTCCCTTCTTGAAAAAGTAAAAAAAAAAATAAAATATTCTGAGTACAGGTTGTACATCACATTAATTGTGGAAAACTTTTTCTTTTTTTTTTTTTTTTAATCTTTGTCCCTTATCACCTGGCCTTTTAACAGGGGTGTTTAGACTTTTTATATCGTATATACATATAGATAGATAATGTAGAATGTTTATCTAAAAAAAGAGGCAAACATTACAATGCACATCCATATTTTCATGTGCGTATCAACTACAGTGCTTTCCCCTATGACTCCAAGCTGTCATATAAAATTCAAACACAAGAACAGCAAGTCCGCTTAGATGCCAAAAATCTGTGATGTTGTCACACTTTTTACACATATCAGTCTGCAGCATGACGCGCTAACTACAATATATCGTAATTGTCGAATGAATGAAAGCTTCAAAGGTTTTTCGACAGTATACTGACTCTTAACTTCTAAGAGACAGACGGACAATGCTAACTTGTGAAAATAATGTGCGATGCTGGTGCATGATAGTGAAATTCAATGGTTCCATAAAACACGAACTAATAACTCCTCAAGTTCAGAGCTGGACCGGACGTTTTGTGTATAATAAAATGGCCGCCTTGAAGAAATTCATAGCAGATATGCATAAGTGCAGTGACTGTTTGTGACTCGAGTCAAATGTCCTTCAAACTCGGTATAAAAGGGTCCTCTGTCTTCCGTACCTCCCAACTTTGGTCGCAGTTCACAGCTTTAATTTTTGCTTGTATTGTTTTTTTTTCCCAGGGCCCAGACTCCGGCAGCACCATACCCATACCCATCATCAGAAACCGTCACTCGAAAGACACTGAGTCGCAAAGTGAGGCAAATCTAGTCGCTCTTTCCCTCCCCCGTATCTGTCAGAGACTATCCGGGAAGAAAGTGTGGAATCGTGCACTGTCCCAAAAGCCAACACCGCCGCCCACCTCCCCTTCCATTTATGAAATAACTGTCCTCTTCCCTCAAGGCACCGCAAGTCAGCCCTTCAGAACCCCTCTGACTCACTTCGTCAGATTGGTGTGTACGGTTTTCATCTGACTGTTTTCCTACGTCTACTGTTGTGCTTTTGCCAGTACCAAAATCTCAACAAACAGCAGCAACAAAGTATAGTTTGATGAGCCGAGAGAACACGCAACACAAAGAAACAAGATAAAAGTCGGCGATTCTTGAAGAAAGGTACAAGATCTATTTATTTTGACCGATGGATGATGTCACGGTTGTCTAACCCAGAATATGTCAGTCACATAGTTCCGTTGCATGTAGTCCATTTGACTTAAAAAAAAAAAAAAAAAAAAAAAAAAAAAAAAATGTGCTTCAATTGGAGAGCCTTCAGTGTTTTTTTTTTTTTGCATGACAACTGTTCGCATTCTGTTGGCATGAAAGAAAAAAAAATTAAATGGTCCTTTTCGATATGTTAGCGATATTCCATTAATGGATTAACAAAGAATTATACTGGGAATACTATGTAATGTTTATTAATTAAATCATAACGTGTGGAAATAATGCATTGTACATCTTCTTGGCTGTAGAAATGTTTGTCGTGGAACAGTCAGTGAATGTCTATATTTATTTATGTGTGTAGTCCAATTTGATTTGGATGTGTGTGGATGTGGATGTTGTGTGTGTTTTAGTATCACTTTTGTTTTTTATTGGAAGCAACTCAAATCTTGTAAAGACACTTTGTAAAAATGGAATTGTAAATACGGTCTTATGTTACATGTTATTTTTCCATGGTAGAAACTGTACAAACTGCGAAGTAATAAAATAATCCTCAACCAGATCTTCGGTGCTGTTTGTTCAGTCGGAGTGTGTGAGCGGTAAATAAGCACACGCCACCCCGCCGCGCTGAACTTTTTGGCCGGTGCTGATGCTTATTTTGGCTCACCGAAAACCCCCACCATGGCAGCTTATTAACAGATAGGTCCAGGACCCGAGGACGTGTGCCCTCCAAGTCCAAATAAACAGGTCATCCAGCCCAACAAACCGAGCGCAGTTAGCGCCGCCGAGGTCCGGCACCCCTTCATCAAAATGCCCCCGCTTCTCACATCACGTGTGTTTGAAAAGCGCTAAAGGCCGCCTACGCTCGGCAGCCTGTCGCCCTCGTAAACCTGGAGAGTGGAAATGTTTACAAGAAACTTTAATTTGGTCTGTGTGTGTGTGTGTGTGCGTGTATGATCGAAGCATTTAAATCACCATTTGTAGATTATTCTGTGCCTTATGATAGCGACTCCTTAGCACAGAAGTGAATGCAGAATCGTGCCTTTATAACATTCACATTTAATGTGACTAATTCTTCTGAAAAGTTCTGCTCAAGTAACATAGGAGGGTTTTAAATTCTCAGACCCGCTATCAAACTTGTTTGTAGACGGTGCATACAATGTTTCATCAGGAGCATGTTTATCTGTTACATCAATATAGTATTTACATGGTGGATTCGCTGTCCCACTTCTCACACCCCCTCTGCAGGCGAGCCCATGTCTTACACAGATTCCCCATTCCAGTCACACTTGTGCTTCACCTACCTCCGGGGTCTATTTTGGAGCTCACCCATACCCCCGTTTGTGACGGAACTCCGAGGATTAATAGCCTCAAACCATCTGAATTTTTGGGGTGGAAAAACCTGCACACTCCTCCCTCTACAACATCACATTTGTCATGGAGGTCTGAAGAGTAAAAACCCTCCGCTGATTTGAATCCAGGTTTACTGGGTTGAAAATGCTGTACACTGATCACAACACCAAAGAGCAATCATCGTAACGTCACACTTCCCCCGAACCAGGGCAACCCAGGAATGGTCTTATGGCTAACCATCACCTGCATTTGGCGCACAAAAATAATCTCTCGAGAGGTGCAAAACAAATAATTAGTTCAACGTATTTCATGTGTGGGATACATTAATGTGACGAAGACTCCCTTGTCTTACTGCAGTTATTTGTTATTGCCAAGATGACGACTGGGAACATGACTTTACCTCTTGGATACACGATAAAATGTTGCCTGGATAACCTGGATGCACCTTTTCCCCATTCGCCTGTAGCATTTGACAACCCTGATTTAACCTCTCACTAAAACAATTTGAAACGTAAGCTCTTCAGGCCAAGGCACACTTTTCCATTTTGTGTCAGAGGATCTCAGATGAGCTCAGGCTCAGAGAGACGTCGACAGCGTTTGTGGACGCTGATGATTTATGGCCTTCGCCTTGGATGGTGGCGTCTTCGCTTACGTTTGTAGATACGGCAACAAACCTTTTTTTACTGACATCATTTTTCCAACATGCTCCTGCGCCCAGGCAATAATATCCTGAATACACTCGTGACTAGTTTTAATACGGTGTTGCGTGACGGATAGCAGGAGATCTATTGTTGGTTTTCAGCGCTTACCTGGGCCTTTTGATATGTCAAATTCCCCAAACTCTTGGGTTATTAAATATAAAAAAAAAAAACAATAAACACATTACTATAAAAAGTATCAAGTTCATACCCAACTCTCATGCTCACCTGTCAAAAATGTACTATTTTGATATTTTTTTGACCCTGTTGCTATGGTGGCCATTTCACAAACAGGTTTTCAATTGTAATGCCTTTTACTCACACCATTGTGGCGAGATACAGGAAGGCAATATAACGGCAGATTACTTCACAGACAGGCATTCAATCTAGCCTAAACCTTATTTCCACGATACTCATGGAGCCAGAATCCTACATGCTAAATGAATCTCATAAATGACCACAACTCAACAGGTTTCCTAACACATCTTATCAACAGAAGAAACAAGACAACAAACGGTTCTCAAGGAAACTGCGATTGTTGACAACTGCAGAGGTCAATACAAGGAGAGTTGGGACCGGAATAGTTTATGAACCAAAGTACAGTGGGGGACATATCCGATACCAATACCGAACGCATACCAATCTTTAGCAACTTAAACGATTTTTAAATGTCAGGGACCCCACACACAATTAGAAAAAAAAAGAAAAATTGTGATTATACTGCTTTTATAGTGTGGGGTGTACTCAAGATGATCATCACAGCACACCAGACATATAATGATATCGCCACAGACAATCGTGAGTCTCCTCTCCTTAACCAGATGTCGTACCAAGACAGACCGGTGAGAGGCAGCATGGTGCCATAAGGCATTAGCACCTAATTTGCCTAATTGGCTATCATTCTGTTTCACATTACAATCATGGAGTCCGAGGCTGGGTCAAACTCAGTGTTGGTGACATAAAGATTCGTTATCGTAAAATTGAACAGGTTCCAACATTTTGGATTGTCGGCCTTGACCGTTTTTCAAGCATATTACGCAGGGGGAAAAAAAGTCACTCTTGACACACCCCACACCACAGGATAATCGTTTAGGATTATCAGAGATTTCCAACAATTGGACCTGCGATGACTTTGATCGGGGTGAAAAAATAATTAGGCTCATGTCGGCACGGTGTATGTACAGTACTCCAATTTAGTCATTGCACGATCGTGTGTTGTTTCCCCTGGACGTTATTGAGACGTGATTAAAATATTTGTACGTGTAGTGTATACGGGAACAAATTGTGTCAGTGTTAGCATTTGGCCCAATTGACGGCTATGACAGACAGAGCACGAGTAGTGTGGCTGACTTTTCGGTGTAAAAATGGTAAGATGTTTCACAACAGTGGTTTGTGAACAAGACCCTCTCAACGGTGGAACGGCCACAAGTTGACAGCTGGTTGCGGTATGCTCAGAAAAAGAAGCAGATGTAACCATCAGAAAAGGTGCACTGCAATTGCCATGTCCTTATATACCTGTATTCAAAGTCGTATCGGGTTAGGCCCGGTACACACAGAAAGACAATCAGCGTGTTTTTGTCCCGATTTTGCCCCTTCCCGACCAAGGACTTCCAATGCCAGCCCATCTTCAAGTCTTCTAAGATTATCCTATAAGATTATCCTTAGGTCTGAGGTGTGTTAAGAGTGGATTTGTCCTGATTATAAGGTCCTAAACGGGTTGAATTTTCCGGGACCATTTTTTTTTTTTTAAACTTCAGTGCCGCTTATGTAGGAGCACAATGCTAATTTATTATGTAAATTAGCCCCACTGTTATGTAACAGGGCGATAGAAGTGCAGAACCGCTCGCTCATGGACACATTTTCAGAAACAGGCAGATAAGGATATGGATAAGGATGAGCTTTATTATTCTCAAGGGAAATTTGCTTTGAATGCTACAACATTGCATTTTCATACATTGAAGATGACTAGAAACAAAAACACAACAGACAATGGACGACACAGGTAGGAAAAGCTCAGCAGAGATATATAGTACGTGGTTGTTTCATTTCACACTTGACGGGTGGGCAGGCACTCCAGAGACCTCATTAATTATTTGTATACAAACAATAAAAAGTCAATTTTCCTTATCGACTCCCCATTAAAAACGGCAACATAAACAGAGAGCTGGGAAATGGAAAAAAAAGAAATTCACTCTATAATGGTAAGAGTTCTTAGGCTAACTGAGGGTGATGACCCACCGTTGCACTGTTAAACCCATCAACCTTCATTGAATGCATTAAAAATGAGAGCAGTTACACAATAACAGTGAGGTTAAGCAATTTGAACGTGAAATATATTTGCACTCGATTGAACATGTCGTGTCCCAACCTTTCGGTAATCAACGTGTTTACATGACATGTAATGTAATCTGCTTTCTTTACACAACGCTCCTGAACAAGCTTTGTATTCAACCTCCATGGAGACGTCACTTTGCATCATGAACTAATAATTCAGGAATTGCCTAAAAGGAGCTTTAATTGGCAAATACGGGGTTAAATCCACTGCACCTGAATTTGGGTCATGAGGAGGACGCCTTGTTTTTTTTTTCTTTGTTGTGCGACCTAGAATGCGCTAGAATATTTCAACAAATATACAGTCCGTCGACACAAGAAATCAATCCAAGTGACAACGATTAGACACGCGTCCAAACATCGCAACAGCGGCGCCAAACCGTGAACCAAGAAGGACTTTAACTGGAGCCAAACGAAGCTTCCGAGAACGACGGAGCGCTACGATGACGTTACGCAGAATCCTTTGCAATCATGTAGAAAGTATCCAAACGCTGCATTTGGAGTTTTTCCTGGTGAGCCTTCATTTCCAATGTTCTTTACATTTTCTAACCAATGACTATTATTCTACTGGCATTCAACTCCATGTGGCCTGCAGAGGTTTGTGCACATATGAAAGACCCCAAGGTGTGTTTTTTTTTTAAATTTATTTTTAAAAATTTTTTTTTATGAATGTATGTTCAAGGGACCACATATTGGTGTCTGTTTTTATTATCGGTCTCCGTATTTCAGTGGAACCTGTTAAAGTTGCAATATTCATACAACGAGCGTGTAGATCGGACGCATTACGCAAAACCTAGAACGTAGTTTGTGAAAGCTCAGGTCAGCCATGCGGGATGAATGACTAAAGACATTTTGCGGTGGACTTGTAATGTGATGAAAGGCGAGTCAGTCGAATAGTCCGTTGATATTTACCCCCCACCCCCCACCCCCCAACCTTTTTTGGGCAACCACAAACCGGTTTCACATAAAGACATATGTTGATGGAAAGGCATAGAAACAAATAAAAACAAGTGATTAAAAATACAACTCTGCCTTCTTCTCCATTCAAAACATGAAAACGAACGGAGTCAAAAACTTGAGGATTTTAAGTGGCTGAAAGAAATGCCAATACAATATGAGGAATACTTTTAACAAATGGCTCAAAAGAACATTGCGGTGTGCTTCTTTGCACCAGAGCGAGTCACTATAATTAGCTTCCAGTGTTTTCCTAAAGACCCCGTCCTTTCTATAAGCAAAACACTTGCGGAGTCAATCCTTGAGATGTTTGCGGAGCTGAGGGCTCAGGAAATCTGGCCAGAGTTTGACCCTTGAACAGATTAATTCACTTTATATTATTTTATATGGGCAAAATTGTTTGTAAATTTCATCAAATCAGAGGTCACATGGTGTTCCAATGAATGTTTTTGGGCGGTGCCACTCTGTCGCCTGGGATCTTGTTTATGTACACTTCTATTATGTCACAGAAGATTAGTTCTACTTGGTCGTCGTATGCTAATCCCGTTCTCTTTTCTCGGAGCGGGACCAATATTTAGCCAAGGCTCCCCCCCCCCCCCGACCGTGTGAGCCAATCCTGCCTCGCTCTCTTTTCAGCGTTGTCACATAGTCCCCCCACAGCACACAGCACGGCCTTCAAATGTGAAAAGCTCAAAACAAAAAGGGCCTCCAGCCTGTTTTGAGGCACCTTGCAAGACGTCCAAGTCTCAGAAGTTTTAAGAGAAAGAGGAGGAGGAGGTGTTAGTGGTAGTGGGGAGAAGTGCAACAACTCCATAATAGGTCAGTGAATGCAAACGCTTTGTGTGTGATGTTACCTGGTTTTGTTCACTTTACATGACATTGCATTCCTATTGGACGAGTCAGTCAGGGCATACAGCTTTCGAAATTAAACACATCATGTTGCGGATTGGCCACGCACATCCATCCATTCTGCTTGTTTTATAAAGAGAACAGAGGCAGCCAGTTCTTTCAGCGGTGTTTAACAAAAGGTACGCTGTTTCTCCCACACGTAACCCCCCCCCCGCCACACACACACACACACACACACCACACTCCAGCAGCCATTTCTGCAGATTAGCATTGCAATGAGCCGTGCATTCCCGTTGGCCAGACACGGGCCAGCCTATAGCGCACTGTGACTGTAACGCGACTCAAATGGAAGTCCAATAAATGAAACAGTGTCTTGAGCTCAAATATTTGCGTCATGTCATGCAAAATTGAGTTTATGTGACTCAACTTCATACTGAGTGAATTTACATTTGATGACAGACAGAAGTGAAGAAAACGAGGCTAAAATGAAAATTTGTGACATGTTTTCATTGCCTTTTATTTGCTTGTTAGATACGGGGATTATAATAAAAGTACTTCGGCTTTCAAAAAATGTACTAAATTTGCCCCCTGCCCCCCCCCCCCCCCCCCCACATGGCATGCCAAGCAATTTTCAGCAATTATAAACAATAATACATTTTATTTATATACACAGTAATTATAATGGAAAAAAGGGAACGTCACTACAAATACGGGAGTGACCACATGCTTATTAAAAAGTGAGCCCACATTCACATTATTTCAGTGTATATATTTGTGTTTGTATAAATAGAGTATAAAAGATTACGATAAAACATGCATTTGTAGAAATAAATGTCTCCCCATCGAAGTATGCCTTACCCCTGATAGACTTTGCGGAAATAGGGTAATTATAAAGTCTGTAGCTTAAACATGCCAAATATTGAGCCAACAGTTTATTGTAGTTTATAAATGATTTGCAAATGACTTATGATATTAATAACCCATTCATGTAATTTTGAAATATGGTCTAAGGGATGCATTATTGTTAAGTGTTTCCAAACGTGCAAATGTTGTAAGTATGCTGCTACTTAAAAAAAGGAAGGAAGCAGCAAATAAAATGTTCAATTAGGATTAATGACAAGATACAACAATAGGCACGGAACTAGGTGCTTATCCAAATTAGGATTTGTTTAGCCTTGGTGGACGTTTGCTTTTTTTTTTTTTTTTTTTTTTTTCTTGACACTGATCATAACCTGAATGATTTGAAACGCTGATGTGACTCTAAGGTCATAAAGCAGAGCCAGACGTTCCCGGCAGATTACAACCACATGGACTCCATCCATTTGCCATCCTCTCTGGGTGTGATGAGATGGAATATATTGTCTGTGAGATTGATGAAAAATAACCGCAATGTTTTCCCCCTCCTCCTCCTCCCCTGCCACCATTAGGGAAAGCAATGTACCTTTAATGCTGCGGTTGGGTGAGAAATCTGACCTTGCCCGGGGCGCCAGCGTGTTTCTGCTTAGGCTCTGTTGAGTGGGACCAGGCGGGGCGACAACATGAAAGGTGCTCTGTGTTGGCCCGCAAAGATGTTCGGTGCAAGTCTAATCAAGACCAGAGAGCTCGTGGACCGACCTGAGCACGCGCTTGACACGTCATTCTGCAACGCATTACTGTCAAAAAGATTAGTGTTCATGTTCCGTTTTGTTCCTTAAAGCTGGACTCGGTCATTAGAGCTACGGCAAACAAAATAAATATCGTTATCTCTTGGCTCCACTGGATCACAAAAGGATGTTGTCTGATCTGTATTGTGTTTTCATGGGGGGAAAAACGCAGTTGTGAAAGTTTTTTTTCTTGCTCCTGGATATTACAATGCAAGACAACGTATTGTAACACAACGTAGCACACAACACAATGTGCGCTATTTTCGTAGACTGTGTAAATGGTGGCCTGGCCTATCTTTATTTGTATGCAAGCGCAAGGTCGCTGGAGCGTTTGCCAATTTGGCAGACCGGCCTGCTCCAAGATGGGCGTACCGACGCAACGTGGGTGTGTTTTTCGAAATCCGCCCGGCGCGTGAAACAATTTGCCGACCGAGGGCTCTAATTTTTATAGACAGGTGTCCGGGTTTTCTCTTAGAGATAGTGTGAGAAGCTCGGTCAGGAGCCAGATGAGGTGGCTTGGGCATCTCATTGGGATGCCTCACCGGTGAAGTGTTGAGGGCACGTCTCACTGGGAGGAAACCCAGGACACTGGAGAGACCATTTCTCCCTGTTGGCTTGGGAACGCCTCAGGATCGCCCTGGAACAGCTGGACGAAGTGGCTGGGGAGAGGCAAGGCAAGGTTTCCCTGCTAAAGCTGCTGCCGCCACGACCCGGCCTTAGATAAGTGAAAGTGGATGGAGGGGTGGATGGAAGGATGGAGGGATGGATGGAACGATGGATGGATGGAAGGCATCCATGCCAATGTACAGTGACAGGTGGCCCTCTAACTTCTTATGTGAGTCCAATAACAACAAGGGGGTAATCGAGGAACTTTGGTATCGTACATGTGGACTGATGATATTAAAGTGGAGTTACTCCTGAATATCACACTTAAATAAATATTAATATAAAAGAGACAAAAAAACAAAAAAACAATCCCCCAAAACACATACATAATGCAAAGGCTTGTTTGTTTTTCTGCATTTGTGCAGTGGATGAAAGGCAAAACATACTGTACAACACTCATTTTAGGCAAAAAATGCTCTACTCCATTGGACTGTGATGGAACTAAAGGCAGCATTTTTCCAGTACAAGCGTTCTTTCCCAGAGACAGCTTGTTGGAGGTGTTGATTCTTGGCAGCGAAGATAAAGTTGGACTGCACTGCAGGAAAAGAGGTGTTTTGCTGTTACGTGGGAGGCAGAAAATCACGACATCATGCTTCTCTTGTTCGGAAATTCTGCTGTTAAAAATGTGAAGGAAAACTGTCATAAGAATGCTCTTAAAATAGATAGTGTACATTAAAATGCTTAAAAATTCTATGGAACGCAAAATCTAATGAGATCCGATTGAGGAATAAAAAAAAAAAATAGCCTTTACAAAGACTGTTGCTGTCAGAGAAATAGCTGCACAAGACTACTATATCAAACATATTGAGACATTATCTGTCTCGTGTAGCTAAATGCTGTACCTTTCAGTCTAAAACACATTTTAGTATGAGTACTACAGCTCGTGGATGTTTGTGCTATTGTACCCAAAAAAGTGGCCAGTGAATGTTTATTAAATGGTATACTATAAATGTAGTGTTAAAAAAAAAAAATAAAGATTTCCTGTGGATAAATTGGTAAATAATATAAAATAAACACAACTATGTTAAAGAATACAATTGCATAAATTACAAAAATAATTACTATTAATTATACATATTGTTATTGGTGTTTTTGTATTTCCCTAAAATATCCCTTGCAGAAAAGCTGATTTGATTAATTACAATTATTATATGGATGTGTTATCATTTGTGTACTCATCAGCAGTATTTTGGTGTTTTGGTGGAGGTACTGAAATTCAATAAATTAATTGTACAAATTATACAATGTTTGAATTACGTAGCACTAATTAATTACGATGAATTGAATGAATGAATTACAATCAAATTACTTTCCACTGACAAGCAGAAGGGTAAAAGACAACCTCAAATTGTTGAATGTTAATTACATTACTTATAATCATCACTTAGGGATTAAAACCGCAATTCGAAAAACCACAGCCTTGAGTAAGTGTCGCATAAAAGCAGTTGCACAAATCTGCGGTGAAAGAGTCAACCGCACAATCCATCAATGTGGAACATGCGTTGGAAACCTATGACCCGTGGGCCACCGAGCATTTGATACAGCATGCCGTGCAATTTGAAAAAGCAAAAATATCGGATAAAAATAATTCAGAGAAATATCCCCTAAACCGTTGACTTACTAATGCTCATCATATATCATAACAAACAAATGAATCTGATTAGCATTATTATGGGCCTTTCTGAGGACTTTACACAAACTGAACTGGTCCCTGAGAGGAAAACGTTTCCTCACTTGTGGTTTAGGAGCGCAGGTCAAAGGTAAGCAAGAGGTCCACCATGTTTGTGTTTACAAAGAAAACGACACAAGAGGAGCTGTTATCCAAATCCCTGATTCCAAAGCAAACATCCCACACCACAGGCGTACAAAGTGAGGTGATCCGCCAGGAAAGTCTGGTTGGTAATGCTTTATAATCCCCTCGGATTAGTGTTAATCCATTTAATGTGCCTTTCCTGAGAAAAAAACACACTTTGACCCATGTGACCTGCCCCTAATTAATGAAGTTAGGACCTCTCTACAGCCATATGCTTTCCTTGTGCTGTATTAAGTGTCACCTACTTGATATCCTATAATTTGGCAAACCAGATTTTGAAAGAGTCAGAAAATTTGCCACAGCAGTCACGGTGCGGAAGAGAAACCCAGTCGGCTGTAGTAAAACAGGGTGAATGCAGCTAACCCTGACAGCACATCATAGGCGAATGTATTTCCCCGCATCTCATAGTCCTTTCAAGTTTTGTCAAGTTCTGCTGCGTTTGGTCTGTGTTTTGTCCCATTTTGCCACGTTTTGTCTAGGTTCCCACGGCAAACTAGGGTGTATGGTAGCCGTTTCGTCGCGCTCAATCACGGCGACAAACTGCCTCACTTGTCCTAAATGAAAGCAGAGTGTAACAGCAAAAATACATCCTTTAATCCGCACCTGCACCTTCACCAAATACTGAATGCTTTCTTCTAACGATGAACACAACATACCGTAGCTTCATACTAACTAACTAACTGACAAAACTTGGCCTTCTTTGGGAAAACGAGGCGTCAATATGAGGCATCTAATTTCTCGTAGTGGTTTGCAGGGACTGGTAGCGAAGACTCCGAGGCAAGACAAAGTTCAAAGTTCACCCTGCACGCCGCGGGGAGATGGCCAATGGTGCGAGGGGCCAGCTCGAGGCCTTAGGAAAGAGGGAAAGGTCAAGGGGTTGAGTTCACAGGGAATCCACGATAGACATTTTCATCATCGATACTTCCTGTCAGCGAACGCATCTGCAAGTGCGAATGTTCATAAAAGAACGCACCTGCCGTCCGAAGGGGCTGTAAAGACGGCAAGCTATGACTATTTGATGCTGATTGTGTTTCAGCATCATGCTCCGAAGTTGCATGACATACAATAAAAAATACAATTCTCCCGAGGCCTGTTTCGAAGTTTACAGATAAAAGTAACAACAACAACAACAAAAATGTTGTCTCAATTTTGATGGTTCCACAGAAAGTCCTGCGTCTCTCTCGTACAGAGATGTATTTGATATTGTGGCTGATGAATATATAATCTATAATTGTTCATGTGTATGTGTGTGAGGGTCTAGTAGAAGGGTAAGAGCTGATTTCCAGGCCTGAAGATCACAGGCCCCATTGATTGTAACGGTGACGACTAGACCCGTTCTGCCCATGGCATTCCGAGGGGTCTGGACATGTTTAAAGCACTAACTTTCATGTTTTTTTTCATATTTTCTTTTATTTAATGCTGGTATGAAGACGAATGCCGATGCAGTGGGCATGTGGTTCTCATTAAAAACAAACATGATGTCAAACACAGTGAAAGCGTGGAAGCCTCTGGTGTTTGCCAGCGACAGCTCGCTGCACTCCATCATTTGGGAAGATTTCAGCAAAAAGAGTCAAAAATAAAAGCGTGTGAGTCATTCAACAGTTAAATTTCGCACACTTAACCCCTAAAACCATAAATAGTAACCTTTGCGGATTAAGAGTTCACCTTATTTCATTTTCACATTTGTGAGTCATGCTGCTTTGTAACTTCTTACTCGCGTCCAAAAATGGATGTGAGCAAGTGATTCTAGTCCCCGCAAAGTGACTGCATAGGATTTGGTTTCTTGTTAGCGCTGCACTTTCCAATCTTTAAACATTATTTGGATTTGTCAAAGCAAGGGCCCTATTCATTTTGAATGATTCTGACAGTGTATATGTTGAAAGAACTTGAGATGCTTGAGGTTCTATTTACAGTATGTGCCTTTACCAGTCTTAATGTTAATACTAACTCAAGCATCTGGGCACTTGTGTATTTCAAAGCAACAATTCACCTCATTTACTGTTAAAGGAAAGTGTGACTGGATGGATAGACACTTGGTGGTCTAAATAGCTGAGATTAAAGGTAAAACTGGATATGCTCATCCCACTAATTTTAATAGCAGTGTTCATCAAAATTTGAGAGGTCATTGGTACATATCAAAACAAGAATTCTGTTCTTCACAGTCTGGTTGTAGAGCCGGTCACTAAAAGTGAAAATGACCTGCTTTTAACAGGAGCTACAGGGCTCGATCCTTATTCTGCTGGATCTCAGTGCAGCTTTTGACACCTTGGACTATTCTATTGTTATCAACCGATACTTGGGCCCCGATTTACTAAGATCCCAAAGAGCGGGAGCCAAACATCTTTTTCAAATAATTGTATTATTTAATTATTGGTGTTTTAAAATGTATTTACTCATTATTACCATCTCACATCAGCCCTGGACTTAGTTGGGTCTGTTGGGGTCTTGCATTGCCTGGGTTCCTCAATCGGTTTCATAATAGATCCTGTGACTCTTGCTATCTTCCTCATGGCTGTTTGGATATTTATGGGTGTGATTGTGTCTTATTTTGTTTCATGTATGATTTCTACTTTTTGTTCTCTTATTGTTATTATTTTTGTTAGTACCATAATGCTACGACTTGTATGATTGGTTTTAAAATTGCTTCTGAAGCTGAACAAATCTGAGGCCAAACAAAGTTTCTGCTGCATTTGTTCCTACTGAGTCTTCAACCCGCTATCCCCTTCAGTGTTTTTCAGGTGTGGTTGCTGAAACACATTCAAATAAATGTTCTGTCCTGTCCAAAAATCCCGAAACCTTAAGCCAAACTACTGCAAAAGTTTTTTATTTTTTATTTTTTTCCATCTCTACATCTTTTTAAGAGTCTCCGTTTGATTTAATGCATCAATAATGTTATAAGTTCATACTTATGAAGACATCATGTATTGAGGAGGAATAAATCTTGTAACGTTATGTGAGCGGTGATGCTTGCTGGGACAACAGGGATACTTTTATGTTCCTGCGAGTGAGTCTGAACACATGTAAATGCATTTAGCGTTCCACCTGCACAGCGTGAATACACAAACACAAAGCAGAGTCAGGGAAACATCCCATTATAAATTCCATTGCGCCACTGCAAGTGTGGCTTTTTCCCCCAGTTTTATAAACAAACGGTTCCGTTTGCACGGAGGTGTTGAGTGCTTCTGAGATTTAGGTGAGCCGGGGGACGGCTCTGGCGATTCCGAGTAGGCCACTGTGACCACGCATGCCCCGTAACACAATTTATGACACTCAAGAGGTGCAAAAACATGTGGCGTGCGTGTAAAAACTGGGACGATCCTCTTCTTTGAGCCAACTTTGAGGGCCAGTGGCTGTTAAGCACCACCCAGTCTTCGGGATGAATGACATTATCAGCTAATTATCTGATACTTTTTGAGGACAGTCTGCTTTTCATCATGTGTGACACAAACGTGGCTCATACTTTAAAGGCTCCTTGTTTCACTCACTACCTTGCATGCACACATGAATCCAGTTACAGACATAGATCACAGTGAGGTCCTTCTTGCACTGTTTGGCTATGTGCTACTGTTAAACATGCGAAGGCCATTATTTTGAATGCATCGGTTACATGTCGAGTACCGTTGCCTAGTTATCATGGGTTAACATAATAAAAACACATTATTTTCAGTCTATGGTGGAACCTAAAAGGTTGAAGGCCCCCAAAGTGATACAATTTGGAGTTCAACCAAAATGCTTGAGAAAAATAAGTCTCAAAAGTCAAACAAAACCTGGGATTTCAAATTGTCATTATTCGTGATGTCAGCAAATCTTTAAAATGTTGCTTTTTTTTTTTCTTTTTCTTTTTGGTAGATGGTACCAGATATGAAAGTGATGCAGAAGAATAGAACAGGATGCAGATAAAATCTTAACCTAGCTTGTTTTTTCAGTTTTATTGTGATACGACAACATAGGGTAACAGTGATGAAAGAGAGACAAGATGTGATGATAACCATCATAAAATAATAGGCCTCAAGTCAAACAAATCTTTGAGCTGCCTTTAAAGTCAATTCTTATTACATGTTTCTAAATACATGGCAGCTATGGTTCACTTGGTAGAGCGGGTCCTGCAGTGACTGAAGGGTCTCCGGTACGAACGTTTGTGTTCCTGATTTTTTGGCCTCGGCTATAAGTTCCCTCTTTCCATACTGTTCAAGAACTAATAATAAGAACTATCTGATAATAGTGACAAAACTATAGGATAAAGTCACAAAATAACCATTTGCGTCCAATTCATTGCCTAAAGGATTATAGAACCGCAATATACTATTAAAAATATAATCTGATATTTTTTGCGTCCCCTACCGCTGGAATTCAACATTACGACAAAGCGGTCCATCGCTTTGATATGACTCAGGCCATGCCGAGTCCAACTGTCCCCGTCTCCCCCTCTCCCAACCCCCCCCCCCCCCCCCATAGTGTATAATAGAGCTGTTGAAACCTAACTAAACTAAAACAGGTGAGAGAAACTGTCAATAGTTCAATATCCATCATACGTATACGCTATCTAACCACTGTGGTTTTACAGTACCTGTTAATGTGGAGACATTTCCGGGAGACCCTTTTCGCCTGTCGTCCTGCTCTTCTTCCTCTTTTCCCATCTTGGTCATGCTTTTCGTGTCACGTCCCCGGACCTCAGCTGTATGTCACCGGTGATCGATGTCTGTAGGGCGATTCGAGAAATCGCGGTAGCCGCCTGGGAGAACCTCTCCACGACATGACAGGCGGTGAAGCGGCAGCAGCTCAAAGCTACAATCTAGTGGACATAAGTTCTCGCAAACCACATCGCTGGGTCACTAGCAAGTTTACTTCCACAAACATTAAAATAAATGAAATCGGCAAGATAAATAAAAACAGATCAGTAAGGACGAGACGAGTGCTGAGTCGTGACCATCCACACCACTGCTCAAAAAGAGGTAGCTGTTCATCTGTGGCAATTTTTATAATTGTTTTCGTTTACACAGTAATTGTTGTGTGACTATTTTATGCTACAGAAACCCGAAATAATATTTTTAGTGAGCGCTTTAAAACTACGCTCTGACCATTGCTCGCCAAAATGCCTCATTTCCGTGCCGTCATTTCCCTCTCCGTCATTTTCGGTGCGCCACCAACTGGGCCAGCGCGGGAAATTAATCGGGCATTCACTAAATATAAAAACATAAACTATTGAAGAATACAGCAAGATGTTAGAGGACCTGACAGGCTTAATCGGCATTTTGTCATCTCCTCTAATATTGGTTCGGGTGAAAATATATATTTTTTACAAAAACGTTGTGGATTCCAGCTTTAAGCAAGCAGACTGAAAGGCTAGGTGATTGTTTTAAATACACAAGGTGTCATTTTGTTTGTTTGTTTTATGTTTAGTTTGACAGTAAACTTCAACTGAGCGTAGCAAGGAACAGCTTGGAGCCTCTTTTTGAAGAATTGTTTAGTATTTGCCAATGTGCTGCTTAATGTGAAGGGAGTCGAGTTGAATTCATTGCCACCATACAGCGCTTGTATCTCAAGTCAAAGCAAAAAAAATTGTCTGAACGACGGTTTTTATCTCGAAAAACCCGTAAATCGAGTCAATCTCAAGGCACCACTGCATTTGAAATTATGTATTTCATTCAGATGCTGCCGTGTATTTGTATCCTCGCCCATCCAAAAATGATTTGTGAATTGAATGTTAGTCCTCCACGGAGACAAATAGCTCGATATTGTATACATGCAAGAGTAATTTGTTTTTTCCAATCGAACAGTCGGGGCGTCACGCTGAAGTGTTTCCATGTACTTAAAAAGTCTGGTTTCAATTGATTGAATACAGTTTTTTTCACTCAGTGTATTTAATGTACTGACATAACTGGGTGTTTTTTTGTGTGTGTTATTGATCGATGTTTGATGACTCCACACAAGAGAATTTGAAAAAAAAAAGTGGAATCATTTCTGCGAAACCACACCATTCCTTTCAGATAGACGTAGCTCATCAGGCGGAAATGACTGCTTAATTAATTTAATTAGCGCTGAGCTACATGCGTTTCCTCTCTAATTACTTGATGTGCCAACTTTCCCCCCCTCCCACCACAATGCATCCAAGCGTTGCGTTCACAGTAAATAAAGTGACGGTACGAAGACAATGAGATCCTGTACAGATTGAAACCAGCCCTCGTAGCACGGGAACAAGCCATTCCTCAGATTTATGTCATCACGTTTTTTTAAAATAGATCATAGTAATTTGATTAAAAGCGATTGACGGCCTGGTGAGTTACTGTCAGTGTGCCAGAGGCCAAAGAGTGGTTTTGATTTCTCCCAAGAAGAATCCTTCACCTCCCTGGCAGTTCTTTCAATATGGGGCCAACGTCTTTCATCTGCGCCTCTGAGCGAGCCGGAGCGCCTTAATGCTTTGCAGATTCCTTTGCAGCTCCGACGATATTTTACCGTCATCGTTTTAGTGGCTCGCCGGATTGGCTTTCAAATGCTTTTACGTGATGATTTATGCCTTTGAAAGACAGACTGCACAAAAGCCGTGAAAGAGAGAGCAACAGGATGACCCAGATCATGGGAAAACGAAGCCTCATTAATGTGGCTAATGTTACACAAGACTGCAGGTGCATTAAGAAGCAGATAAGAGCATGCCAAACAATGTTATTTATTATGAGAACGAGAAGAAAAAGTCAAGACAGACAAAGAAGAAGCCTTATTTCAGGCAAAGGTGACTAACCACAAGTACAATACAGCCCCTTACAGAAACCCTAATGGTCAGGATCCTCCATACTTCGTGAGTTTGAATTGTATTGCGCAGTGAGCCACACCCGCTATTTAAGGCTTTGTTGATGACTCACTCGTTGTCAAATTGTTTGACAGTCATCTATGCAAGACACTACAATACTACCCCATGAATCCGCTCAACTTTCTGCCTACAACCACGAGTTCTGCCATATCACGTTAGCCAGTTCCTGTGGCTGTTTGCCAAGCATTCTGCCTCCGAACACGAGTTCTGCCTTAGCATGTTTGTGAGCCTCTCCCCATGGCTGTTGGGGATTCTGCTAAAAAGACAAAGAAGTAGAAGTGTGAGTTTCCCCATCCTGCTCTCTATGACTTGTCGATTAAGACAACAATGAAGTCTTAGAATCCCTGGTCTTTATCTATAGATTAGTGAGCATTACATGACTTTGGCCCAACACATATTCCCAATCTTCAAAGTATTACCCTCTCGACTGTGAAGTTGACAGCTATGTATCCTGACTTTGAAGTGACCTGTCACAGTTAATGTTCAAGTAGTTATTAAAGGGAACATATTTTGCCAAACCAACTTTTTCTAGTATTTGGGATGTAATATCGTCTCTATCGTGCCTCAGTAAACATGTGAAATATGAATTAAAGTCATCCACGCATTCCTGAGTTCCAGACGCTTGTCTGCCGAGAGGACTTAAATCAAGTAATTTGAATTTCTCTACCTTATCTACATCACTAGGGAAGATGTCTGCCTTCCCTTTCCGCTCCCAAGCCAGCATGCTCTCACAAGTGGGTCTACTACACAGAGGCAACCTATCAGAGAAAAAGGGGGGGGCTCTTAGCCAAATAAGGATGAAGCAGATACAAAACTGGGTCAAATACAAGTAGCTTTCAGAGGGGGCTTTTCTGGACACTTGTATGACAAAACCAAGGTGTTGTATGAAATGAAATTGACACTTAAATCCATGTTAGTGAGTCACACTAGAGAGGTCTAAATAGCCAAAATATGGGAGCTTTAAAGTCAGTGGAAACTACTATGGTTGTTTGGTGTGCTGGACTTGTGTCAAATATAGATAATTATGATCGACAAATTACTTGCAGTTTTTCATTTTTTGTGGACTATCAATTGCAAACCGTGTTTTTTTTTTTCTCCTATAAAAATAAATAATGATGACAATGATAAATGGACATGGTTGATCGGTTGGCCTTCTTGTTGAAGCCAAGAATGCTACTGGTCAAGCAATCAATCATATATAGAGACAACCATTCACATTTATACAGCAGTGACTTCCTCAATTCGGAATTCATGCAATATTTTGGGGAAGAACCCTCAGAACGTCAGAACTGGCAAAAAACTTCAACCAAAACCATTCACACCTACGGGAAATTTAGAGTCCTCAATTAACCTACCACACATGTTTTTGGGAGTACCGGAGTACCTGGAGAAAACCCACGCAGGCACGGGGAGAACATGCAAACTCCACACAGGGGAGGTCGGATTTGAACCCGGGTCCTCAGAACTGTGAGGCAGATGTGCTTACCTGTCGGCCATCTTCTTGCCTTTCTTATAATTTATGCACACAGAAAAAATAGTTAAAGTAACATGAGCTGATAAATATGCTTTTGATCACTGTGCCAAGTTGTACATTAATTTTTGATCACTGTCAAATTTAGTGTCATCAGGAGGCATATGATGCATTGAAACATAACAGATGTGCAGCATCATGAATGCACTTTCATAACTTTATGCAATAATTATGCTTTACCACAGCTAAGAAAGCACATTAAGAATGTGCTTGGAGATAATTGATCGGTGTATTTCGATTGCGTAAGGCTCTCGTTGAAAGGGTCTTGCCGATCTGTTTATCCACTTTTGGAACAGGCCTGATTCCAATCCGAGGATATCTGATTCTACGTGTTTTTTCCTCTTCATGCTGCTGTCATTCATGTATGAATTGGGCCAGATTGGAGAAAACAAAGCTGGAATCCAAAATGTGTAAATCCATCCTGAATGACTTTGAATCCCACACAAAATGAAAGGATGAAACCAACAAATGTTAACAGGGATCTGAATTTTGCATCCAGGATAATTTATCGTTGAGAAGACTCCCCTACAGTAGACAGGTGCTATGAGTCAAGCACCTTTCACATATGAAACAACTACTGGTATTTTCTGTCAAAGTATGAACAGGAAGCCGCAGTCCACAATTCAAAAAGCAATCTTTGCAGTGACTAAGAACTGCTGCGTGATTTGCTCTTCAGCACTGACCAGCATGGACCGCCAAGAATAGCAGTCTGATGTCTGATGCGTCTGGTTTATGTTTGCAGCAGATAGGTCAGCGTCAAACACACTCTCTCGCTCTCTGCCTCTTGATGCTGTTGGGGTTTGAAAAAAAAAAAAAAACACATCATCGCTCACTGATTGTCTAAATGACACACTGCTAAACCTTTCTGACAGTCTTGTTTTTCTTTGACTTTTCCTTTATGGTTAGGGATGTGGGTTAGGGACTAGGGTTTGAGGTTAGGGTAGGGTTTGACTTCAGGTTTAGGGTAAGGGACTATGATTAAGGGGTATGTTTACAGATTAAGGTTTAGGATTAATGTTTCAGGTTAACGAATAGGTTTAGGGATTAGGTTTATGGCTTTATAAGCTAGGGTAGGGATAGGGTTATGATAGGGTCGCAGGTTTAGGATAAGATAAAGCCTTAAATCTGAGCTGACCTATTGAAATAAAGTTTCATTCTTTTTCCACAAGGCAGCAGGATTTGATTTCTTTACTGGGAATTGTGTGCTGTATTTATCATCTTTCTTACTTTTTTTTATTCACCTCATTGTCCACATGGTTGGAATATTGGAACTGGGTAAGCTTCTCAGGTGCTAGGTAGAACATCACCACTAATTGAACAGATAGGGGAGTTAACTGATGTAGAGAGGAGGTGCTGTCCTTATTTATAAATTCATGGCTCTGTAACCTGCAGGGGTTGAGACGGGAATCTGGTGGAAAACAATGGTGGCTAAGAGTTCCTCCTGTCTGCTTCTCATTACAGTAAGTATGCTCTTGCAGCTACCATGCCTCCTGCATTCCTACCTCCACCTCACCAAGTGTGTTTGGCTTGTGAGGACAAGCTTACACGCATGGAATGAAAAGACACATTTCCCATCAGATCACTCTTTTGGTAAATAAAGACCTGACTGACAGCATGTGGAAGTATGACTCAATTTTCTATGGACTTTACCTCGCCACCTCTCAGAGAAATCACTTTAATGCTGTGTCATTTGAAACATGCAACCCATGTTGCTGTGTTGCCTTTGGCTCTGTTTCTCCTTTGCGTCATTCAAATCCCTCTTGAAAAGTGTCAATCAAAGCAGGACTGTCAATTCTACAGGACAGTAAACCCTGCGCAATAAAGCACAAGTCATCCAATTCTATACCATTTACCCCTGCCAGGTCACAGGGAAGCTGGATTCTATCCCAGCTCACTTTGGTGCAAGAGGCGGGGTACTCCCTGGACTACCTTTCAATCACAGGACTGACACAAGAGATGGACAACCATCCAAATTGGCACATAACAGACACAACAGTACTTTTGGAACAGGCCTGATTCCGATCTGAGGATCTGCGATCCTGTTCCAGCCCTAATAACTCAGAATCCCACAAGATGAAAGGAAGAAACCAACACATTTTAACGTGGATTCAGATCAGAGATGTAAAAATAGAGCCATCATTTATTCGCCTGCGCTTTTCAGACAGAATTCACCAAAACGTCAGTGTCAGTGTCTGGTGGGATGTATAAAATACTTGGACTTGGACAGTGACAATCACATTCAACACAACAGGAGACGAGAGTTGAGTGTCAGCTATTAAACTTCACACTTTGGTCCCAGTTTTCAAATATCCCCTTTCACCCGGCTGCTGCCAATCCTACCGTGGAAGCCGGAAAATTCACTTCACTTCAATCCGCCATTGCGTATAGGTCACCTTTTCAAGAGAGGGGGATACCAACAATTTTTCACAAGTAGAGGGGGATACCAACAATTTTTCCGGCAGTCCTAATTGCCCGTTGCAGTCGGAGTTTGTCCTTTTTTTGTGGCAGCACCAAACCAGACTGTGCTGGATGAACACAGGACTGATTTGGTGACTGCTGTGTAGAACTGCCTCAGATCGGATAGTCCCCGGAAATGCAAGCTTGACATCATCCAAATACACCGATCGGTGACGTATACACACCCATCTAAATTAAACATGGTGTAAACATGCTACAGTAGAGGCATGACGATCGCTCATTAAGCAAAGTAATAACCAATGGTAGCCAGTGGATTAACACCGTCATTTAATGGGGGAAAGAGTCAGCCCAGGCCAGCTAAATGCTATGTTGCGATTAATCTTGTATGGTTTACGTATTATTGTTTACTTCCATGTTATCACTTACTGGTGTTGATGCTTGTGGAGTATTGTATATGCAATTTGGTCTTCTGCGCATGTGGGTTGTTTCATGTGTTTCGTCAATATAAGCGTAGCCATATTGGCTATGTGTCACTTGAAATGTACATGGAAATTATCCAAAAGAATGGATACAGGCATTAAAATTAATTGAATTTGGCACTTGGACCTGCAGTGTAAATTCAGCCTTTGTCCAATGGTATCTCCTTTTCAATAGAAGTTTAGTTGAAGTTGCTGTAATACTGATACGACAATTGTGAAAATGATGCTGAGAGTCCAGTAGTGCGGTAATGCTGCTGAGAGATGATGTTGGCCTGCCACTTCTGGTCCTGAGAGATTAATTCCCTGGAACTTGAAGGTCTCGACGGTTGACAAAGGGCAGTTGATTTGCATGAGGGGCAGCTGTGACAAAGAATGTTTCATGAAGTCCATGATTATCTCTGCAGTCTTGAGCGTGTTCATCTCCAGGTTGTGTTGGCTGCACCGGAGCACCAGCTGCTCCACATCCTGTTGAGATACAGATTCATCACCGGTGTTGATGAGGCCGATGACTGTGGTGTCGTCTGCAAAGTTCTGAAGTTTGACAGCTGGGTGTGTTGAGGTGCAGTCGTTCGCGTAGAGAGAGAAGAGCAGCAAAGAGTGGACACATCCTTGGGGGGACGCCAGTGCTGATGGAATACGAAGATTTGCAGTGGCTTGGTTTCATGGTATTGGTCAGGAACCAATTCCGTACTTGCTGCATGAAAGGTACCAATTTATCTCTGTACACATTCAATTCCCATGTGTATAGCACGCAACCGATAGTAAATTTAAGTTCACCTTCAGCGGACTAGTTAAAGGTGTTGTTGTTCTTTGTCTGAGGCAAGCAGTTGCACTTAAATACAACCCCAATTCCAACGAAGTTGGGACGCTGTGTTAAACATAAATAAAAACAGAATGCAATGATTTGCGAATCACGTTCAACCTATATTTAATTGAATACACTACAAAGACAAGATATATAATGTTCAAACTGATAAACTTTATTGTTTTTAGCAAATAATCATTAACTAAGAATCTTATGGCTGCAACACGTTCCAAAAAAAGCTGGGACAGGTAGCAAAAAAGACTGAGAATGTTGAGGTATGCTCATCAAACACCTGTTTGGAACAGGCTAATTGGGAATAGTTGGGTGCCATGATTTGGTATAAAAGGAACTTCCCTGAATTGCTCAGTCATTCACAAGCAAAGATGGGGCGAGGTTCACCTCTTTGTGAACAAGTGTGTGAGAAAATAGTCGAACAGTTTAAGGACAATGTTCCTCAACGTACAATTGCAACGAATTCATGGATTTCATCATCTACTGTCCATAATATCATCAAAAGGTTCAGAGAATCTGAAGAAATCACTGAATGTAAGCGGCAAGGTCGAAAACCAACATTGAATGCCCGTGACCTTGGATCCTTCAGGCGGCACTGCATCAAAAACCGACATCAATGTGTAAAGGATATCACCACATGGGTTCAGGAAAACTTCAGAAAACCAATGTCAGTAAATACAGTTTGGCGTTACATCCGTAAGTGCAACTTGAAACTCTACTATGCAAAGCAAAAGCCATTTATCAACAAAACCCAGAAACGCCGCCGGCTTCTCTGAGCTCAAGCTCATCTAAGATGGACTGCTGTAAAGTGGAAAAGTGTTCTGTGGTCCGACGAGTCACCATTTCAAATTGTTTTTGAAAATTGTGGATGTCGTGTCCTCCGGGTCAAAGAGGAAAAGAACCATCTGGACTGTTATGGACGCAAAGTTGAAAAGCCAATCTGTGATGGTATGGGACTGTGTTAGTGCCAATGCCATGGATAACTTACACATTCTTTGAAGGGACCATTAATGCTGAAAGGTACCGACAGGTTTTGGAGAAACATATGCTGCCATCCAAGCAACCTCTTTTTCATGGACGCCCCTGCTTATTTCAGCAAAACCATGCCAAGCCACGTTCTGCGCGTGTTACAACAGTGCAGCTTCGTAGTAAAAGAGTGCGGGTACTAAACTAGCCTGCCTGCAGTCCAGACCTGTCTCCCATTGAAAATGTGTGGCGCATTATGAAGCATAAAATACGACAATGGAGACCGGGACTGTTGAACAGCCCCAGCCAATTTTAGTGTGCTTCTGCCTTGACAACATGTTGGAAAAGTTCAGAACCAAAATACATTTCTTGCGTGTGACGTCATCACTTTTTTGGACATAGGAGGTATTGATAAACGGAATTGTCAGGCAAGCAAACAATTCCTAGGAATCAAATTACTGGGAAGTGGATCTCAAAAGAACCACTTTTCGATTCCCATCCCTGAATGGGAATACAGCGAATAATCTTGGAGCCCATACCCAACCCATTGCCTGGCTATCCTTTGGCCTTTGACCAAGCTGTGTTTTTTATTTTAATGGAACGCACCAAAGGTTGTACTTTTGCCATCAAAAAGAAATGTAATAAATGTTTGTGTATGTCGATTTTCGTTCTTTCGCCGCTATATTATCATTTTCCTCTTTGGCTTATCATGGTACGCTTGTGAGAACACGCACACATGCACGCACGCAATCACGCACACACACAGAAATAGAAAACAGAAACTATGGACTGGAGACAAGGGAGTCAGGAAAATCATATCAAATTGTCCTATAAACCCTAGTAGTTTGGGTTCTGGACTCAATTTTCAGAAAATATTTCCTCGAAAACACAGATAAAATTTTATATTTTTTCACGAGAAAACCATTTCAACTGTACCACTGTACTACTAAACTGTGTTGCAATTGTGATCATCGAGTCTGACTTTAAACTCAAGTATGAAACACTGGACGATTTATTTAGCATTTTACTTGCTGGTATAAAGCGGGTCACTGCTTCAATTGGAGCTGGTAAGTGTGGAAAAAAAAAACACTGGAGCCTCTTTGCAGGAAAGAAAAACTCCATTGTTGGAAACAAAACTCACCCTCCTTTTAAGCCAAACAACACCAACGCAATCTGGGTTGCGGCCCACGCTGAGAAAATAAAGGTCCCTGAATTGTCTGCTAAAGTGAGTTTTCCTGCACGGGATATCTCATCTTTCTTTCCACAAACACTTACCGAATGATGGATATCACCCAGCAAGTGTGTGAGTTTGTTCGAGGAGTCCTGGAGACGGCACAACAATCAAATAAAACCTTTGGCATGTTCGCAGTCCCATCGTTGAACATTTTTCTTACCGCTGCGAGTGATTTGTCATGTTTTAACTCATGAGGTCTGTACCCGTGAATCCAAGGCATTCCTCCCCAAAGCTGACAGGAGTGCATCGTGGAAGGATCCCCAAAATAGATTGAAGATAAATGTTTTGCTTTGCTTGTTGCAACGCCTATGTAAAACGTACAGACATTCGTTTTGATGCGATATAGTGATGTGTGCGTACAGTGTGTGTGGCTGCTCATTCCCCTCCGTTTTCTAATTGGTTCATTATCTCTTAACCCGTAAAGACTCTGTTAAGTGAATTTTGGGATTTTTTTTCGATGTTTGAAGATAATTCGTGAAAACGTACAAAGAACTGTGTAGCAGTACTCAACTGTAGAAATAATGTATAACGATTTTCACCATTTCGGTTTTCCTGATTTTTTTTTTTTAGTGTGGCTAAAATACAGACCGACAACACACTTGGCCAGCATCAGTCGCCTGTTCCCCACTGTTTAAGAACTGAGTGCCTTCGTTTGCATCAGCTGTTATCAGGCGCATTTGTGATTTAAAAATACATCTTCTCTTCATATATTTCGCTGGCTTGGCTGCTTTAGAGCGCCTCGTTGTCGGCTGCGACTGACAACTTTTATTTGCACAACTAAATTCATTTAATCGATTAATATATTTGTATATTTTTTTATATTATTTTTAATGGGATGTGAAACGCTGTCTCTGCATGTCAAAACTCCTGATTCCACACCAGTGTCATATTGATCAGAACAATGCTACAAGGAGTCGTTCCTCTTCTGAGTTTTGCATGGTTGTAGCTCAAGTTTCCCAATAAATAAAAAATAATTTGATGTTATTTGACTTATTTCGACTGCAAACTAATTGAGAAGGAATCAACAGCGCCTCTGCTGGTTGCAGCCCAGCAGTGTGTTCCATTTGATCTCAATTGCGTCAAGAAACAATTAATCCAGAGTCCGTCCCGCACAAGTGACTGAATTCTTAATGACCAATTAATGGATTACTACGCCCATGCCTTGTCAGAGCCAGAAAGCAATTGATTTTGAATGGCGTCCACTGCAATATATTTGTGGTAGACGAATAAAAAAAAAAAAACACACTGGTCCAATGTTTTCAAGCTCAATGACAACTGGAATGACTTTAAGAGAAATTCTTCGAGGCACTGGATCACTGTCAAGTTCTTTGCAAGTTCTTTGCATGCCTTTTCGATTTAACATTAAATGCTTATTTACTGTTGCTCCCTGCAGCTGTACACATCATATCCACTCTTGTGACATTCAGTCGTTACCATACCATATTAGGAAGTTGGATGCATTACAATAGATATAGCACCAAGGTAAGATAAAAGTATTCAACGGTGACTGATTTTGAGGCTTTCTTAAGCCATAGAGCAAATCAGTTGAGTCATGTCTTTTTAATGAAAACCTGCATCTTGGACCATTTCTTTTTTTCCAGAGGATATGACCACAAAATAGAAAATAAAACTATTTCTTTTGATTGACCTCATAAATCTTTTTTCAAATCCTTTCCCAAAAGCCCATGCTTGGTACCGCTAATAATATCAACACAAAAATGTCCTGATTTATTAGATCCTCAACGTTTCACAATCCGAGGACAAATTGGCTTGTTGAAAAATGTATGAACGCAGCGAAAATGCTCTTATGATGGAAGAAAATGCATTCCTGATGTTGCAACACGAGGGAATGTGTGCATGGCCATGTCACCGTGGACCCCAAGCACTAATTACGGGTGTGTGGGGCGGGGGACACCTGATCTATTGAGAGGGTGTGAGCACCAATGGGGGTGCACCAGCACGATGCTTCAAGGTGATAGAGAAGGCTCACAACATCGAGAGGACTATGAGACAGAACAAACAGGCTTTCATGCTTCTAAAATAAAATAAAAAAATGCTTCTCCACATCTTGAGAAGTAATCATTCCCTTCTGGGTGCGTTTATGAGGGCGGAGGAGCCGCGGCTGTGACGGCTGTGAAAATATAAAGAGGAAGAACACTACCAGCGTGCCCGAAGTGACATTGTGCCGTCGTCATTGTATGGAAGACGCTTTTATTTTTGTTAGTTTGTTGTCAAAGATCGTGAGAGTCTACCGAGCGGAATGTCTGTCTGTGACTGCTTTCATGTTGTAGACTTATCGTCATTTGTAGGTATTCTCCAGATGTACCTGAGACGAAAATGGAGAAAATACAGGAACAGTCATACATCCATTTTCTATGGCGCACATTCAGGTCATGGATAAATTGAAACCCTGGGCTGGTAACCATGATTCCACCAAGCTGTTATACACAAAAACATCAGAACGTAAATGCCTCAAATATCATGTAATTTGGAAACCAACCTGAACTTTCAGGAACAATGTGCTCCAAATGTCTTACCAAATTTGGTGTGGCGTAAGTTGAGCCATCTTCAAATGATTAACTGTTTGGCTTTTTGTGACATTTTAAAAGTAGGAACAGCCTCAACAAGCAGTGTTAAGAGATTTTAAAATGTTTTACCAAGATTCAATGTAGGAAGACTTCAGGGTGTCCCAATGGTTACCAAGTAGTCCAAGTGCTTATCCTTTGGCTTTTTGTGACATATTCCAAAAGAAGGAGCAACTTTAACAAAGGGTGTCAAGAGAAGAATACAGGAAGGAAGAAGAATATACACAGGAAGTTACAATGCATGAAGATTCAGACTCTAGTGTGTCCCAATGGTGTTACCAAGTATTGCTTGCTTATTTTATTTTATTTTATTTTATTTTTTTTAAATATTTAAGAGCGCTGCGATTGGCTGGCAACCAGTTCAGGGTGTACCCCGCCTCCTGCCCGATGACAGCTGGGATAGGCTCCAGCACCCCCGCGACCCTAGTGAGGAGAAGCGGCTCAGAAAATGGATGGATGGATATTTAAGAGCGCGCAGCCTTGAGTGTTAAGAGAAGAAGATCATGAGAATCAAAGAATATACACAGGAAGTTACATGAAGATTCAACATAGTAAAACTCCAAACATGTCCTAATGGTGTTTACCATGGAGTCCCAGTGTTTTTTCTTCGTTTTTTTTTTTTTTTTTAAACATATTCCAAAAGAAGCAGCTTCAACAAGGAGTGTTAAGAGAAGAAGAATGTGACATGAGAAGAAAACACACACAAAGTTATGTGAAGTAAAGAAAATCACATGTAAAGCAGTTCACAATGTGTCTCAATGTCGTTACCGAGTCGTTTTGTAGTACGCTAGATGGATACAATGAGCATGTTTTGCTTTTTCTTGACCTTTTTGTGTCAATGTTATGATGACTTCTCAACTATATTAGCATAGGTTTGTGACTATGGTGCATTTCAGATTTGTGACACATTTTAGGTTACGCCGCTGCCGTAGAAATGCAACTCCGCCGTAGGAGCCCCTGTCGTCAACCGCTAACATTAGCTGCTAGCACAAGCTCGCTCGTTGTCAAGTGGGGAGCTGCAAAACCGTAGCATTCAAAAATGTGAAAAAGTTGGTTTGAGAAGGTGTGTCTAAACGTTTGACTTCTAGTGTACGTGTCTTCAATTATTGGCAGATACTGCTTTTTTTTTTTATATACCTTTACACTGGTTAATTTATTTTTAAACTTGTATGAGTGTAAATAATGTTAAAATTTTACTGCTGTTAACGTTAGCTGCTGTGTCTCATTTAATATACTGAGAATATGTATGTATGTGTAAGTGTTGTCACTTTTTTTTGTGTTGTTTTTTTTTACTTGACAGTGTTTAACACATTTGTATGCTTGTATGACTGCTAAGAATGTTATGAAAAATATTGCCTGTACAATTAAAAGTTTGATGACAGCCTAAGTTTGACCTTGGAAATTATTACCGGTATTTCTCTTTCCATTGTTATTTACTGAGGTGTGGGGAAAGGAGGTTACTCCTTTAAGGTTTTTTCTTTAAGCACATGGCCAGTAGGTCTGTTACTCGTAGTTCTCATCAAATAACAATATAATTCAAATGCAACGAGTGGAGGTGCGAGCCAGGCTGTCTGGACAGCCCACACACATGAAATCATCTCTCAAAGCGGCACTCAACACGTGAAAATCGCCGTGCAGCGGAAGAAAAATAATCTACGGACAGTTTAGGATTATAGGGAAGGATATTTTTTTAAAGCAATTTACAAGGCAGGCCATCTGAGAGGTAGACTGTTTACAAGTCATCGCAGGATTAGAATGGGGTTGGATTTATGTCCTCTGCAGTGCCTTAAATTATTCCATGTCCGAATGCTGGGAAATGTGTATTTCGTTCACCCATTCCAAGCCTGTGGATCTGATGCGAGCACATGACACGCTCTTGGATTTGTGATTCCCTTTCATGAAGGCTGAAGCATTGTCTCCGTCAGAGCTCTGTGAGCCTCCAAGGACGTCTGGGGAAGCCTGCCATGTGTTTGTTTGTCTGATGTCCATTTATAATGGATCTGGATTTCCAAACAAAAAAGAAAACATCAAAGTGTTGATCGTCGATCGTTACATCTTGGAATTCTGGAATCTCGTTACGCGTAGGAAATGAGCTAAACAACATGAAAGGATGGCGGGATTTAGCAATAAGACAGATGGATATGAATGAGCACACATTCATAGTTGCTTCACAGTAAAACAAGTCTCACGAGGCTATTTGTTTCGTTTTACTGCATTCAGAGAGAGAAGAAAGTTGAAAGAACCTTTGGATAAATTATTATTGTGTCTCAGAACGCTTGTTAAAAAGTAAATGGCCTACTCAAAATAAGAATGGGCTCCAGTTGAATGGCCACAATCCAAATATTTGATGTATTTTTGAGAATGTACCTTTTCCTCCAAAGAAACTAAGACACTTTTTTGCCACCAATTATTTTCCAACATACCGCAAATATAATGAGTGCAGTCACATAGACCACAAATCTGACATACGCCCGCTAACAAGGCACCAATTGCATGCAATTTTCATGTAGTCACTTCTTAAACCTGCACAAGCACACGGAGGAAACAGAACATAGGGCAGGAAATTTGAAACTTATTGAGACGTAGGAAAGAGATACACCAGTTTGTATCCTTTCTGCTCAGTACAGTTAGTTGACAATAATAAAAGAAGAATGGATCATACACCACTTTGTTAGCTGCGTTTAGTCTCAGCCATATTATACTGAGAAGCCAGGACGGAGACATGTACCTGTATGTATCTTTCTTACGTGGCAATACATTTCTTTTTCATTTCTACAGTTGTCATATTTTTTCTTATTTTCTGATAAAGACAAAGCATGCAGAGAGTTTAAAACAAAAATGTCCTGGATTTTTGTGTGACTTTACATGTGTACTTTCTCCAGGATGTTTGTCAGATTCCAAATTGTATAGCCTCAGGGAGTATTCAAATTTAGAGCTTCCACTGTCGATACAACTTTCCATTGATATTCCTCATGATCATAGTCCAAGTGTATGCTATTGTTCACGATGAAGTGGTCACCGAGCCAAAGTGAAGGTGATTCACGTCCTGCTAATGGCCGTAATATTGTGAATTCATGGGCTGTTAGAACAAGGATTATGTGTGCTCAAGTACACAACAGCCCAGTTGCTGATGCATGAGGCGAGACACTGGGTTACGACCTGTTCTTTGCTTGAATTCACCTCACCGAACGCCTCAAGGAGTTCCTGCGTTGACATTTACAAGGCCAGTGATGAATGCGGATGGCTGCTGCAGGTTTTATCTTCTCACACACTGGGTGCCGCGGAGGCCACAGTGTAAGCCCGTCCGGCGTCTTGCACCCCACCCCTGAAGTGTCAGCAACAAGAAAGACATCTGGACCTTGAGCTTGAGTGTCCTTGTAGCGCCACAGGAATATTTCCCCCTATCAGTTTCCCCATTAATCAGTCACACTTCCAACACACACCATTGATGTGCAGTGATCCTGAAACCAAGGCCTCGCTTTTGATATGGAAACAACGCAATTTATCAGCGGTTCCCCTTGAGCTCAAAGTCGACAAAATGACATTGAATGTAATTGTTTGCCATGTGAGTGTGCTCTGTCCAGTTACTCTTGCTTTGACTGTAATCCGACATTAAAGGTGTGCTCAAAACCAGACAAAAGAATAAGCAGAAACATTACACATGGCCCATCTCTGGAAATCATTTGGCTCAGTGTCCAGACCTCGCCGGGAGATAACACAACAGACGGCACACGGGAGAAATAGCAAGTAACGAAGTGGCGGCTAACTGAAAGTAGATCTATTACTCAACCAACCAGTCCCACTTCGGGCTCCGATGAGAGCTTAACCCCGAGGGCGAGGCAGCGCTCAACATGTGCAAGTAATTTGTATAGAATAAATAGCGGTATGATCTTATGATTGTCAGCTGCTCTGGGCTTCGCTGTTGGCTCGGAAGAGCTGTCGAGGTAACTGTGCCAAGCTGTTAGGCGTCAAATGTGAGGTCCACGAGCGGCACATTAGGAGATCAGACTGAGCCTGGTTATATCTTAACGTATTCATTATTCGTCACTGATCATTAACACCTGCTAGCCATCAGGTGTAACGGTTATGATACACCATGCGATTGGGTAAAGTAGGAATTTAGAGGAACAATGTACAACCCCAATTCCAATGACGTTGGGACGTTGTGTTAAACATAAATAAAAACAGAATACAATGATTTGCAAATCATGTTCAACCTATATTTCATTGAATACACTACAAAGACAAGATATTTAATGTTCAAACTGATAAACTATTGTTTTTAGCAAATAATCATTAACTTAGACTTTTATGGCTGCAACATGTTCCAAAAAAGCTGATGACAGGGTCATGTTTACCACTGTGTTACATCACCTTTTCTTTTAACACCATACAATAAACGTTTGGGAACTGAGGACACTAATTGTTGAAGCTTTGTAGGTGCAATTCTTTCCCATTCTTGCTTGATGTACAGCTTCAGCTGTTCAACAGTCCGGGGTCTCCGTTGTTGTATTTTACACTTCATAATGCGCCGCACATTTTCAATGGACTGCAGGCCAGTCTAGTACCCGCACTCTTTTACTAAGAAGCCACGCTGTTGTAACACGTGCAGAATGTGGTTTGGCATGTGTAGTGTACTGACTAAAATGTGTTGAACTGTATTTGTTTGAATTGCTGTTGTGAAAACTAGTTAAAAGTTTGTTTGGTTCTTTGTGTGGATGGATACTGGGGTGTCCTGCGTTCCGAGGGGTCTGTGAACATGTCAGGATTTTGTTTTTTTAATGATTGATTGAAGGGGCGGTGGGTCCAATGGGATTCGAAGAAGGAGGTGGGTCGTGGAGGGAGAGCGGGAGATGCGGCGGGAGGAAAATAGTTGTTTTTTGGGGGGGGGGGTCGGGACCTGGTTTTGGAACGCGAACGGATTGACTGTTTCCACGCGAATGGATTGACAGTTTCAACGCGAACGGATTTACTCTTTAAACGCCACCGGGCTGCCGCTTCGACGCTGCGGGTACTGCCTGCTCAACGCCACCGGGCTGCCGCTTTGACGCTACGGGATCCAGTCGCTGTGCCTACTGAAGCGTTTTGAGGGCGTGTTCCTACGGAACTGGGTTTGGGTTTCTTTTCCCCAGTGAACTGAGGGTTCAACAGTTTTGTGAGTACTGCCAGTGAGGGCTACATATGTCCGTGAAAAAGACGTTGCTTGGATGACAGCATATGTTTCTCCAAAACCTGTATGCACCTTTCAGCATTAATGGTGCCTTCACAGATGTGTAGGTTGCCCAAGCTATTGGCACTAACACAGCCCCATACCATTACAGATGCAGGCTTTTGAACTTTGCGTCCATAAAAGTCCGGATGGTTATTTTCCTCTTTGGCCCGGAGGACACGACGTCCAAAATTTCCAAAAACAATTTGAAATGTGGACTCGTCGGACCACAGAACACTTATACACTTTGCATCAGTCCATCTTAGATGAGCTCGGGCCCAGAGAAGCTGGCACCGTTTCTGGGTGTTGTTGATAAATGGCTTTTGCTTTGCATAGTACAGTTTCAAGTTGCACTTACGGATGTAACGCCGAACTGTATTTACTGACATTGTTTTTTTGTTTTGTTCCAAGCCCATGTGATGATATCCTTTACACATTGATGTCGGTTCTTGAGACAGTGTCGCCTGAGGGATCGAAGGTCACGGGCATTCAATGGTGATTTTCGGCCTTGCCGCTTACGTGCAGTGATTTCTCCAGATTCTCTGAACCTTTTGATGATATTATGGACCGTGGATGATGAAATCCCTATATTCCTTTCAATTGTACGTTGAAGAACATTGTCCTTAAACTGTTCGACTAATTTCTCACGCACTTGTTCACAAAGAGGTGAACCTCGCACCATCTTTGCTTGTGAATGACTGAGCAATTCAGGGAAGCTCCTTTTATACCCAATCATGGCACCCACGTGCTCCCAATAAGCCTGTTCACCTGTGGTATGTTCCAAACAGGTGTTTAATTAGCATTCCTCAACTTTCTCAGTCTTTTTTGCCATCTGTCCCAGCTTTTTTGGAACGTGTTGCGGCCATAAAATTCCAAGTTATTGATTATTTGCTAAAAACAATCAAGTTTATCAGTTTGAACATTAAATATCTTTAAATATAGGTTGAACATGATTTGCAAATCATTGTATTCTGTTTTTATTTCTGTTTAACACAAGGTCCCAACTTAATTGGAATTGGGGTTGTACAAAAAAAGTTGAATTTTGAGAAAAATTATATTTTACATGTTTTTTTTTTAACATAATGATCTTATTTTAGGTGCGCACATGTGCCACACATTTAAGAGGTTCTGGGTTCGAGTCCCAGCTCAGAATTTCATATGTGGAACAGGTGAGAGCAGTGTGGGCAGCCGAATGGGTCATGGAGTTTAGTTTTTTTTCCCGTGAATTTAATTGTTCGGTAGAATTTTAGGTGTTATAAGTGTTCATTCCATGTTTAGTTTTTATAAAATTTCACAAAGACAGCAGCCACTTGTCACGTTGCTACTATAAGCCTACTCATATTAAGACTTGAAAGTAAACTCTGACTAAACTTTATAGTTATTAGGCAGAATGTCAAGGAATTAAGAACAGCATATTTCTGGCATATACTAATGACAAGAAGCTAGGATGCATAACTTCACAGAAAATAAAATTTTCTGTTATATATACACAATGTAGTTGGTTTCAATCCTTTTACTTTCATTTAAACTTAAGCTAAACTAATTTAGATTTCGTAAATGGCTTCTCTGGGGTTAAAGCCCATGACATGACCTCTAACATAACATCTTCATTTAGTCTACCACTGCTGCATGGACAAAAAGCAACAGAGGCTGTGAGTGCAGAATAGACTAAGATGGCTTAATGCAGGGGAATCAAACTCATTTTTGTCACGGGCCACATCGCAGTTCTCACTTCCCTCGGAGGGTCGTACGACTGTGGACCTATATGAATGAAAGATTACCTCATATACTGTAATTACAGTCAACACAACACATTGATGAATAACCGGTTTTGAAATCAGAAGCCTATAAAAACATGTTTTTCAACGATTAAATTTCTTTTCAAAGGGGGATTGGTAACAAAGAAATGCTTGGAAATATTTCAATGGTATTACACCAGAACACAATAAGGGATTTTGATTTGCTTTTGCGGGCCACATAAAATGCTGTGGCGGGCCGGATCTGGCCCCCGGGCCACCAGTTTGATACCTGGCTTAATGGAAAAACATTATCACAATCTCATAGATAAATTTATTCCAGAACACATATATAATGGGACATGGAAGATGTCAAGTAACTTCAAGCTGCAGCCAAACAGATAAGACCTTGGCAATGCTACCTCCTGTCACCATGGAGACCTTAGATGGAAGACAGAATGGGTCCTTTTGCAGAGAAGCCTTATACACAGCGACAAGGACAGGGAGGAATGAATAGCGAGAGGAAGACAAAAAGAGGCGCTCACATCTTGGAAGCACATGTGCTGGCGGGACCACAAGCAGAGTTAGAGTTAAGGAGATACAGTGCATTTGTTATTGAAGAAGAAAAAAAAAAAAAAAAAGGTCAGCTTTATTCCGAGAAAGCCTGCAGATGACAGTAAACGGGGCCTTGTTTTCATCAGAGACACCTTCCAAAGAGCCAATGCTAGGACGCTAACGAGGCTACAGAGCGGATGAAGTGTTGTTAAGCAGTGACAGGGGTGCAAAAAGCGTGTTAACAATCTCATCGGGATAGAACAAAGACAAGGACTGAAGTAGAAACACAAACAACACAGTTTAAACATGTCGAAAAAGATTCCGAACAACAGAGGACTCACAAAGAACCACACAGTATCAAAACTGTTTAATAATGAAGTCACTGCATATCCTAAATGGTATCCACTGCTCGAATACATGCCATGCCGCAAATAATCACTGTCTTGTCCAATTGAACAAATACTGTAAATGGCATACCTTACAATAAGCACCTTCGTTCCCCTCTGGAAAAAAAATGACAGGTGGCACTAAGAAGCTGTAATTGCCTTTATGATGAGTGCTATCACATGCCGCCTTAAAGGTCTTTAACACAACACACACAGAGCAGAAGTAGCATCTGTAAAGCTGCAAAGTATGGACAATTTGTAGTCGAATATTTTTTTGTAATTGTGGTTGCCCTCATAAAGAGTCACGAGTGACCTGGACCTTGACTGGGCGAGAGGTGACCTACACCCTGGACTTGTCACCAGCCAATCCCAGGGCACATACAGTATAGGCAAACAACCATTCACACTAACATTAACACCTATAGACATGTTAGGTGTACACCATCGCATCGTGCTGCCCAATTTCTAAAGACCTCCGCCAGTATAAACGCCTCAACCCTACTAGAAGCCCGGTAATCTTTCGAGTACGGCAGCCACTTATTCTGTTCAGGGTCACAGGTGAGCTGAAGTCTGCCCCAGCAGACTTTAGGGTGAGAGGCTGTGTACATCCTGGACTGGTTGCCAGTCAATCACAAGACACAAAGAAAAACAACCATTGACCATTATATATATTTATAGCCTTTAATTAAACAACCATGTATGATTTTGAAATGCAGGAATGCTTCTGTTCAAACTGGGATTTCAAGGTAAACCAAGGACAAACACTACGAATGCATTGAGATATATTGTATAAAGTTTTAAAACAGGCACACAATGTACTGTTTGAGACAGGAATGCTACAAGGGATAGACTAGGCCCATGTCCAGAGGATCATGGGCAAATGAGCGCGCCATTGTTTTGGATTCCCTAAAACAGTTTGACCCGATGAAGTGAGTCAATGATGGACTGTCAACTGCTGGCTAGCTCCAAGAATTATTACGCTAATATAAACCGCTCATTGCCGTTTTATAGTCGTTCAGTATCGGTTAGTCAGCAAATGAAAGCAATTAGTTGCAAATGTCCAAGTAAAACAAAAAGGACAATCCATATACAGTACAGTAGATGCATATCTAGTGATAAAACTACCTTTTTATATGGCCATGCACCTTTGCCCTATCAGCACTCCCACGGTATAAAGGTTGAGTTTATGAATTATTATTATTTTATTAATGGCTTGAACATTTTACTATGACTGCTAACAAATAACTGGACACTGTGATTGATTAGCTTCGATGACGGGTGCCTTAATTGTTTTAGTTCTTCGCACAACGGCTTTGAGTCTGTTTGACCAGAAAATATGGCAAAGTATCATTTTGCAGAATACTTTTAGTCATGAAACATTTCCCAAGTTGTCTTGCTGAAACCCACAGACTTTAGTCAAGTTTTTCTTTGGTGTTTGTTCCAAATTCTCACTGTATTCCTTTATTATTGTCTTCGCAAGCAACCGATGCGGTTCACCCTTCGGTTATGAGGCGCAGAAATCAAGCATTCAAAAATCTGCTGTTTCAAGTGAGAGCGACTATGCGTCATTCCCAAGAGTCGTTCTCATTGCGGTGAGCGCACATCTAACTTCTCTTCGCGTTACCTTATTCGATTTGCTACGGTCCACATTCAGCTTACATGTGTTGAAAACCTTGGTGGCTCGCAGCCCGGCTAATATGAGCCACAAACGCGTATCGTTTGCATATCAGGAGCACAGCCTGATCGCTGCCATGTGCCTCTGAAACTGCTGCCTAAAAGTTGTTATTGAGTCTTCCCGTGAGCTCGAAACCCTCCGGCAAGTCTTAGAGTTTCCATATCGATGAAGAAAGAGCAACATATGACCTCATTTCTATCTTCTAGCTTGTACTACACATAATTTATCATCACTCTTACAGCCATCATGTAAGTCCAATACCGAGAGCCATTATTTAACTACACTATGTCCTCAAAGTGTCCGCTATCCAAATCCTAAACCAATACATGCAAGTGTGTCACTTTCATGCATGCACACATGTATGTACTTATGCACACATCATCAAAATATGGAAAATTCTTTTCAGCACTGACCATGCACATCTTTCAACTCTGCGGGCATCATAAATGTATCTTTTTTTTTTTTTTTGCACCATTTTATGATGGAAAAAGTAAGCTTGTCCAGCTCTTTGGAGAAGACTTTGTTCTTTACTATGGCAGCTAACAAATGGGCAAAGACGCTTGCAGGTGCCTTGACAATACACAGAAATAAAATTGACCATAAGGAATAATTTATGTTAAATTGGCATTCGACAAGTGTTCTTCAAGACGGGATACAGTATTGGCATGACGGACAAACTGGGATCCATCCATCTCCCACCACACAAACTCCCAATGTTGATTTATTATTATTATTTTTAATATAATTACTGTAACTTTTCTGACTGTGTCTTATTTCAAGTGATTTTGTTTTGGTATCATGCAAGGTGATTACTGTGTGGTGACGTCCAGGTAAACCATTATATACACCGATTATCCTGTTCAGGGTGGCATGGATCTGGAGCCTATCTCAACTGACTTTGGGAGAAAGGCAGACTACTCCCTGGACTGGTCATCAGTCAATCACAGGGCAACCCTGAGAACAAAGACCGGCTGAATTGCGATCCTTTATATTCGCCCATTTTCTAAAAACACAAGATGGTGAAGACTGGACTCCTTGTTGCAGACAAGAATGCTCCTGATCAAGTTGGGGTGTCCAGATCATCCATACACTAACCCAAACCATATGGACAAAAATTCAGAATGCATTGAGATTTGGAAACAAAGACCAAATGACTAAAAAACGAAAGAAAACAATGTTCAGTTCGACGACAAGAATGCTTCGAGACAAACCAGCCACAGATACAAAACATATTTTTGTTTTCCCTATGCATTTTGACATTTTACTCAAACACAAGCTCAATTTTAGCTCTCTGAATAGACTTATTGAATAAATCCAAACAGAGTAAATACTTTCCTATTCTTAGTTTGGATTAGGAATGGTGTGTTTTTTAGCTTGTCTCCTTAAATTCTGTTTTATATTTGCTATTTTATATAAAAGGAGGGGGCACGGTGGACGACTGGTTAGAGCGTTTGCCTCACAGTTCTGAGGACTGGGGTTCAAGCCCCGGCCCCGCCTGTGTGGAGTTTGCATGTTCTCCCCGTGCCTGCGTGGGTTTTCTCCGGGCTCTCCGGTTTCCTCCCACATCCCAAAAACATGCACGCTAGATTAATTGACGACTCTAAATTGCCCATAGGTGTGAATGGGAGTGCGACTGGTTGTTTGTTTGTATGTGCCCTGCGATTGGCTGGCAACCAGTTCAGGGTGTACCCCGCCTCCTGCCCGATGATAGCTGGGATAGGCTCCAGCACGCCCGCGACCCTAGTGAGGAGAAGCGGCTCAGAAAATGGATGGATATATAAAAGGCCGTACTCACATTGGTCAAGCTCTGTCGCACAATACTTTGGCTCGGTGCCTCACTTGCTTTCAAACTGTGCTCCACTCATCTGTGCTTCAGCACGTTTACTTCGACAAGGCTGAATTTAGGTCATTTTGCCCCCAGAACTTTAACATCTCACTCCAAAAATATTTTATTCTTGAAATACATTTATTTTGTGGCACTGCATTTCTTCAATTTTTCTGTAGTAGTAGTAATGCTAGTCAAACAATCTGGACTTGAGGTGTCACGTAGGCTAAAGCATGGCACTCAAAGACTCATGTGAGTGCGCTTACAAGCGCACTCACATGTTTTTATGTGGCCTTTTCCACAAATGCTTCTGAGAATGCCCTACAGACGTGTGCTCTTGACACCCACCCTTTGAATGTTTTTCCTCGACTTTCGTGTTCTTTTGTTTTTTAGGCCGAAGTAGATATATGTCATTAAATCCCACAAACAAAGATGAGTGCATTAAGATACATTATATAATGTTGGAAGAGTAAAGTAAACAGGGCAATTACTGCCGCAACCTCCTGTCTGGGTAGCCGAAAATTAAACCAGCCAACTTGTCTGGCTAATGTCTGAAAAAGTTATAAATCTAAAATAATTACTTAAAAACAAATTATTAAAAAAATGAGTGGGGAAGTTTGTACAATATGTTGGAGGAATGGGATAATGCAAACAACAAATTTCCAATCTCAGAGGAGAAGTCTCAAGAAATGGCATCAGAGCGGCCCGCAAACGTTAAGAGCTGGGTGTCAAAATAGCCACACTGTTAAACTGGACTTCAAATTCACACACCATCACATGAGAGGCGGGGAGCTATTCGGGAAAAATGTGTGTGACCGACGTCTCGTAAACTTTAGTGTCTCTAGAAGCATTTCCCCCCCTCTTTTTACGATCTTCGGTGATTCATAACATTGAGGGAGTGCGTGTAATAAAAGCACCATGTGATATCCTTGCACCCCCAAAACTCCCCTCAACCACGTGCACTGAACAGAAAGCTGCTGAGCGACAGATTGATCAATCGTGTCATCATGTCAGTACAGATACAGATTAGTAATCTGCTCACTTCCTCCATGGGAGCCAAAAGCAGATGGATTTCATATTAGGTGATTTCAAGTCTGATCATGGCAAAATCCATTCAAGAGAGAGAGCAATTCAAAAAGTGCCTGATTTCCCAAAGGTGGCAAAGTAGAGACTTGACTTGTCTGTTATGCTTTGTTCTGCAAATGAATTCATGACATTTTAGATAATGAGGGCTTTTTACGCTAAAAGCTTGATACAGCTGAAGGTTAAAGTGCTCACTTTCTGGCACACCCAAGGCGTATCAACTTGTTGAGCAATGGAATTATGAGGGGGAAAAAATGATCTATAGGTGTTCATGGATCAAAGTACAACATGATACTGTAATTTATATCACCTCACCCCACCAATGATGATGCCTCTTTTTTTGTTCTCAAGAAAGAAAAGAAAAAAAAAAGGAAAAAATACAGGCAGTTTTAATTATCTTTAATACAGCTATGTCCACCAAGCAGTACAGTTGGATACACTACATCCTAATTTGGTTAGCGTTTCCACTGCCAGTGTGTGGGCAGAAGGCCAATAGCTGTATGAGTTGCACTTTAGTAGTGGGAGATCAGAGCAGGAGCAGGGTGTTTCTAGACCACCTGGAGGCCCCAGGTAAGAAGGACTATGGAGCCACATCCCAAAAAACAAAAACCTGGACAAATGATAAATATCTTTTATAAATAACACCAAAATCACTAATAACAAATATCGACACTGAAAGCAAACAAAAGGAAACAGCACAATATATTTGGTCAGCTTGCTTTAATACAGTATGTTCATGCAAGTAAATAATTGTGTGTGCTACAAACACTCAATATTTGAGGTTTGTATGAATAATTAATGAACAGCCTTTTGCTATAACTTCAATGCCTTCAATGCCTCATGTTGTTTAATGTCACATTTAGCCTATACTAGAAAATTGAATGAGACAGAATATCTTTCTTTTCCAAACACAAATTAGTACCAGTTTGGACAGATCGAGCTGACAGCAGAATTGAGGTTGGTATCATTTGATGACAAATGTATTATTATGTTGACAGAAATTGCAACATGGCTAATGACATAAAGCTGTTCTGTGTAAAGAAATGAAAGGAGAGTGGTTGAAGGCTGCTCACGAAAGGAAACGGGCAAAGTACACTGACCTGATGACAGAGTGCAGGGAAAGTGGATGGACCACAAAGCACTATCCAGTGGAAGTGGGAGCAAGAGGCTGTTTGTGGTGTTCAACGTCACGTCTCGTCAAAGGCCTTGGACTGCTGGCTCCACAGGGTGTCCAGGGAAGCTTCTGGCTCAACAAGAATTGGGGAATAAATACAATCTAAAGGTTAGTTACAGGGGGACGCCCCTGTTCAACAAAGGTGATGTGCAGAGCTGTGGGAACTATAGAGGAATAAAGTTGATGAGCCACACAATGAAGTTATGGGAAAGAGTAGTGGGGACTAGTGAGGCTACAGGGAGAATAGATAGCAAGGGTGGAGGACTTCAAATACTTGGGGTCAACAGTCCAGAGCAATGGTGAGTGTGGTCAGGAAGTGAAGAAACGGGTCCAAGCAGTTTGGAACGGGTGGAGGAAGGTGTCAGGTGTGTTATGTGACAGAAGAGTCTCTGCTTGGATGAAGGGCAAAGTTTATAAAACAGTGGTGAGGCCAGCCATGATGTACGGATTAGAGACAGTGGCACTGAAGAGACAACAGGAAGCAGAGCTGGAGGTGGCGGAAATGAAGATGTTGAGGTTCGCTCTCGGAGGGACTAGGTTGGATCAAATTAGAAATGAGCTCATCAGAGGGACAGCCAAGGTTCGATGTTTTGGAGACAAAGTTAGAGAGAGCAGACTTCGATGGTTTGGACACATCCAGAGGAGAGAGAGTCAGTATATTGGTAGAAGGATGATGAGGATGGAGCTGCCTGGCAAGAGAGCTAGAGGAAGACCAAAGAGAAGGTTGATGGATGTCGTGTGGGAAGACATGAGGGCAGTTGGTGTTCGAGAGGACGATGCAGGAGATAGGCTTACATGGAAAAGGATGACGCGCTGTGGTGACCACTAAAGGTACAAGCTGAAAGGAAAAGAAGAAGACGATAGGTTGTCTGTGAGACCTCATTCTGCCTTGGCAATTGGACAGAGGCCATTGGCTGATGTAGTAAAGAGATTAACAACCTTGGTCACACAGTACATTCACACTAGATGGATGACAGCATTTTATCAGAACATCTGTTCAGCCCACAGTTGGACGGTTGGAACTGTGCTCATTTTGCACGACCAAATAAAGCCATGAACTGTTTCTAACACTGCACAGTGACTGTCATCCAAAAATACCACATAAAACAAAATCATTCTAATAAAGCTCTGCTGTCCCCAAGGCTTGTGTTGGGGCTTCAGCTCTTATAAAGGGAATACTTAAAACCCCTTTAAGAGATCCGTGGCCTTTGGGTTAGGGTAACAGCTAATTGTTCCGTGTGAGTCCTCGATATAATCGCAGTGAGCTCATGAATCAAGCATATAACCTATGCATCCGGCCCCATTCTCTTCGTGCAGCACATGGACTATGATTTATGGCTGGACAGTGGCCTGAAAAAGGTGTTGGATTCAATCAAATACATGGGAGAACATCTGGAAAGCCTATTAGCTCCAAATCCCAGCATGGACCAGCTTGATAGCAACGGCTGACGCAAACCCAGGATCGGCACGCTCACAATCTGATGTTTGAGCCTGGGTTGTGTGCATTTTAAACAGATCTGTACAAATGATCTTCCCTTAAAGTGCCAGGTGAGCAAGCGAAAGCCTGAAATGGGTCCCTCCCTGTGTCCTAATGTTTCCCAGATGTAGGCCTACTTGGGCCATGTTGGCATTTGGAAGCAAGAGTAACTCCTAATTAGAAAAAATGAAAAAGGCCTTGATAAGACCAAACATCCATTCCTAAGCTGCGTGATGTCGCCGGTGTGACACAAATCATTCCCATCTAGGATAATTGGCGGAGAGGGAGCATCGGCAGGGAGCATCTGAACAAGGTACCAGCGCCTCTTCTCATTTCAGCACCATAATAAGAGCACGGGAAGGCGCGTTGATTTGAAATGCAACCCTGTCACTATTCATACTCAGCCCGTTGATTCAACAATGACTAGCACGCAGTCTGCTTTTCATTTAATGGAATTACCTTCGGGAGGCCGGCAGACATCTCCCGAGTCGCTCTGTGTGTGTTCCCCCTCATCCCCGCAGAGCTGTCTCATTAACACGGAGTCCAGCAGACTTGCTAAGGCACAGCCGCATCTCTGTCCGGGCTCAAGCATCCTACTTGCTGCATGGGAGCTGAAACTAATGACTCACACATTACAAAGCCACCATGCACAACCCCCAGTTTCTGCACCACTAACTCTCCAGGTTAATGCAGCTTCAGCACCTCTCTAAAAAGTTAAATCCATTTATGATACAGCCCAGGAACAAGGCTTTGGAGGGTTCAGTGAAACAAGAAGCACTGGTCTAATTTATGACTTTCACAAGAGAGCTTGTTGAAAGCTTTTGTTTTTTTTTTAAATCACACGCTGTTTTTTTTTTTTCAATATTAAATATGCCCTAATCGGTAGGCTGGCTACTTCTTTTAGCACACTTCTGAATACAGGCGCCATCCCACCAGGGTGTGGCTCATCATATCCTTTACATTTCATTTCGTCCCAACATGAGACATCATTGATTTTTCAGCAAACCAGGAGTTTCCGTGATGCAAGCTCATGGGTGGGGTTTTGGAAGGGGAGGAGCAGTAGATGTGTCACACATCAGGAGCTGTCAGGGGCTGTCAGAAGACAGGATCCAGAACCTCGGCCGGGGGAGGCCAGGCCAGCCAGCTGTCACCTCTCTGACACATGGCTGAGACCATCCATCTGGCTGAGAGAGGCCCACCAAGGGTGGAAAGCCAGATCCTAAAGTAAATGCAGACACAAACGTTCTGGTGCACACATAGACTCGTACTGTAAACATTCAAGCGGACATAAAATCTCACCTAGGCTTTTTGCGTTAATCGATGATCCAAGCTGCGTTGCTGTCAACATGAATCACTCCCTTGCCACCAGAGTGGGGAAACAGAAGTGACAACGCTGTCAAGCTGAGCAGACACAAACCATTTGGCTGTCCCACTCTTATAATGTAACTTTAGGGGATCTTTACGCGACACCATTTTCAATTAAAAACTGATTACAACAGTGTTGTTTTTGGAGCCGAGGGATGCATACATTTGAGGACTAATGCTATACCCACTTGGCTTGACACAGATCTGTTTTTATTAATGATCATTGGGTAAGAACAGCCAACTGAGCTGATATTATATGGGTAACATAAACCACTACTGGTTACTCTTTGGTTGAGCAGATTCGCCATAGTTCCATCATGGTAGCATTTTGCTCAGACAACATTTTTGCTAGAATCGACAAAAATAAACACATGCTGTCAGCGCGTTAGGGAGGTTCTGGGTTCGAATCTCGGCTCAGACCCTTCTGTATGGAGTTTGCAAGTTGTCCCTGTGCTTGCATGGCTTTTCTGCGGTTACTCTAGCTTCCTCCCACATTTAGAAAATATGCATGTTGGGTTCATTGAAGCCTCTAAATTGCCCATCGGTATGCATGTCGGTTAGTGTGGATGGTTGTTTGTGCCCTACAATTGACTGGTGACAGTCCAGGGTGTACCACGAAGTCTCTCCACCAGCGACCCTAATGAGGACAAGCAGTATTGAAATGAATGAATCCAAACAAATGCCAACATTCACCTGCTGCTGGGCTTGTGTCCACTGTCTCTTTTTTTCTTACTGTCTTGAGTTTCCTCTTGAAACAAAATGTATTTTCTCATCATGAGCAACATGCACATGCAGAGAAGTAAATACAAGATTAACATTGTTCTCCTCCATCGGTGTTGTTTGTTAGAATTCAAACTGCAGAATTCAATGCGGCATGGTTGCAGTGCTACTACTGAGCTGACAGACAAGACAACGGCAAGCAATTGCCGTTTCTTATCAAAGTGGAATGGCCACCTACAGCCGTGGCATGCATATTATTAGTGTTTGTTTCCTGTGCAGGGGCATGGGAAGTGGGGTGGTCTTGACAACATTGTCGTCCATACGACAACTCTTCGCAAGCAAACCTTTGAGATTATAACAAAGGTGGTGTCGTCAATCTCTTAGAGAGGAAGCCTTAACGGTGGGAGTGCTTTCCACAATAACAATAAGCATCATTCTAAGAACAATACATCAACAAGTCTTCTGTTGGCAGTAACGCTGAAATCTTCTGAGATGCTCATCTCTCTTTGTTTCGGTTTCACAGGCGGCCTTCCTGTTGTAATACTCAAAATAATACGCACTATCTACTCCAGCCTGTTGAAATCAGGGGTCAGGGGAGATGCCAGACATATGGAGAGCATTTGGACATTCAAACTGCACCACCCACATAACAGAGTACATCTTGCTTTGGTAACTTTTCACTTTCATGTAAATGATGTTGTACATTGTGTTTCGGCGACATTGGATTGCCATGAAAATCATAAGCAGCTGCATCTGCGTCCTAAAATTACGGATCTATTTTTGGAAAGTATCTTCCATAGCTTTTGGGGTGAAGAACCTGTTTACTGTTTGGACATGTGCGCTTGGACATGATTAGGAACTAAAATATCCATTAGGACAAGATACTAATAGTTTATTTCATTTGGTTCCAGAGGAGTCGACATGGCAGTTTAAACGGAAGACATCGTACAACTACTGCTACCTCCTTATCTTGTCAAGTAGCCAGCGAGGCGAAGAATGGACATCCTTTACATCAAGAAAAGCCTTCAGTGTTCTTCCTTGTGTCCCTTTTAATGAAAACTAATCCTGTTCAGTTACATCTGGTGCTCTAGGAGCTTCAAATTGGGCCTCCGATTCTCTAGCGACCATTAATGGCACAAAAACAGTAACAACAAAACTGCATGGTCTTACGGCCTTGCCGCAACTCCAAACTTTGCAACTTAATATTGCCATGTAGATTGTTATGCAGAGGTGGGTAGTAAAGGATACTGTAAGCTACAAGCTCAATTTACTCCATTACATTTACTTAAGTACCTTGTTGGATAAATTGTACTTAGAGTAGTTTCAATACAATTTTTTTTTTACTTTCACTTTATAATTTTTGTTAAGAAGAAACGCTACTTTTAATCCCTTACATCAAGCTAGATTCCGCTCACTACATGTACAGAATTTTTATGTATGTGTATTTACTGTTGCTTGGGCGATCTACTTTAGTTCATCAGAGAGACGGGTCACATGTCATGTCATGTTTCACCAATCCAATATAACCAATAGTAACGTGTGACTTCATTTAACAAATCAAGCAAACATTTCAGTGACACATTTACATGCAACATGGCAGGAGTCCATATTTACTTTCCAGATAGGCTGCAGGTCACCCGTGAGTGACAGAAAATGGATGGAGGAACTTCGAAAAAGAAAAGATATGTCATGCACTGCCAAATGGGTCTGCCTAGAATGTTGGCATTTCAGCAAATGCGGTGCGTCCGACCCAATCAGACCAGTTTGAGCCCTTTGTTCTTCGCTGTAGAAGCGGTTATGCACATTCAAAAGGAGCGGGGAGAAAAGGCTATTTTTCCACAGCGCTGTCTGAGGATAAAGATGTAAGTTGGCCAAACTTACATTCTTTTTAAATTGATTATATTTTTTATTTATTTATTTAACCTTTATATAACTAGGTACAGTAAGGCCACTGACAACAGATTATCATTTACAATGCCGACTGGACTGCAGACAGCAGAGTAAAACAACACAAAGTAAAAGTGAACACAAATAAATAAATAAGAAAAAGAATAATGAAACAGATGTCAACATTGCTGATAAATACTGTATGTGTGACTCCACTAGTCCAAGCTGAAAATAATCCAATTAGATATAATTAAATAATCATTTCTGTGTGGTAATTGGGCTGGTTTTACGTTTATGGTGGATGATTTTACCTTTATGTTATTTTATGAAAAGAAAATATTGTTTTAAAAGTTATACTGTTGGGAAATATTTGAATCACCATTTGACATTCATGCGCTATTTAAAAAAAATAAATCAGAAACACTCTCTTGATCAATCATTTGGAGGATTACTTTATACTTTTAGTGGAGTCATATTATTCTAAATTAATAGTAAACTTAGTAAGTACAATTTTTAGCTCTTCTACACACCTCTGTTGGTATACTTTACGATTTGGCAATCAATGGAGAACCGCTCCACCCTTAAACAAACACTACTAATAAAGGCCTCCTCTTCATTCAAATAAATGCCTCTCTGCAGTTGAGTAAATAAAGGCCTTCAGCTACTAAGAAAATCCTACCTGTATTCTTGCAAAATTCAGCAACCTCTCAAAGTTAGCCATAGATCTAACCAATGATGATATAATTGCTGTGTGTTGCCATAGAATGCCCTCGCGTGAGCTCAACAAATATAGAAGAACGCCCCGCCATCAGTTGGAGTGACAACTAAGTCAAGCCAAGGAAAATTATATTCGAAGTACCAAAACAAATCAGTTAATGTTCAGTTTCTCAGTGCAATAAAATGAATAAATGGTTTATGAGAAATGCCACAAAGAGTGCCCTCTCAGGAAGGCAAACGCATAAAAAGGAGGCGATCTGATGTCCTACTGTATCCGAGTGAGCTGCTCCCCACTGGTGGTCTCGCCGTCGACCTGGTTGAAGCAAGTAAATTTGTGTTTGGATTGGCTTTAATCCTCCATCAGACAATGCAAGGCAGGCGGGATGCTCAAAAAGAGAATTGCGGCGAGCCCTGCAAGTGAACGGGCGAGGGTACGTAAGCCCGACACGTTGACAGGCAGCTTGTTCGAATAAAGAACTGACAAGCCTATGAAGTGTGCAACTAGACTGCTGAGAGGGGCGTGCAGAGATGCAAGAACATGACAACAGAAAACAAAAACAAACTGAATCTCACTGCTTCTCAGAAACGGTCTGTCCATGGTGCTGAACGGATGCAGTAAAGACCAAATTGTAGGTTTTTATATCAAAGATCCAACGGGAAAACAATATTTCGTATGTAGCCTTGACACAAAGACAGGTTTTTTTTTGTTTTGTTTTTCCCCCCCAAGCATAAGATATATTTGCGCTGAAAAAACTTTGTATGGTTCAGTGAGGTGTTCAAACTTCAGCTCGAGTTGGGCAAACTTTGTTCAAACACAAATCAGGAAACAGCATACAGAAATACATCCATCCATTTTCTATAGTGCTTGTCTTCATTTGGGTCTTTGGTGAACTGGAGTGTATCCCAGCTGAGTTTTAGGCGGAGATGGAGTCCCTGGACAGGTCGCCAGTCAATCGAGAGGAGAAATACAAACCTATGGACACTTATGGCCGATGTACAATCTTCAATTCACCTAACATGCATGTTTGTTTGGAATATGGGAGAGAGAAAATGCAAACATATTGGAGACAATGAATGTGAATGGTTGTTAGTCTATCTGTGCCCTGCGATTGGGTGGCGACCAGTACACGGTGTAGACCGTCACTTGCTCAAAGTCAGCTGGGATAGGTACCAGCTCACCCGTCACCCACAAGAGAAGAAACATTGTAGAGGATGGAAGGGTGAAAAAAAATGTCTTTACAGTAAGGTCCACAAGTGCTTAGACAATAAATAACACGTGAGCCCCTGGAAATAGTGGTCCTCTGCATACAATGAATCCTTAGTGGTAAATATATTTTTAAACTTCTTAAACTAAGGCTGAAAGTTTCATTTCTAATCCATTGTGTCCTTTTAGGATGTGGTCCTGACTGTATGAACGACAAAATATTGTGCATTGTGCAGGCAAAACTGACAAGGCCTCAAGCCTCAACACATGCACACTAGCAACCCTTTACTGCTCAGTGACTGTTTTTTTTTGTCAATGTCTTTATGTCTCCAAAGTGTTCTCTGTCAAGTGACTGTCTGTTGTCGTACTAGAGCGGCTCCAACTACCGGAGACAAATTCCTTGTGTGTTTTTGGACATACTTGGCAAATAAAGATGATTCTGATTCTGATTCTGATTCTGTCATGTGTGTGTGTGTGCCGGGTTTTGTCTTCCCCCTGTTTCACACACACCTGTGCCTCGTTCACCCTAATTACCCCTTGTATTTCACCTCGTGTCTCATTCCCTCTCGTCCCCAGTCCGTTGAACCTTGTCGTCGCGTTCCGGCATTCCTTGTTTCCACGTCACAGACTCGCAGTAAGACTTGACCCTGTTCCGATTATCGACTTTGCCTCATGTTTTTGGATACTGTTGCCTTTCTTGGATTGCCTGCCTGTGTACCAACCTATGCCCGTCTATTAAACCTCTCTTTTTGGAAACTGTCCATTTGTTTTTGGAGCCGTGCATTTTTGGGTCCTATCCTCTGTTCCGTTCATGACAGATTCTGATGATTCAAATAGAACAAATATCCTCTCAGTGTCTTATCTTAAACTAAAGGTTGACTCCACCACAACAATTAAATAAAACAAAAAATAGACTTGCATACGTTGCTTCCACGGGAGAATCAAGTGAACTCCAACAGATGTAAGGATTGCCTACAAAATGGCAAATCTTTCTTCCTGTCCACACAGGAAGTGATGTAATCCAGTGAGCTGAACAGAAGGGCAAATAAAAACAAGCTAGTTAAATTAGAATTGTAAGATAAAACAACACCTATGTTATGTACAAAATTATCAGGAAGAACAACAGTGCCAGAAAAGCAGTTGGCAGCTACTGTATCTGCAGGAGCATTTAAAAAAGGTAAGTGCTGATGCTAATGTTTCTCAACGAGCTAACATAGTTAAATGCTAAAATAGTTTCAACTTGAACAATGTTCACCTAATTCAACACTAGTTCTAGCTGATGCTAGGCCTGCAGGAGGGGAAAAAAAAAGTTTCTTCTCCCACTACACACTGTTTATGTTACTCCTGTTATATTGTTTTTCAAAATATATGTAATAATATGTATTAGTGTGTTTTTTGTGTGGGGCTTTTATGTTGTTAAACATATTGTCAAGCTACACTAACTACCTTCGATGGAATTGCTCAATCAAAACAGAACATTTCCTCAACACAGGAAGGAAAATATTTACTTAACAATGTAGAGCATAAGACAGATTATTGCCAAGATTTTGTGGTTTGAATCTAAAGTTCAGTAGTTTGTAAGGGGGGGGGGACTTGTGTTCAATGGCCACATTAGATTATTACTATTTTTTTTTTGTATAAACTGAGCTGGGTCATTCGTAGATGATGTAAATACAAATAAAACAGTTAAATATGTATGTCCATCCATCCAATTTCTACACATCTTACCCTCTCTCTGGTTGATGAGTGAGCTGGAGGCTACCCAAGCTGCCTCTGGGTGAACCGGTCACAATCGCAGGGCACATTTTGGAATGTGGATTTTTAGAAGCAGGCCCTCCTGGAAACAATCCATGCAAGGGTTGGGAGAACATTAATGTCTCCCAGGAAGGCAAACGGCCAACCTTTGAACTGCGTGGCAGATGTGTTAACCACAAGGCTACCATGCGGGCCTAAAATATATGTAAAATACTTTAATTTAAAAGTAAAACAATAATTCATTTTCTACAATTAATTTTTAATTATAAAAAAGTAAACAATTATTGGATAAAATAAACATATATAACTGTTCATTTTATTATTTTTATTAAATATATAATGAAATCAACTCAACAATTATTTATCTTCCATACCGCTCATCCTCACGCGGGTCACGGGCGTGCTGGAGCCTATCTCAGCTATCTTCGGGCGAGAGGCAGGGTACACCCTGAATTGGTCGGCAATCTATCGCAGACCACATATAAACAAACAACCATTCGCACTCACATTCCCACCTACGGGCAATTTAGAGTCTTCAATTAATCTACTATGCATGTTTTTTGGGATGTGGGAGGAAACCGGAGTACCCGGAGAAAACCCATGAAGGCACGGGAAGAAGATGCAAACTCCACACAGGCGAGGCCGGATTTGAACCCCGCTCCTCAGAACTGTGAGGCAGACGTGCTAACCAGTCGACCATCGTGCTGTCAATATTATGTGATAAGATTCCATTTAAAAAAGAATAAATATATTTGAATTATCCAACTTTAGGAGAAAATGGCTACATTAATGCAACAAATATTACAGGATTCTTGCACTTCCCCTCTAGGGCTCCATAAAAGATTATATTATTGGAGTCTTACAAATGTAAATGAGTCAATATCAATGTAAACTGGTGTCCTCATGAGACCAGAATCACTCAGTCACCATGAAAATGTCACAGAATAATGAAACTCGGAGCTCTTTTGTCAACGGCCGAACATTTCCACACATACAATCGTAGCATTAATTTTGTAAAATTGAGCATGATCTTTGTGAAGGCAATTATTTTTATACAGCTCTTGCATTGGATGTTGTTTATATATGCATGCATACCTAATGAAGTATTTTTCAGTTTCAGGCAAACTATACCTCATGCCCTCCATTATAGTCGTGTCCGACATGTATCCGGGCAGTTAAATGAAATTAATTATAATCTGACAACCTGATTTAAGATGCAACATCATACTGTACTGAATGAGCTCGGTCATAAAATATCAACAGCCAGGAGGGAAGAATTACTAAATGCAGTGTTATAATGACGAAAATGACAAACATTGTTCTGCAATTACTCCTGTAGCGCTGACACATAATGTGTTTTAACAGAGGACCTTTATTGACACAGAAAGGGATATTATTCCTTTATACAGTTTCTCCACCGTTCGTCCACATAATTACATTGGGCGCCTTGCGTGCCGTGTCGCACGTTAGTGGGGCCCCGCAGAAGAACAGTATTCGGTTGTTATTCATTGATTTGTCCTGACTAACCCAGGTCTGGCCTCCCGAGGCTTCCTCGGTGGAGCAGTGCCAAGGCCCTGCCCGAATGCTGCATAAAAATAAATGAGAAGTTAGGCCAAGCATATTGTTCGATTTCACGTCGGCACCCCTGGGGAGGTAATTTAAACAAGGCAGGATGCTAATCAAAAATGGTATAAAATAGGTATGGAGGGTGGCCCATTTTTCTTCATTTCCTTCCTCTCTATTTGTGCAGCAGCCATTAAGGACCACAAATATCAGAGGGGGAAACGTGTAATTGGACCTACTACATGAAGACTTATTACACTCCTGCTACTACAGTGTATAGCCATGTGATGACGAGAGGCTAATAACCCTACATATATAAACTATATATATATATAGTAGTGGCATTCGAGCTGTGGTGTTTTAATATCTGTTTCACAGTGGTCATTTTTATTTGTAAACACATGCAGGTAAAATACACAAAACTGGTTAAATGTTGTACAGGGGAGAGAGAAGCCATTGAATCTTGGCGAGGAATGTATTTTCACCATCTGACTCACAGTTGCGCTTTTTTCCACTACATGGTAGCTAGGCTACAGCTATTGACTTTTAGATTGGCAAAGGCAGGTACAGTACTATGAGTACTATTTCAGTAAAAGACGGGTGTTGTAAACCATTGTCACTCGCTCAATCGTTAAGTTGATTCTTCACATCGTTGTAATTGCTGATGAAAAATGATTTTGCCCAAAATGTAATCCCCCTAAAATAGGCCTAGCGATGCCACTGGTTCAGACTCATAACAGTGGCTTGATGTGTGCTTCTATGAAATCCACGGTTGGTATCAGACAGTGACGATAAGTTGGACAAAGCAAGGTACGGCTGATGAAATCTGTACCAGCTCTCCTGCCGGGTCTCAGTGGAACCACATTGCGACCCTCAACTGAAGAGCCACAAATAATTCAATCCTTCAATATCCCCTCTGTATTTGTTGTGACCACTGAAACACGATAGTGTTCATTCCACGCTCGTGCCCTGAACCCTCAGGTCAGCTGGTAGCAGATCACAGACTCCTCGGTGACTCAGAGGTTAAGCTAATCATGCATGACTTTCCCACACGGGGCTGGCCTGTCCTCCAAAATACGCAGCGGCCTGTCAGACAGCAGTATATGCAACCGCTTCTTTATTTACAGATACGGCCGTCACGGTGTTCATCTGACTTGCACTTACAGTTGAGGAGTGAAGGTCAACTCCCTTTTAAGGACACGATGAAACATGTTTTTCTGTGGGCCCAGCCTCTGTAAGCATGGGTGCTTATCACTGTTGGGTAGATATCATACTCTAACAAGCCACTTGGATGAGAGACATTTAATGCCAATAATATCCTTTAACCGAAACTTGTTTATAACTAGAAGTTGATAAAGACTGCCCCCTATTGACAAAAGGATAATATTACAGTTGTGGGCTCCTAAGTGATACTTTGGTCTCTCATAAAAAGGGGCACTCATAACCAGAATTTTAACATATTAACTGATTTCTAAAAATGTGAGAGGCGCTTCACAAAAATATCGGTGAACGAGTGCCGACTGCTCTTAGTGTGTGGTGCAAGAGCCTAGTCATTATTTTAGAAGTGGGGCGACAAATTGGAGTAAGCCAAATTTTATGAGCAATGGTCATCCTGTCGGATTCAACTGCGACTCTCCATAATGGCCAAAAGATAACCAAACCGCATAAGCAGCCAGATAATTGAAATGTCTAATGGCAAGGCTGAACACAAATAACACACATTCCGTCATTCTTGCCTCTCTTCTTGAAAGCTTACTGGACACAAAATCAAAAGGAAGTTATGAAGTGACAAGGTTTTGGACTTTTTTTTTTTTTTTTTAATGTATATTTTAAAAAGTCCAAACCCTCTATTTCAGGTTTTCAACTGTGAACATCTCCTGATGTCCTTAGTCCTCCATGACCCAGTCATTCCCTAAACTAAGAGTACCAGGTACCAATTTGAAATTTGACAATTCTCATGTGAGACTACTTCTTGTTCTTTAATGTAAACAGTAATGTGCTTGTATCCCTCAACATAAATAATTAGCATATTGAAACAGTATAAGCAAGAAAATGATATTAAATCAGACCATTTACTTACTTACTACCCATTTTTAAAAACATGGATTTTATGTGATACAATCAATCGCAGCTTTGGCAATCCTAAAGAGGAGATGCGTGCAAAGCACAAGTGCTTTTCATATTGAAGTACGGAAGTTTGAAAAAAAACGTGCAAAGCAGTGAGCACAGATTCCTAGTAGATATCAAAGACTGGGTTTGTTTCTGGCATTAAAATACTGTAGCCAGCTAGCAACCTGACATACTTTAAGTAACTAATGAATTAGTTTTAGCGTCAGGGCTCTGTTTCACATTACAATGTTATCCCACAAGCGCAAAACGCGAGCCAAAACAGCCTCACAGATTACAATTTTTACTTTATGACACAATAGTGTATTAAAATGCTCATAACTTTTGATCTGAAAGTACACTGGGTAATAATAATAATAATAATAGTTAAAAATTGACTCACTCCACATCCAATAGTCGGTACCTTGCTTTAGGAAGAATTTTCCCTTATTTTGGATGGACTCAAGAATTAGTTTGTTTATATTTTTCTTTTCTTTTCTTTTTTTTTTTATTGCATTACAAATGTACTGTGCATTTTAAAAAATAATTTCTTTTAGCTTTCCAAGTGAAATACTCAGACTCTAATAATACAATTGCAGATGAGAATTTACAATTCAAGTGTACAGTATCCAATGCAGCACAAGCATCAGGTCCTGGCTGGTCAATGACAAAACATAACGAGAGACAGAAATCTAGTCCATTCGTTCCATTCGGGAGATATTTTGTAGAAAAATAAGCCTATTTACAACAAGTGCTTCAAATATCAGTCTTTGAAACTTCTTTTTTGTTGTAAGCACATAGTGAGCACCTTTATCACATCAGTTCAATATTAAAATGCTCTATATTTCTGAATTATATACCAGTAGAACTAGTGGTGATTTGCGTGATCAACTCCTACATTATCATTCGACATTCAGTCCATTTAAAAAAGACCAATGGTAATATAATTCTTTTTACTATTTTAAAAATACCAACTTGTTTAAAAAAATAATAATAATAACAAAAAAAGGTTATGAGCCCTGAGTCTGAGTTGCATTTGTGTTCCTGTGGTGTGGTGCGTCAGTCAACGAATGGTGGGGTTCTGGCTCACTCTGTTCCTCATCTGCAATGACCGCCTCATCTTCACTATCTGACTGTGTTTCACACTCAGAGGCCGATGCACTCGTTTCCCGCTGGTCCTCACCTCCGGTCACCGACGCTCCTTGTGCAATGTCTGAAAGTGGCTCCTGCCCAGCTACTACTACTCCTTCTTCTGGACCTTTCTCTTCTGTAGAAGCGGAGGAAGCCTTCTCAACTTTGGGTGAGTCAACTTCCTTTGCGATTTCATCTGAGGCGACTCCAGAGACCTGTTGAGATGAGTTATCCTCATGTTCAGTGGTGCTGTTCATGTCTGAGGAGGTCAAAGGGGAATTAGGTAGGTCGGAGAAAGTCGTGAGGCCAATGTCTGCATCAGACTCTCCAGTCTCCTCATCTCCAGTCAACTTCTTGTTCAACCCTAAAACACCGAAACCCAAACACTGAAAAGCAAGTTTTAAACACGAAAACAAGCCAGATCATAAAGCAGAACATGATCGACCTTACCATTTACTGCGTCAAGCTTTTCTTCATTGCCATTATTAAGATCAAGCCATTCACTTGGAAGCAAAGGGCGCAGCCTCTGATTGGAGGGAAGCGTGGCTAATCCGCCCAGGAAGAATGTGATTTCGTCACCCTGACTGGACCCTGAAATTTGTATAGACAACACAAACATTTCATTGTGAGGTAAACTTAATCGAAAAACACAAAGGGATGACTTGTACGCAGTAATAGTTGCTCCCAACCGCAACAACTTACTAATGAGCATCAAACAGAATATGAAATCATTATATCCAGCTCAGAGTTGACGAATAATACCTTCTGTTGTACTGTATCGTCTTTTAAAAACCCCGTTCTTTGTATTTTCAAAACATGCTGCAAGAACAAAGAGAGAAAAAAATTTTGGGGGGAGAAAGACAGGAAATACAGCAATATGTGTGCACACAAACAGTTATAGTTCACAATGTAGTTTTGAATGTAAGAGGATATCAATTGATCGCCATCATCTTAGTTCTCATGCATTAAAACAGTGGACTATTTCAAGCACTTTCATCATTTAAGCGGCTTTTGTGTTTGCATGACACGTTTTTTTGTTTTTTTTTTTACCTGTACCTCGAAGTTTTCTGCGGAATACACAGGCCAACATGACGAACAAAATGAAGGCGACACCAAAAATGACAGGGAGGATGATGGCAAGTAGAGCAGCAGATTTTTTGTCTGCACAGAAATATAAACCACATACAAACACCTAATTTCTACATTGTCAAAATAGCACTCAAATAATGTTCAACCATCATGTGAATATTTCAGTTGCATAATTGATGAGACTTACCCAGGAAGCAGTCCTTGGCAGTGAATGTAGCAGTTTCATTGGTCAGAGGGTTGCTTACGTCGCAACGGTAAATTCGATCATCACTTTCATCCCTGAGGGTTATTGTTAAATTGGGACCCGGCCGCCTGTTTCCATGTGAGCTCCATTTGTACTCTACAAAACGAGGATGTTTGGAAACTGTTGAGCACACAAGCGTCGCCTGGTTCGCGTCGGCCATCTCACAGGAAATGCTGGGTTTGGCTATGTTGTCTGGAAACAAATGCATCGATTGTAAAGTGAATGAATACCAAGTAAAATACAGGACAAATGTAGCGTGAGTACACAAAGTGAAGTTACAGAAAACCGAATGTGCTGTCTTATTTTGATTCGGAATGTAAAACACAATTTAGGCACATTTTTCGAATCGAGTATTCTACCGACTATCCCATCGGATAAAAGTGGATTTTGCATTATTGAAGAACGACACCAATGCAAAACGTGCATGTGATGTGCAGCTATGATGGTGGTGCATTTGGGGTAGGCGTTCCGGGGTCCGGCCTGGTGAGTGACGTGGGAGTCAGCGAATGAGGGTAAAGAGTTGGTTGTTAAATTAGCCCCTGGCTGTTACCTGGCTAACCATTAGCTAGTTTGCATATTCTCGAGTTGTGGCCGTGGCAGATCGCCAAGGAATGTGCTTACGAGTCGTTACCGATTACGAGTAGTTACCGATTGTTAAATAAAGCGATTGAAAGCGCACCCGATGCTGTTTCTATCCTTGACCAATTACAGGGGCATTAAAATACGCTAACTAGCGTTGGTAAGCTACATGAAATTAGCCAACGTCGATGCGTTACCTCGTGTTGGCCATCATAGACGTGCTGTTGTGGTAAGTTAGTTCTGCTTTGCAGTGGGCACGTTTCAATTTATCTTCTTTTCTAAGAGTTCTCAGAGATCCCAAACTTTGGACATTCTTTGTCTTTTACGCACGCTCTTTGTTTCTTCTGAATTTTGAGGGGGGTTCTCAAATTACTCGAGTTATTGAATCATTTCAGCCCAAACACATACTATTGTTTCGCCAAGATCAATCACAAATCAATATTTAGAGCTCAGTATTTGCGTTAAAACATGCATGGTTAGAACACGAAACTGACCTATAACCTCCCTTTTATACTTTGAACGATGCACCTGCTTGAAGATGTCAACTTCCAGTTCATAGTCTCCACTGTCTTCATATGTGGCGTCTTTGATGGCGAGTTCTGCTGAGGCCCAGTCCAGAGTGATCCTGTTCTCGTATGGAGGGAACACAAACTCCTCCATGCTGTCAAACAAAACCACTTTCTTCCCGTCACGCATCCAGAGAATTCTATCAGGTTGTCCAAAGATGGATGGCACCAAGATTATCTCCTGACCTTTAAGTGCATACTTTGTAGCTTGTGCAGAAACTGTGAAAAAAGAGGGGTAATATAAATATAAGGTGGTACAAAAGTTGGTATACACTTGAAATCTTTCATTGTATTACATTCAGTTTTGTTTACTGGCATCTTTTCCTTCCTGACCTCCTTCCTTCTTTCATTCCTGCCTTTCTTCCCTCAGACCCGCTTTTTATTTCGTATTCTTCCTTTCTTTGCCTTCCTTCCTTTACACCAGTTTTTTTTTTTATCCACGCATCCTCCTTGCTCCACTTGAAACTGCTTTATTTTTTTGCCTTCCTTCTACTTCCGACCTGCTTTTTTCTTCTTTTCTTTCATCCTTCCTACCTTCCTTTCTGACTTCTTTCCCTCAAACCTGTTTTTTTCTTATTCATGCCTCCTTACATTCTTGGCATAAAACTACTTTTCTGCCTATCCTTCCTTCAGACCTTCCTTCGTCACACCTATTTTTAATTCTCACATCCTTAAATCCTTCATGAAAACGTTTAAGTATTTTTTCTACCCTCGTTCTAACTGAGAGCTGTTTAATTCTTCTTTCCTTCATTCCCTCCTACCATCATTCCTTAACCCCCAGACCTACTTTTAATTACGCATCCTTCCTTCCTTCAATTGCTTAAAACGACTGTTATGCCTTCCTTCCTCCGGTACCGCTCCAATACTGCTAGAATCTACTTTCTTTGTCCTTGACTCTATTTGCCATGATTCACTTTATCTGTAAAGCTGTTCATTTTAAAATAAATAAATAAATAAATAAATTCTAAATAATAAATAATAATTTTAAAAAAAAAAGAACTACTTTCGGCCCACTGCAGATATTATTTATTTTAAACGTTATGGTCAATTCCGAGCAGTGCAGCCTTGATTCTTTCATAAACAGTCGTGGTGCACTAGTGTACTATTTACTTTGGACCCCTTACCTATTACTGTACATATTAATGGAGGCAGGTACCATTTTGCAAACACCAGAGAGTAAAAAAAAAAAAAACAACAACAACACTTGTTTGTACACCCACCAAAGTTCGAGACGCTACATAACTCATAATACCTTGTTGATTTTCAACTTGAATATCATAAATCACGGCGAAACTTACCTAAACTGAAAGTACACGCAAAATAGACTAGAAGGCGTTGGTTCGCCATGAGTAAACAGGCGATGAACTTTCACCGATCTCACAAAACTATTTAATTGGAATTCAGTGTTTATAAAATGCAAATCGGGAAAGTAACAAAGCCCTTTAAGCTTGTGTTCGAAATATTTCAGGTGTGAAATGTTGATTAAAAAAAAAAAAAAAAAAAAAAAGTCCAACCCAGGTAATGCGACACCTGCATTTCAGCAGCAGTCGATTTTCACAATAAACCACAGTCTGGAATTAAACCGGACCGCTACCGTCTAATAAACGCCAATCATAATACACGGGTGAGCTAAATATGTCGACATTTGTGCGCGTTTATTCCACCCCACGCCACGGATTTGAGCTTTAGCGTTTATAGATCCAGATTTTATTTTGAAGATAGTCAGGAAGCTGACGTCTTAGTGCACGGTTGGGGTTATTGTGCTGGTAAATTTCACTGTAAAGGGCTACAGACACACAAGATGGTTTGGTCAAACGGCAGTGTTTAATGATTTATTGTTGTTGGTTAATGTTGACATGTATTTCATTTGAAGCAAATAATTTATACACCTGAGGCTCGTGTTGATGTGTAGAAGCTGATAAACACCGCCCCCTGCTGGCAACAGAATATCATTGCAGCTTGGTCCCCTTTTCTTGAGGTCACACGCAGCTCCCAGAATTGAATTCCTTCTCTTAGGGCTGTGACCATGTTTGTCACCGTTGGCTCTTCAGGAAAGTAGCTTATCTGTAGGCGTCGGCTAGTTAGTGTCCAGTCATTGTTGATGGCCATAGATCAGTGGTCAGTGCATAATATTCCACATTTTCATTTCGTTGCTCAGGCAGTCACCTTCGCTGACCCTTCTTATAGGATAAGCTCGACCTGCTTATCCTCATGAGGGTCGCGGGTGTGCCGGGGTCTATCTCAGCTGACTCTAGGCGGGACGTGGGGTCCACCATGAACTGCTCGCCAGTCAATCGTAGGGGCACATATTGACAAACAACCATTCACACTCACATTCACACCGATGGGCATTTGAGGGTCTTCAATCAACCTACCATGCATGTTTTTTTTCAAATGTGGGTTACCCGGAGAAACCCCACGCAGACACAGCGGGAACATGAAAACTCCACACAGGTGAGGATTTGAACCCTGAACCTCAGAGAGAGTGCAAGAGCAATGGTAAAAAGAAAAAATACAAAAATTGGTGAAAATATAAAAATGTATGTTACTTTTTCAGCACTTATTATCTAACATAGTTAAAGTAATTAGAAACAAATCACTTCACATGGTCTTTCACATCAATGGCAGTGAATGAGGTAACTTTTGTGTTCGTGTGTCAGAGTGTGGCAGGATGTGCCATTGCTTTTTTGTCTTGTTTGATAATGCGACTGTCCAGGTTTTGCTTTTTATGATTGTTGTCCTCGATCCATGAGTGCAACGACTGTCTCGACATTTTCTCCAGCGGTTTCCTCAGTCCCTGAATTTTCTTTTCAAGTATCTTTCCTTGAGCGTTGCAAAACATTCTGCAGAAATGGGAGCAATGCACATACAAATTTCATTGAAATAAACAGGAACCATTTCAAGCATGCTCATCATTTCAGTGGCCTTTGCTTATCTTCTTTTTTTTTTTTTTTACCTGAAAATTAAAACTTTTCGCCTAACATGAAGCCAGCAGTGAAGCCGACCGCCGTAAACACTGGGATGACAACCACCAAAGCCATTACGTTTACATCCCAGATGAAAATTCCAGGAGCTGGTGTTTTTTCTGCACAGAAATCCAAAGTCAAACTAACATCTCTGTACAGTAATGTCAAAATAGCACTCAAATTATGTTCAACCACAGCGTGAATATTACAGTTCCATTATCACTGATTATAATTACCGAGGAAGCAGTCCTTAGCAGTGTATGTCGATGTTTCACTGGTCAGCGGGTTGCTCACATCACATTGATAAACTTCATCATCATGTTCATTGTTGAGAGTTATTGTTAAATTAGGGCCAGCCTGCTCGTTTCCCTGTGAGCGCCACTTAAGCTTTAGTAAATGTGGACATTTGCACTCTGTTGAGCACACAAGTATCGCCTGCTTTGCGTCGATCATCTCACAGGATATGTTAGGCTTGGTTACTTTGTCTGTAAACAAACACAGAAGAAGCATTGTAAACCTGAATGAGTACACACACACAAAAAAAAGCAAAGTTCTACAAAACTCTCTTGTCCCCACAGATTTGGAGTGTAGAAGAGTAGTAGTGTAGTATTTTTTTTTTAAAAAGTCATTTGTAGTTGAGGTAAAAATAAATTGTGAATGTCTGTAAAAAAATATTTTATTTGAATAATAAATTATTGTTCAACAATATTTTGTTATTTTAACTGCAATAAATCAATAAACCCTTTTCTCTCATTTAAAGAAACCAATGAAAACAATTCAAAATGAATAAACGTGAACACATTTTAACCAATAAAACACTTAATTCCATTTTCAGTTGTATTATTTCTAATTATCCATCCATCCATCCATTTTCTGAGCCGCTTCTCCTCACTGGGGTCACGGGCGTGCTGGAGCCTATCCCAGCTGTCATCGGGCAGGAGGCGGCGTCCACCCTGAACTGGTTGCCAGCCAATCGCAGGGCACATACAAACAAACAACATTCGCACTCACATTCACATTCACACCTACGGGCAATTTAGAGTCTTCAATTAATGCATGTTTTTGGGGATGTGGGAGGAAACCAGAGTGCCTGGAGAAAACCCACGCAGGCACGGTGAGAACATGCAAACTCCACACAGGCGGGGCCGGGGATTGAACCCGGGTCCTCAGAACTGTGAGGCTGACGCTCTAACCAGTCGGCCACCGTGCCCATTTCTAATTGTTTGAATGATAATTAATGAAGCAGATATTGAAATTTTTTAATTTCAAATGTATATTAAAAATTATTTCTTTCATATAACTTCCTTGCTGGAATAGCCCATTCACCCGTTGACGTGCCCTTGAGCAAGTATAACGGTGGCGATCGTGCACCATCGTGTGTATTGGCCAATGAGCTAAGGCCGCTAACTCACTGGCCAGATGTCTCAACATACATCCGCAAACTTGTTGGCCAGAATACACAAAATAATAATTAACAATAAACCCACATTAGACAGTAACTATATTTATTGCCCAATATTTGCGTTAAACCAAGTACGGATGGAAAGATGAACTTACCTATAACCTCAACTCTAAACTTTATACGGCGATGTTCATCGTTTTTCTTCAACTTTAAGTCATAGTTTCCACTGTCTTCATATGTGGCGTCTTTGATGGTGAGTTCTGCAGAGTTGTGGTCGAGAGTGATCCTGTTCTGGTATGATGGGATCACGAATTCCTCCATGAAGTTATTAAACTCGACCACGTTGCTGCCATCATGTACCCAGACAATTCCATCAGGTTTTTCCATCCTGGGTGGAACCAAGTTTATTTCTTGACCCCTGAGTGCATACTTCAGAACCTGTGCAGAAACTATTAAGGAGATAGATAGGCAGATCGATTAAAAGAATGCACTATAGACACATTAGATTGATCGAATTCCGACTTCCTCCCCCTTTTTTTTGAAACACACATATCTGTACAAAGTACCTTTTTTTTTTTTTTTTTTTTTGTCCTGTTCGGCTGTTAGGTCAAGCAGAATGGAAGATCTGTATCCCTTTTATGCCGGAACAGTTTAACTGTGTCACAGTGGAGTTTTTAAGCTTCCGCTGTGGTTTCTTAGTATTATAATTGAATTTTATTGAGAATCAGAGTCGAACAGAACAAAGTTTCTAGAGGGGAGAGAGAAACAAAGCCAAAAAACAAAGCACTAATTGTAAACAGGAGGAGAGAAGGAAATCATTCCATTATCTACAACAATGAAACGTTAAATATGAGTGTTGCATGGGGCTGCAGTGCTACACCCTGTGAGGGAAGCACAGGACAAGATAGAACAGGACAAGGACAGGAGAAGAAGCATGCAGGACAAGGGTCGTGAACCCGGCTGTACAACTGAAATGTGGTGGGATGAATTATGTAAATTATAAAAGTCTACAGGACGAGAGTATAAGTGAGGAGATACACAAGCGATTTGCATATTCATGAGTTATTTGTCGCAATAAGTGCGTGACCCCACGCCCAGCGGAAAAAGTCCCAGCGGTGTGTGCCTGCGGATACATGCAAGTGAATTGACACCGTTTTGCATGCACAAAGACTGACAGAAGTGTCCTGTAATTGCTGTGACCGCACCGCGGAGGCTGAGGACCCCGCCCGATCAATCGAGGGGGCGGGATCGGGCCCAGGGGTCCACCCGAGAGCAGCCCGGCGGACGGGACACGTCCGACACCACGGGACCCAGGGCGGTCCGCCGGCCCCTACGAGGCGCCCCGACAACTGGCCACCCGAGAAACTTTCTCATTCTAATGAGAAACTTTCACGTTCGAATGAGAAAAAAGTTTCTTTTTTTTTTTCTTTTCCCCCATGTCCCTTTAGGGGCTCTGTAAGAAAGGAGATTAATTTACACGTGAACTGAAGTCATTAAGTATTTTAAATAGGTGACCTAAATACAGCATGCTGCCTTTATCATCTGTCGAGTCATATTAATGGAGGCAGGTACCATTTTGCAAACACCAGAGAGTAAAAAAAAAACAACAACAACACTTGTTTGTACACCCACCAAAGTTCGAGACGCTACATAACTCATAATACCTTGTTGATTTTCAACTTGAATATCATAAATCACGGCGAAACTTACCTAAACTGAAAGTACACGCAAAATAGACTAGAAGGCGTTGGTGCGCCATGAGTAAACAGGCGATGAACTTTCACCGATCTCACTAAACTATTTAATTGGAATTCAGTGTTTATAAAATGCAAATCGGGAAAGTAACAAAGCCCTTTAAGCTTGTGTTCGAAATATTTCAGGTGTGAAATGTTGATTAAAAAAAAAAAAAAAAAAAAAAGTCCAACCCAGGTAATGCGACACCTGCATTTCAGCAGCAGTCGATTTTCACAATAAACCACAGTCTGGAATTAAACCGGACCGCTACCGTCTAATAAACGCCAATCATAGTACACGGGTGAGCTAAATATGTCGACATTTGTGCGCGTTTATTCCACCCCACGCCACGGATTTGAGCTTTAGCGTTTATAGATCTAGATTTTATTTTGAAGATAGTCAGGAAGCTGACGTCTTAGTGCACAGTTGGGGTTATTGTGCTGGTAAATTTCACTGTAAAGGGCTACAGACACACAAGATGGTTTGGTCAAACGGCAGTGTTTAATGATTTATTGTTGTTGGTTAATGTTGACATGTATTTCCTTTGAAGCAAATAATTTATACACCTGAGGCTCGTGTTGATGTGTAGAAGCTGATAAACACCGCTCCCTACTGGCAACAGAATATCATTGCAGCCTGGTCCCCTTTTCTTGAGGTCACACGCAGCTCCCAGAATTGAATTCCTTCTCTTAGGGCTGTGACCATGTTTGTCACCGTTGGCTCTTCAGGAAAGTAGCTTATCTGTAGGCGTCGGCTAGTTAGTGTCCAGTCATTGTTGATGGCCATAGATCAGTGGTCAGTGCATAATATTCCACATTTTCATTTCGTTGCTCAGGCAGTCACCTTCGCTGACCCTTCTTATAGGATAAGCTCGACCTGCTTATCCTCATGAGGGTCGCCGGTGTGCCGGGGTCTATCTCAGCTGACTCTAGGCGGGACGTGGGGTCCACCATGAACTGCTCGCCAGTCAATCGTAGGGGCACATATTGACAAACAACCATTCACACTCACATTCACACCTATGGGCATTTGAGGGTCTTCAATCAACCTACCATGCATGTTTTTTTTTTTAAATGTGGGTTACCCGCAGAACGGCCACTGTGCCGCCATTTCTAATTATTTGAATGATAATTAATGAAGCAGATATTGAAATGTTAAAATTTCAAATGTATATTAACAATTATTTCTTTCATATAACTTCCTTGCTGGACGTTTTTCAGTTTTTCAAAATAGGATACAAAGCATGCTTGCTTCAAGATGTTTATTTGTCAGTTCCAGCTGATGTTTACTGTAAAACTGAGACACAAAACAAAAATATTAAACACTGTCTATTTAAACACCAAAATGTTCAACAAAAGCAGATAATTTTGTCTGCTAGCTTAATGCTACCATCCATCCATCCATCCATTTTCTACCATCTTATCCGTAATGCGCACAAATAATGTGAAATGCAGTCGACTGGCTCGTGGACATTAGCAGAGCTGTTACGATAATTCTAAACATTCAAACAACTGCTTCTTAAACACACGTAGCAGCAACACATACAAACAGTGCATACAGCAATATTCACAGGTGTATATTCTCCCTGCTCCACGGGAGCAATGGATATTAAAGCAAAAAAACGTGTTACTGTATTAAACTGAAGGGGCATCCTTTTGTTCTTGCTGTTAATTACGCTGCATCTCTCCCTATTATGTTGTGTCACAACATGGTACTATACTGAAGGTGTGGCATTGTAATTCTGACTCGCCTGAACACTGTAAAAATAAGCGAAACATTAACCACACTATAGTGCGCTTTGTTGTATCTACTTTTTGTAATTGTTTGGTGATTTAATTTTTTTTTTCCCTCTCGAGTATGCGTCTTGTCTCAATAAAGGTTAGAAAGTACTGGTGAGGCCAAATGGGGAAGCTATGCAATAGTTACACAACTTACAAGTACACGGTTACACAAATGGATTCCTTTCATTCAAATTATTCATCAGTTAGTCACAGGTGCTACTCTGTGCATGTGAGTGTAGGACTTCAACAGTGTTACACTGCCATGGTGCGAAACGCCCATTGGCAAGGCACATTCCTCTGTCAGGACGCCTTCATCAACATCCCAGCACATCACCGTGGAGATGACGTGGTTCTTGTTATCTCGGCCTCCTGTGATGAAGAGTTTGTTGCTGCAGGCAGCAATGGCGCAGCTTGCCCTTTCCCCCAGCCGGGTCACAACGGACCAGGAGTCTGACAGAGGCGAGTAGCAATACATGGTGTGCATGGCGCCACCTGTGGGGACAAAGGGGATTATAAGCCTCCATTTTAGGAGCTCTTTGTATTTTACAGTCCAAATGTAAAGGTATCAGCAAATTTTGTTCAACTTCACTTTAGGCACAATGTTATTTCATGAACAATCAGTTTATATTAATTCCATTCTTGAGCCATCCATCCATTTTCTATAGGACGTGTACTGATTTGGGGCACAGGTTAGCTGGAGTCCATCTCTGCTCACTTTTGGCGGGACGCAATATACCCTCGACTGACCGGCAGTCAATGGCAGGGCACATAGTAAAAGGGACAAACCACCCTTCAAACTCACATTGACACCTATGGACAATTTACAGGTACAGCTCAATAAATTAGAATGTACAATATGTATTCTAATTAAGTGAGATGACATAACTAAATAAATAGTGCAACAGAAGCCCGCAGATGACAAAAGATGTGATTTATTAGCTGGAAAATGCAATAGGGACATAGCCTGAAGCCTCAAAGATCCATTACAACTTTGAGAACAATTAATCAATTACAATAGATTCATTTTCATTTATTGCGATGTGCCTGTATACGAATTCACCTATTCTATTCTTTTTTTCTGTGGAACCTATCCTCAGCACTTTGCGGGAAATCTTCCCAATTTACATATTTTTTTCTGCTCTGTGTAAAAGCCATAAGAAGGTGCTAAAGCCCCGACTAATAGAAAAATAGTAATTGGTATCAAGGAAGTATGTTGAAGTCATTTGTTATCTCGACTGTTCTTTCATCTTTGCATGTCGTGGAGGAGCTAAGTTTAGCCAGGGTTGTTAGCAGAAGTTACAGAGAGTCTTCGCCGGATATATATGTTTTTGCTCTCGTCTGGCTATTTAAAAGCTCAAGCTAACAAACGACGGAGGTCTCGTGACTGCTTGACAATGAGCATTTGTATGGGTTGCGATGGCGACATACTCAAATAATCTGTAAGCCATTTATTTCTAAAATGAGTTTAAAATAATAAAGTTTTTTTGGGCTCATATGATATTATAAGGGCGGCACGGTGGCCGACTGGTTAGAGCGTCAGCCTCACAGTTCTGAGGACCCGGGTTCAATCCCCGGCCCCGCCTGTGTGGCGTTTGCATGTTCTCCCCCGTGCCTGCGTGGGTTTTCTCCGGGCACTCCGGTTTCCTCCCACATCCTAAAAACATGCATTCATTGGAGACTCTAAATTGCCCGTAGGTGTGAATGTGAGTGCGGATGATTGTTTGTTCCTATGTGCCCTGCGATTGGCTGGCAACCAGTTCAGGGTGTACCCCGCCTCCTGCCCGATGACAGCTGGGATAGGCTCCAGCACGCCCGCGACCCTAGTGAGGAGAAGCGGCTCAGAAAATGGATGGATGGATGGATGGATGATATTATAAGCAATTTTATGTTTTGGGGTGTATCAATTACTCAAGTTTTTTTTTTTTTTTTTTCGCAATTTGCCGCAGGGTTCCGCCCCTATCCCCGCGAATAGAAGGGGATTACTGTACACATTTGAAATCAAAACTTGCCAACTACATAGATGCAGTTCTTGAAGCTGACGGCATTGGTGCATTTCGTTTCGATGGGAATTGGCGCCCGCAACTCCCAGAAGTCAGTTCCAGGTTCCCAGCATTGAACCAAATCTGTCGCCAGCTTTCCGTTGGGCCCGCCACCAATCACGTAGATCCACCTGTCGAAGCTCGCGGCAGCAAAGGAGCTCACGCCCACTGCGAGTGGCGCCACCTGCACCAACAGGGCGACGGAGTTATGTGACGAAGAATAGGCGTAAAAGCAGACACGACGCTGCTCAATGAAAAGCATGTGCAATGGGACTTCTTAGGTCGTCCGTGACGTTGGTCAGCATTCAATTTGTTTAGATTTGACAACAATTATTCCCATAAGAAATAACGATAATTTCTTTCAAGGTCAAACGATCAGCATCAAAGAAGCTCAAGCAGTTTTTTAAGGTCACATGTCAACGTTTTTAACTATTATGCAAGTGTAACGACGATAATACAGCAGCACCTTGACTAACGAGTGCACCAACCTTTTAATATTTTCGGTCGATTATTTGGGAAAATTTTGAGATATTCTCGTGTCTCACTCATAATGTAAAATATAATTTAAGTGTCATATCATTTACTTACAATAAAAGCTATAAAACACTACCTGCCGATAAAAAGTGACAAGAGCAGATTTCCCGATTGATCTTTTTTTTTTTGGTTGTTTTTTTACTTTTGAGGTAAATAGGTCAATTTCATCATTTTATGACCTTTTCTTGTTTTTGAGGCACCACCATTTTAAATTAACCTGATATAAAGAAAACATCTGAACATTTAAAAAATAATAACAATAATGCTTTTCATGTGTTTTTTGGCCTAAAGCGGAGATCATTTAATAAACATCTGACATATCGAATCCATTTATTTATTTATTTATTTTTCTGCCAGTAACTCTTTTGTACGCATTATTATACATTCACTGGACACTTAATTGGGTAGACCTGAATCTGAATCTAATATCCAACACGAGCACTATATAACTATAGTTAGTTATATAGTACTTGGCAAATAAAGATGATTCTGATTGTGATTGTGATGGGCCCACAAGACTTATGGTGCATTCGGGAACCAGGAGAGTGAAATTGGGTGCACTTACCTGCGTCCAGCGGTTGTGAAAAGGGTCATAGGCCTCCACGGAATCGAGCCTATGCACGCCATCGAAGCCACCTAGTGCGTACACCCTCCCCCCTTGGACGGCCATCTTGTGCCGCCAGCGGCCTGTCATCAGAGGCTCGATCCGGATCCACTTGTCCAGGGCTCCGTTGTATTTCCATACATCTCTCTGAGTCTCTTTACCTCCTACAGTACCAATAGCATTAAAGAAACATTTGCCTTATTACTCATGCATTTTTTTCCTTAATGAGACAGCTGGAGTGTGTCTGTGGGAATTTTTGTCCATTGCCCAAGAGGAACTTTTGCGGGGTCACGGATAATCATTAGATTGCACAGTGTGACGTGTACTTATTGTCTTATTTTATGTAATTAACCTTTGTTCTCGGCTGCTTAGTCATGCAGTATGTTGGATCTCTATGCCTTTTTATGGGGAAACAGTTTGCCAAAGTTTCAGAGTTTCGTATGGTCCCTCTGTTGGTTTTGTGATGGATATTGTAAATGCAGTTGGACAGAATGAGGTTTGAGAGGGGAGTAAACGGCAAACACAACAGAGGACAATAACAGCATAGCAACAGTAAAAGACAGGCGTTATCAACACGGTGCCCGCGGGTGCCAGGTAGCATAACCCTCGGACCACATGAGTAGCCCACGGGCCTGTTATAAATATAGCTCACCAGTGATGAGACATAACCTCCTGGGACGCTTGCAGAGATTTGTAGAAATAAAGTGTTGCATATTGATATTCATCTGTTTGCTACCTTGTTAAAATATTGTTAACAATTAATGTGAAAAATGCTTGGCCCCTACGGTTTACGACGCATGTGGACTGGAAAGGGAGGACTGTGCCCTTGACGATGAGTAAGAAACACATGACATGACAGCAAACAGGTAGTAAGCCAGGCTGTGCTACCAGTATGTGGGAGTGGTGAAGAATCCAAACTGCAGTCTCACCGGATATATAAAGTTCATTGCGATAGGTCGTGCAGGCAAACTCCACCCATTTCCTGTTCTGGGCCTCCTCGCCCATGTTGGTGCCCGGTAGCCTAGCGACTTCCAGCCTGCTGCGTCTGAGCGGGTCCAAGCATGTGACAGTGGAAATAAAACGGTCGTCTTTGGTGCAGCCACCGATGATGAGGAACACTTCTGACAGGAAGTGGCGCATGCGCGGTTTGGTTCGTTCAGACACCACCTATAACAAAAATGTATAAAGCTCAAGACCAATCATTGCAATGTGTGTATTATTTGTTCTTTCCATTGTCAATTGGTAATTAAACATACAAATATTAAAAAAGCGAGTGATTGTTTTGTTTTTGTTTTTAATCTGTTACAAAAAGAATTGTTTTCATAATTCCATTTTCGGCTCGGATCAAAAATACGAAGTTGAAAAAGGAGCTACAGGACTGACCGGAAGTTTGATCATGAGCATTGGTAAAGCGTACAGTACAATACAGTACAATTTATAATTGCTCTGCCTGTCTTCACGCTGATGGATTGTTTTTAGCATGTTAAATCAATTAAAGTTGAAGAATGTCTAGTGACCCTTGCATCCTTTGATTCTTCTGTACTGTTTATAGCCCTTGGAAGAAAAAGTTTGGACACCCCTGTGTAGTCCATGGTCCAGTACTAACCTCTCTTCCGGAGAGATGAAAGGTGCGGGCCTCCTGCAGCAGAGGAAAGCTCTCACTGCAGCTGCGGACCAGTTCATCACCCTCCACTTTTTCGACAAAGTACGCCGGTTCCAACAACGGCAGCCGCACGTACGATAGCAACCTGGCCAGTAAGCGGCGCCGTTCGTCCTGCTCGGCTCGCACCCAGCGCATGAGGCCCTCGAAAACACACTCCTCGTACCTCACGTGCAGATCGTCACGCTGCAGGATGGTCTCCAGCGACTCGGCCGGCACTTCCGGGAAGTCCTGCTGTTGGACCACCTGGGAGAACTGGGCGACGATGTAGTCCTGAGCCTTGGTCTTCAGAGTGGGAAGGGTGTGGCGGTCCGCCAGGTTTAGGATCCCAATGCAAGTATTCGGATGCAGAGATCTGCTTAGGTAGCCAACACATGCATCCGCCACACGCAAAAACTGCCAGGAGCAAGACAAGTAAATGCATTACAGCAATTTAGTGGGATTTTGTACATTAAAACAACTGTTCCTGTCGGGTGGAAACCCATGTCCAAATTTGGTCAATTTAAAGTTTTTCCACAAATAAGCGGTACGGGAAATGGGTGGATGGATGGATGGAAGACGATTGGTCCATCCCAAGTGTGTCTGGTCGTTTTACAAATTATTCACCATTCCAAAGTGTTGAAAGAGGCTAGCTCACTTTTACGATGCAATGTTAATTGCTCATCAAACATGCCGTTTTTGTTTGTTTGTTTGTTTCCAGAAAAGTGACGGTTTGGGAGATGTATGAATTCTGTACGATTGGAGCAAAATGCATCAAAATACAGTAGTGGAAAATTGCTTGCGATTGTTTGCCAACCCCGTGAGACTTGTCAGGGGGCGGGGGGTGGGGGTGGGAATCTGCCCATGCTAAAAAGACCATCCACATAGCCACAACACAACAATGAATGCACAAACAGTACGGCGATGACAATGATTGCAACACGTCAGGCATGTTGCGTGGTCAGCTTTGACCGAGCTTAAAGAGAGAATAGCAATGATTGCTGCAGGTGTGACTAAGCAGCTCCGCTCACCAGCACAAGTGAGTGACAAACTGTCTGAGGAAGTGAAAGCGGAAAGTGTCATACTGATGTTGGCCTGCACATTCCAGAGTAAGTGGCTGGAGCCTGTTTGTCCATGTCTCCACAGTCACCTGTGCTGGTGAGCGAAGCTGCCGAGTCCCACCTGCAGCAGTCATTGCCCTTCTGAGAATGGCATCCTCTATTTAAACTTGGTCATCACAAACTCTTTCATTCTTCACCTCCTATGGAATAATGTTATGACATATAACTCTTTCATTCTTTACCTCCTATGGAATAATGTTATTACTGTAACCAATGATATCTCCATCCATCCATCCATCCATCCATCCATCCAATCATCCATTCTCCTGCTTACCTGGAACTGACTGGCAGCTTCCAGTACTTTCTGCACGTTTGACTGAGTGAGGAGGGCCTGGCTGGTGTAAGTATATTGCAGGAGAGTCTCCATTGTCTCGCTGTCCAGTCCTTTCATTTCCACCCTTTCCTCGTGACTCTCCTTCAATCCACTGCAGAACATGGCCCTGAACACATCAAACCCCATTAAGTCTTTGTCATTAAGGTCTGAGCAATTATTATTTTTTTTTTGTCCATGTACTCTCTTCTGACTTAATTAATCGCCTTTTTGAGGGCTTTTCCATACTCAAAAAAGATGCGTAACTTTGGTAGCACCCCCTGGAATTTTCCTAAACTTCAGGCTCCCTAGGACAGTTTTTCACTCACAGTCAAGAATATTTTGGGAAACTTCAATCCCAAACTTCAATCAGTACTTTGGGAAACTTCAATCCCAAAAATTGGATGGACCTGTTAATCAGAACATGCACGAAAAAGTTTCAAGGAGCCATGCTTGAAATTGAACAGGAAGTCGCCCATTATAGTTTGAATCCACCATTTTGGGCAAATTCCCAGGGTTTGCATTTTGTTCAACTCCTACTAGCAAGTTTGCCCAGGTGAGCCCCAATCAGAAAAAGCACTTATCCTAGACAGAGGGGCGATGCTAAATCAAAAAAAGAAATTTCACTCCGTTTGATGTTAGCCCAGCACGGGCTTCCAAGTTTGTAAATCATTTTGATGATTCTCTGAAAGTCAGATAAAATGAGCAGTTTCACCGATCGACATGAAATTGGGTGCTGAACTCTGATGAGCTCCTACTTGGGAATTTGCCCAAGTGATCCCCAATCCAAACCAGGTGTTCTAGGCCATCTGATGTGGTTGGAGAATGGAACAAATGTCTGATGATCATTTCAAGGATTCACCATGAAAAAAGGGGGGTGCTTAGGCCCGTCCATTGCTGCTTGCAGCTTCAGTTATTCTTCATTTTTTCTTTTTTTTTTTTTACCTGAAGTATTGACTGGCTGCGGCGAGGATGGCCCTGTGGCAAGGGAAGTCCTGTCCTTGAACACACACGACCACGTCAGTCAGCTCGAGGTTGACTCGCAAGTCTTCCATGCCTCTCTGGAGCGCCAGGGGCAGACCTCCATCTTCCCAGTGGTACTCTGTGCCACTCTTCTTCTCCGGGCCCGAGTCGTCCCCGGCGAGAGACAAGGGGCACTCTGTCGTCCTCTCTAGTGAGTCGCTCATCTTCTTCACAAGCTCCTGTGAAACTCCTGCACACGAGTACTCTCTGTGTGTGCACCTGCACTGGTTTAAAAAAAGAAAAAAAAAAAAAAAAAAGATGCACAAAATATACCCCTGTGGTTTTCTTGCAAGTTTGCTGCTGCTTCTGCAGCTGCTTTGCAAAGTTCCTATTCCTGTTCTGTCGCCAACTTACATATGTAGCAACATTTGTTTTTAGACACTTCCTCTACTGAGGCTGAGCAAATTTCCCCCACTTTGTTCGACGCGTATAGTGCCACAACATTAGAGACACTTTAAAAAGTTACGCTACTACAAACATCTGATTAGTATATTGTAAAACTATGTATCTCACGTGTGTAATGATGCAATAAATATTATGTGTTTTGCAAGTTACTTCTGAAATGTCTTCATGATCATTTCTTAATTGTATTCCATTTTAAATCAATACAATAAATAACATCTTCATCATAAATAATGATTCATAAAACTGAGGGGGAAAATGCAGTCACTGTAAAGACGAGGTGAAAGCTGATTCCACTCAAGTAACAATCATGCCAGAATCACAAAATGTTATTTTAGCTGTCCTAGTGAGATCCGTTAGTTGGCAATATTTCTTTGGCATGGCTCATAGTTGTTATTAACATGGCATGGCTTCACGTCTTTATTGTACAGTCTGCATTATCTATATATTTTTATTTTAAGATATACATGATTAAATGTTGATGAATATGATGCACAGCTTTATGCTTGTCGTCTTTTAGAAATTAGAAAAATACATTGACCAAAGTATATTTTCATTACCGAGAAAATGTTTTTTGTTGTTGTTGTTCCCTGCTCCAGTTAAACAGGTTACTATTACGTGCTCTATTCTTATCATTTTAAATTCCTTATTTACACATTTCCAATCGGATATTTGTAATGATCTATATTCGGTTATTATAAAAAGTATGTACAGGTATGTAGTTATTGGCCATATGCGATTCTTCTCCACTAGGTGGCAATGTTCTCATTTCAAACCACACAAATTATTTTTCTTTTTTTCATTTTTTGTTTTCACAGACGCAGCATTTGATGAAAAGGTCAAGCTTTAACCTTCTCGAAGTCATCTGTCGAGCCTTTAATCCAGATTATGGAAGTCATCATAAAAATATAATTTGGAAAATATATGTTACCATGACGAATAATGGTCATGGCTTCTAGATTGCCTCCATACGGCCTTTTGTTATCGCTTCACCGTTGAAGCAATATTCAATTTTTTTTTCAAAACTGTTATAAAATGACAAGCTAATGGGACATTAGACACTTTTTTCCATGCACTTTTCGTATTATTAGCCCAAAATACCTCACATATCGTCACACAGGGACGTTTAATTGTGAGTGACAATCAGACTTAATTGTTGTGGTCAATATGTTTCATGCAGGAAATATTTCTCACTTCCTGTAGGCTTCTGACAGGAAACGCAAGCCACTTAAATTCATGTGAAAACACACACATCCACACAATATGTTCACTAAGGACACAGTGAAGAAGGGGATTCAGGATGCTGCGCCTCCTTTTAAACTTATGGACACCTCGTTTGCTCCTGTGCATGGCGACACTTTGGCACCTTGGTACGTCTTATACAGTATATATGGCCTTCTGTTTAAAAGGACTCTGGTGAGGGAATGTGCAGAAAAGTCGGATGGAAGAAATTTAAACGATGAACGAAAGATAATAGATGTATTTTATTTTTGAAATGACAGATTTAAATTAATCCCGTAGTATTTTAGAAAAATTATAGATACTGTTGGTGTTTTTTTGGGGGGGAATTGAGTATTTTGTCAAAGGGACCCCCCAAAAAAAAGAACATTTCTGCTAATTGATTGTTCATAATAAAACCCTTATTAACAATAAGTTTTAAGATGTTTTAATATTCTCAACGGGCAGGTTGTAAATATTAAAAGAAGTTAACTGCTACTGTAATTTTAAGCACTGCGTCAATAAAACACTATGCCTAAAATTCGCATATAAAGTACAATAGTTGGTTGGCTGGTCCTTCTTCTGGAATTAGTGTGGCAAACAAACTAAAGAAAGAGCAGAATGTACCTCTTATTTGCCACAATCTGCTGATATATATATATATATATATATATATATATATATATATATATATATATATATACAGAGAGAGAGAGAGAGAGAGAGAGAACGATTGCATACATTTTGTAATAAAATCATGTAATCTAGTTGCATGTAATTAGTTACTCCCCAACGCTGGTGAAGCTGTAGTACTTCAACATACACCAATGACACCAATTAACGTTTTCCTATTAGCCAATGTTTTGGCACCATCTTAGGGCATAATGAAGAGAGCATAAAAAAACGCAAATATGTGTTTTACAGCGAATGGCTGAGGACAGGGTCCAGAGGAAAAAAAACATGAATAAGGAACCGTGAATAATACTGTACAACCTTTTTGGGGCTGCGTTCCATTTTCTGTGTTGCGCTCAGGAAAGGCCAGAGTGCTAACCGAGATCCAGGCCGGGCCTCTGTATCGTGTGGCGGGCTCCCGGCTCTCCATCTCCTGCAACGTGAGCGGCTTCACCGATGTCGCATCCAGGAAGGAATTTGAATTCCGTGTCACCAAGCCTGCAAAGCCAATTGCCCTGAACATCATCAGCACTAACGACATGAGCTTTGGTTACGCTGTGTACCGCATGAGAGGCAAAGATATCGCATTGACCCACGTGTCGCCCAACTCCATCCTCTTTGAGATACAAAGTCTTCAGAAAGATGATGAAGGGGAGTACGACTGTGCTGTAATCAACGAGGAATACATTTATGCTGGAACCTACAGTGTAAAAACCACCGTTAAAGGTAATCAGACTCCATTCATCCAAGACTGACGTTGTTGATATGATGGTACTTTTGTAAGGTCCTGTCTCCACAGTGATTGACGACACCTTGAGTGTTTCATCAGCTGTCTCCACCTCGCTGCGTTATAACGAGGGTGAAGCACTCACTTTAACGTGCCAAGCTTCCAGCAACACCATCCAGCACACCCATCTGTCTGTAGCCTGGTATCTCCGTAAAGAGGGCGACAACGACGGCGATGCACACCTCATCATGTCCCTGGACAGGGAATTCACGTTAAGCCCTGGCCCGGTATTTCAAGGGCGCTACCAAGCTGGTCTTATAAGATTGGATAAAATTGGAGAGGCCACGTACAGGCTGACGATGGATCGGTTGGAGCCGTCGGATGCGGGCCGGATCTACTGTCAGGCTCAAGAGTGGATTGAGGATCCCGACCTCTCCTGGTACTCGCTTACGCAGAAGACTGCAGAGGAGACCAGGCTGGATGTCAAAGGCAGAGGTCAGGAAAATTCATGCATCCATTTTCTATTTCCGCCCATCCTCGTTATGTTCCGAGTCAGCTGCACTAACATACACACTACACACTACACTACACACTAAACCGGTCGCCAGTCAATCACACGGCGCATATAGACAATCATTCACACTCACATTTGCTCACATTCACTTGCAATTTAGAGTGCAAACATACATGTTTTAAGGATGTGGACGGAAACCACAAAGTACTGAGGCTCTGGATTTAAATGCAGAGCCTCAGAACTCTGAAGGAGATGTGTTACAACCTACGTTCCTGTCCTCTCAAAAAAAAAAAAAAAAAAAAAACACATTACTTTTGTACATTTAACAGGGAGAATATTTGCTTATTAAAGTATAATAAACAAAATTATCCATAGTACAATGTCATCAGAAAATTACACAGCCCTTGATTTGCTAGCATTCAAAACCACTTTGAACTCATAAAAACCTGGTTGGACAGTAACAAAAGCAAGTTGAAGCTGGATTCACTGTGCATAAAAATGTAAACTGGTGATGTAAATGATGAATTGGAATGACCCTGGGACTGATCCCTGGGCCACACCCTTAGTTTCTGGAAGTGGGCTACAGGTGAGACCATCTCCTTAAGCACACCATCTGTTATAGGTTATTGCATTACTTCTACATGCTATATGAGCTGACATTAGTTTTTGTTCTTGCTCTTCCACAGTGGCTTCTTGACAGGATGTGCGGTGTGTTGTTCCTCTCACTATGCTAATTTTTTTGTACTTTTTAAAAATGTATTTGTGGCTGAACAGAGCTGGTGCCAGACACGGTCTCTGTGGTGGTGAGACTGTCGGCGCAGCAGACAACTCTGCAGGAGGGGCAGGAACTGCTGCTAAAATGCAGTGTTGACACACACAAGCTGGAGGAAACGTTTTTCTCTGTAGCTTGGCTTCGGGCTGGTGTCGAGTTGGCCCGAATAGGCCCCACGGGCGTTGTGTCCGTGAGACCTGAGTACAGTCGGCGAGAGAAGCAAGGAGAGCTCAGGGCCAGCAGGATCGGGGACAGAGATTACCGTCTTGTATTGCAGTCTGTCAGCACTGAAGACCAGGGAGGGTACATGTGCAGATTGTGGTCCCAAGAAAGAGGACAGCATGGTGCCTTTGTGCAAGGCGAACCCCAAGACTCCAACTCCATACCAGTTAGCATTTCCGCTACAGGTCACGTTATTATTTTATATCCAGCTATGTCCACATGTACATGGGTATATCTTCAATGGTTTTAGGTGGCATAATGAGCATTCAAATTGAGTGTCAACTGTCTGTCACACACAAGCCCCTTTCACACTGACTTGTGGGCAAATCGGTGTATCAGAGGCACAATGGAAGGGGCAGCATTATTTCTCCGTGCCTTTCAGACAGAACTCGTCTGCCTTTGATATTACATCAGAAGCCGGCAAATTGGCAGGTCGACTCCCCCACACCAATGCTGCATCAGCACCTTACACCCCAGACAGCTTGTCGGGAAAAAGCTGTAAAAAAATAAAAGATAGCCAGTCTTTTCACATCAGCTCGATCTATATCTGCACCACAATTAAATGGTGTCTATCTCGAACAATGCATCACCATTTTAACTGTTAAGTGTTTAACCAATTAACAACAGTGTTCAAATCAGCACTCTCTGGCTCCTGAGTATGATGATAAACTGCATCCAGGCAGAGTGAGCAGGTCGTGTGTGCAGTTAGGAAGTCCCAACTAACGTCTTACAAAATTTACATAAAAGACTGATAGCCTACACTGTGACTGGTGGACGGTCAGACAAACTTGTGCTAGAAAGCTTGGTGTCAGAAAAGGTATCCAACCACTTTTTCTTTTTCTACAAAGATCAATTATGATGTCTGAGTCAAATATCTTGAATAGCAAGAAATCCTGGAGGATTAAAGAGAAGGTCAGCAGTCCCTGCGTTTGAATGGAAAAAGGCCGACAAAAAGAAGATCAAAACGGTCTTCCACCTTGCTGAACTTTAAAAAAAATAAATACAAACCTTGTTTTCATCAACCTAAACTTTTAGTTTTTACAAGAATCAAATAATATGTATGTATAATAATTTGAAAAATACCCATGTCAATGTAGACGTCGCCTCTGATGATCTGAGCAAAAATCACCTCCCTTTACAGTGGATTGACCGCTCTCTCGTCTCTCATTGCAGCCAGTGGACTCTCAGTTGAAATGCAAAACACCGTGCATGTCAACGAAGGTGACACGTTAAAGCTAACTTGCAAAGTGCACGGGTTCAAGGGTCAGCTCTCCGTCACCTGGCAGCACCAAGTAGCGCAGATGTCCACATTCACCAACATCATCGGTCTAAGTCAGGAGGGTGTCGCGGAGACGGCCGCTGTTGAGGTCTCGAATCTAGTCAGAGCTATGCGTCCTGCGGAGGACGTCTTCGTCATGGAGCTCGACGAGATCACGCTGGACGATTCGGGTGTGTACCAGTGTGTGGTGTCTGAATGGAACAGTCGCAGTAAGACCAACAGCCAGTCAGGGCAGACCACGCTGACGGTGGCTCCTACGGGTTAGTTTACAAGCACAAACACGCATTCCACTTTTTACCTCTTTGTCTTTCTACTTTATCTTACATACATGGCCCACAAAATCCAGACAACATGTATGCTTTGTTAAGTAGGGAATGTCAAGTGATTGTAGTATTGTCACCCACAGGATACTCATCATAAAGATGGTTACTATAGTTGATGCAGCCTAGCTTTTACGAAGCTTAATATTGATTGCAGATCTTGAGCATGTCTTTCTGTGCCCACCACCGGTGACATTTTGTGTCGCAGATTCTTTTGTGGACGTGAATCTGATAAGCCGCAAGAACGTTGCAACTGTAGGAGACAATGTGGAATTGATGTGCCGTGTCAAAGGGCCGCGTGTCGCCATAACGCTGACCTGGAGCCTGCAGCGCAGTGCCTCGGCCATAGACAACATCCTGACCATGTACTCCGACGGTGCCGTCAGCTGGTCTGGAGAGCAGCAACGCTTCCACCTTAGGGTTGACAACAACCCCAGCGAGAGGATTTACTACCTTCTCATCAATGGTGCCAGCCACAGGGAGGCAGGGAGCTACCAGTGTCGGGTGTCCGTCTTTCAGAAGAACGTGTACAAGAAGCTGTTGCCATCCAACCCGCTAGCAGTCATGGTGCAGAACCCAGGTAAACTTAGACCATTGAACTTGGAACTCTCTAAAGTGAAACGATTCAAAATCACCCCCCACCACCGCAAAGTGCAAAGGGAACACAAAAAGCTTTTTTTGTTTCGATTTTGTTCAATCAGGGTTGAGTCAAAAAAGGGATAATGATGACTGTTGCCTTCCCAAACATGCCAATTTGTACACTGCAATGTTGTTGTTGTTGTTGTTTTTTTACAGTTTGAAGGATGATGATCTGCTGAAGACATGTAATAGAAGTACACTCTGCTATTGGCAGGAGTACACTAGCCTGCTAGATTGTTCAAATAGTAATCCAAGTTATCAACAAACAGCAATCTTCCTCCATGTTGTGTTTGTTGTAGCGGTTACATTCAGTGCTCCATACAGAAGTGGTTTTACTGACTAGTCGATTTGTCAACTTTACTACTCCATAATGTTGTTTAGAAAGTGAGGTCAACTAATCGCTAATCACTTATTTTTGTCTTGAGGAGGAGGCAGAGCCACTTGCAGCAACAGATGAATGCGCTGAATGAAATTAGTCTGTCACCTTAATTGATTTTAATTGTTTTCTATTTCTGAATATGCAGCTTGGTTAATGAGGGAAAACCAGCAAAGGGGAAAAAACTAGGCTTGATTTATTTGGCGCGCACTATCAAAGTGGCAGGAGAGCGGGGAATCGTTCCACTGCACACAAAGAGGTCTGTGATTATTTTCAAACGCTGCAAATTCCCACCATGCAGCAGCTGCTGTGGTGAGCCCAGAACCAGGACAGGTTTCCCTGTTTGGCCAAGTTGTGCAAACTACTTGGCTGTCCCAGCTGCAAACACAATGAGAAAACACATTTTTGTCTCTGGCTGAAAATACCATCACGCTTTCACGCAGCCCACATCGATGTGTTCAACGTGTATGTTCTGCCTAAATTTAATGAATGAACTGTTGAGTCTCTCTAAATATAAATTATTGCAAAGCATTTCCCCCTTCTGTAATTTGTTTCAAGTATAGAATTGCACTGACAAAATATTAATGACGTCATCAGCGACTAGTCCACGTTGACTTGACTTTCATCATATTACAGTGGTGTAACAATCTGAAGGATGCAACCCCTCCTGTAGATCAAACTGGGCGTGAGTAGGAAAGCATAAAATGATTGAAAGCTTGAAAACCCCCTTCAAAATAGTAAAAACAGACCCGATAAGGCTGCATGCCCCTTTTAAATGAACCATTTTGGATAGAATATCTTCCCTTTCTGTCCATCTCTTAGTGAGTGACCTCATTCTGACACCCACTCCTGCCTTGACAAGAGATGTCAACAGTGACATCACCATCAAATGCTCAATAACTTCATCTCGCTCTGGATCTTCTCGCTACGGCGTCACCTGGATTCTCCAGCAACAGACCCTAAATGTGACCATCTTAAGTCGGGATCGAGACTCCTCAATAACATCGAGTGTGGATCACAGCCAGCGGATCAGCATGCGGCACACTAAGGGTCCTCATTTTGAGCTGACCATCCGGGATTCTCAGACTTCTGACCAAGGTTTCTACGTGTGTAAGGTAGTAGAGTGGCTGCAGGATCCTCGTGGTGAATGGTATCATCTGCCACCTGTCTCTGGAAGCACTCAGCTGACACTCACTGAGCCTGGTGAGATCTTTAATGTTTCATGCACTCGCACTTATTTTGTTCTGGATTAACGAGGATCTCGCCTTCGTTCAGCCAATGATCTTCGTTTGGATGACAAAGAGGAGCAGATCATTGCGAAGGAAGGAGACGAGGTGCAACTCAAGTGTGAGCTCATCTCAGGTGCATGCGGTGATTCCTGTTTCTACAAAGTCATCTGGTTCCACACCAGGCGTGGATCTTCCGATGTGAATGCCTCATTATTGGAGCTCGATCATATGGGCGTCCTGAGTTATCCGGAGACTAAAGGTCTTCACGGCCTGCAGGGGAGGCTCCGTCTCCCCAGACCCAATCGGCGCAGCTTTGGCCTTGAAATTCAGCGGCTCCACGAGCAGGATAGCGGGACATACTGGTGTCAGGTGGAGCGGTACCAGCTTGGGAATGAAGGCCGCTGGGAGCAGAAGGGTTCAGTTGATGGTGGTGCCGTCATGTTGGTTGTAAATCTTACAGGTATGACCATATCGTGCATTTTGTCTCGTTCCTGTTTACGGCCACAGGCGAGACTATATCCAGCTGGTGAATCTCTATTTAGTTTTCCTGGTTAACCTGAAGAATAATGTCATTTAATAAATGTCTTATCTTTTGACAGACAACATTCTGTCGATCATAAAGGAGGAGTTGGAATTTAATGTAAGCACATCGCAGGATTTCACCATCCATTGTCACATCACCAAACAATCCAGCCTTGAATCCAAGTTCCAGGTCACCTGGTTTTGGCAGGAGAAGAAAGAGACAAAACGACAACCTGTATTTATATCGTACCGAAACGCCACCTTACAAAACTTTTGGTTGGAGAGACGGGAGCGGCTGAGGTTTGGTCACGCTTTGGCCAACCAATTTAGCCTAAATGTGATGAAGCCCACTCTTTCAGAGCGCGGGCTTTATTCCTGCGAGGTGGAAGAGTGGCTCCCTTCTCTATCCCACGGATGGAGGAGAGCAGCAGTCGAGCGTTCGGGATATTCGGCTGTCAGCGTCTATTCACAAGGTAACTCGGGCAACTTCACTGGCTATCATGAGTCATCATAATATAATTATAATAAAGAAAAATTCTATGTAACTCTTGGTTTTCCTATGAATGGAAGTAAAAGATGAAACATTTCTGAGATGCAAAAACTGTCCCACAAAAAAAATTCATCAACCAAGCATATTATACAGGAAGTCCTCGGTTCATGGCAGTCCTAAGTGACAACCTTTTAAAAGATTACGAATGGCATCAGAATACGTCGTCACGTGGCACAAAAGAAGACACGCACAGTTCCTCTCGCACTTACTATTTCTCATTGGATTGTTTTATTATCATGGCTTAGACGTTTTTTTTTAAATATATATATACAAACGTTTACTCTAATTATTACTTAGGTTAGTGGTAGACTACTGCGCGTTTCGAATTTTGTACAATTTCGGGTTGCCTCCATCGAATGGCACTATATATGGCACTAATAACAGAACAATACATTGGTAAATGCAATGGAAACAATAAATATAATGCTCGTCCAATATGTAAATGCGTGTGTAGACTATGGATACTGTAGATTTAATGAATTATTATCCAATATATTAACGAAGAAGAATTTGAACCTCTTGTGACTCTTGACCGTCTGCAGGAGAGAGTGAAGGTCGCACGGGATGTCGTTCGGGCATGTGGATCGGCCTCCCTGTTGCTGTTGTGCTCTGCTCACTGCTGATCATATTTGTGCTGGTGCTCAAGATGCGTCAGGCCAAGACGACCGAAAAGAAGCCAGGTCAGTCTCTGTGGACGGAACAGTATCATCTGACGACGCAATTCAGAGCAAACGACTGAGAGGTCGCCTGGCGAGAAATGCAACAAATGTACCGTAATATCATAATTGTATAGCACCTTTCATGTAAAATGAATGGCACATGTAGGACAAAATGACAAGTGGACACATAAGATTGATCGATAATGTTCCCCTCCAGTTCTGTACGTGTTCATTGAAAAAGTATGGGCCAACTTGCCGCACATCAAGCTGTCTGTATAGATTCACACTCATCCAGATCTTGGCCATTTGAATTGGATTTTGAATTTAATTTGTTGAAAACGAGAAACTGGACTTTTCTCCTTTGTTGAAGACAGTTTCACCTTGAATCCAAAAAGCTTCTTCAGTTCTACATTTTAGCTTTGAGCAAGCTTCTTTTTTTTTTCTTTTTTTCACTGCCGTGCCACTTGCTGGATGGAGAGGATAACTGTGTCACTTGGCCCCAATACAAGTGGACTGTAATGATAAAAAAGGGAAAATGAATATCCAGATTGTCACCAGAATACAATCGTGGCCCATCCACCAATCCGATACTAATCCATTAAAAGAAATGTGTGTGAAATGGAAGGGAATTACGTTTTTTTTTTTTTACTTTATTGCTATTAAAAATGCAAAAAAATACGTGCAAAATGGGATAAGAACAAATATAAAGACAGAATTGACAAAAATGTGATGTGCAGCAAAAGTGGAAAAAAGGTAGCGATTATTGAAAATAAAATAAACAATTGTTATAGAATTGAAAGAAATGGGCCCAATGCAAAATATGGCATAATGTACTGTATGTCATTTAGTAAGTATTGAATGAATGTATTCAAATAAGCACATAAAACAACAACAATAATAATCATAATCATAACATACATATTCAAGAAATATGCCAAGTAGCAAGATGACATGTTCACTCGTCCAGTTCCTCAAAACGTCAGATTTATGTTTATGTGCACAAATCGTGAAGCAGACACATTGCTCATCTGTCCTGTCTGGACGAGCGTCTGCGGTCCAAATGAAATATTCCTCTGCATGAAGACGTGCCAGATAAACCAGGAAGGGGGCTGACTATGTGGTCTGGAGGGTTGCACGTGTGTGTGCGCGCGCGCGCGTGTGTGTGTGCAGACCGTGTTTCAGCACACGTCACATGACCCCCTAAAGAGGTTCACCTCAAAAGGCGGAAGAGGAGAGCTGCTGTTTCTTCGCATTTTAACTCCAAAAAATAAAGTTTGACTTTGACAGTGTGTACGTGTGCAGTTTGCGCACTAATGCTTTCCCTGCTATGGCTGTCTGCAGCAGTCTACATCAGAAATGAAACAAAACGTGTGCGATTAAATGCCCGCCTGAAGGATTTCCACTTGGGTAAACAATCTTACCCCACTTTTATTCGACATCCTCAAAGTGTCAAATGACTCAGCAGGTTCTTTTCTCCAAATCTGCCATGGGAGAATGAAGGGGCAAAGGGAAGTCACTTGACATTGCTTGCTTGCATCCATTTGAACCTTTATTAGCTGCACAAGCAATATGTTAAGTAACAGTTCAACATTGTTTACTGGCATGCATCAAAAGGAAGGTCCAAACTTCCGCACTTACATGTATGGTTGCCTCAATTTGAACTGATCAGTTTTTCACTTCAAAATACTACCATAAAAAAATATATAAAAAACAGTAGCCACAGCATCTTCTGTATTTGCATCTTGACACATTTTATTCAAGAGGAGACTGAGGGCAGCAATAAAACGGAGCACAGCAGCAAATTTGAGACTGTGGAGTCTAATACTGCAGCGTGGGGAGCGGCAAAGCGCCAGGGTAAGCATATTTGCAGCAAGAGAGCAGACTACTGCAGCAAAGGGGAGACTGTGGAGCAACAGTAAGGCACAGCAACGGGGTAAGCCATTGTCAGTATGTTTATTTTTTTTGTCTCATCATATTATATTTAAGAGGAGACGGAATATTGAAAATAACCCTGTGAATGTTGGGTTTTTTTTGAATATTAAAAGTAGCACTTCAAATTGGAAAATAATCATGAAAAAAAATAACAAATATAATAATAAACCATCGAGAATGTACCACAAAGAAAAATACAAAAATATATATAAATATATAATTTGAAGAAAATTTGCAAAAAGCAAAAACTTGAATAAGAAATCACCAAATAGAACAGGGGCAATAGAAAAACAATGTTTTCCAAATTTGTGCCAGTAAGAAATGTGGCAATCACAATATGTGGCAAACACTGATAATTCAAAAAAAAAAAACTTCAATAAACTTAAATGAATAAAATACAAAGTGTAAACATGAAAAAGGCTCTGTATATCATTGAAATACTGTAAATGTGGTGCAACAAATGTAACATAATTTTGCAAACACATTTAAAACTCAGAATTCTCAGCTCTTCCACAAAGAACGCTACCACACAGAGTACATGCTCATTTAGTTCCTTTGTGGCAGATGTTCACATTTAAATGAATTGGATGAGTTCAAGAAAAATCTAGTGGTCTTGTTTTTTTTTTTGGTTTTTTTCCCTGCATCCGCTTTATCAAAGTTTAATGCACCATCTGTGTGTGAGACTAGAATAGAAGCTATTTATTTCTTTTGAGGAAACGGGCCAAGCCTTGAAATGACTTTCATACAGAGAACAGTTCTGCTCGGATGACTGCGTATTATTCACCTTAAAGTACAAAAAAAAGAAAAGAAAAAAAACTCATCTTCTTTTTGAAATATATCTGGGAGTAGAGAGTCTGGCGGAGACAATTCTGGTGTGAATCATCTCAGCTTTTCACAGAGCGGTCGAGTGGCTCCCTCTCTCAGTCAGCCTCATTTCTGAGTTGACCAGGGAAGTGTTGTCATGGCGATGCCTGTCAGAGCAAACAAAGAAACGTCAGGCAAAATGAATGCATGTGGCGTGTGGTAATAATGATGTGAGCATTTTTGTGGTGAAATATGCCATTTCGGTGGCAAAATGTAGCTTTTTGTTGTTAAATATTATTCTTTTTTTTGACAAAATATTTTTTCAAAAACAGTTTGTTATTCATAATATAAATGGAAATACTGTAATAATTCCTTACAAATATACAGTATAGTTTTTGTTTCCTTATTCCCTGTGATGCATTTGAATATCTATACAATCTAAACAACAGACGATGATGATGATGATGATGACGATTACTATTCTGTAATAGTAATCATACTACTTATTATTATTTCTTTTCTTCTTCTTCTTATTGAAAAAAAATACATTTGGATGTGATCGTTTTTATAAGGGCTTCATTAGATTGACGGGCGTGAAGTGTCCCGGCCTGGAGAGAATGCGCCGATAACAGTAAGCCGCTTTTGTAAAGCCCGCCCTGTCCTCCTGTGCAAATTCTCCGTTTTGATATGAGTGACAGTCCTCCTCCACATCAGATGTCTTCCCTGTGACAGAAGAACATGTCACACGCTGTTATCACAAATGCGTACAGCACCATTACTGCTACTCATTGCTATCCCATCACAAGAGCTACTGTACCGGTGATTTTTTGGTTTTGTTCTTCTTCTGTATTGCAGGGTCTTTCCCGACTATTTCCTGTTGCCTTCATGTTGCCGTGGCAAGAACAGAAGTGGAGAATAAATAATCGAAACTTTATAAATACCTGCCACGCAGCTCCAGCCGTTGGGAGATTGCTTATGTTTGCCTGCCGAGTCCCAATCTGCAGGCGCATACAGTAGGAAGGACCAAGTCAAATCAAATAGATCCGTGGCGCAAACACAGACAGTTTGATCATGTTTACAGGCTTCTTTAATGTACATCTGGGCACATTGAATGTACCAGGGTGCCATCTTTGATGCCGCATGCGGGTGGAGTGTTGACAGGTTTGTATTTTATATATATATGCCTCCGCCCTGTTGAATCACTTTATTGTACTTTTCATGGATGCCTTGCTAGGTGTTAATGTAGACAGTTTTCATCACGTGTGGTTGAGGTGCTCTTCTTCCTCCATAATACCAGCCACAAGCCTCCTGCGAGCCCCTCAGCGTTCGCACGTGCGCGCGCGTGTCACAGATGCTGCAGCACCGATGCGTGTCGCTAATTAGCTGACAAACTCAGCACACGTCAACCCACGACTGCGTATTTACTGCACTTGTTTAACAAACGGGCTTTCCCCCGCACTGTGTTGTTGAGGAGTTATACATAGCAAGTCTTTATTATAACTGATTAACGTCGATCGTTTCAACATTTGTGGGAAAATAGTAAAGGTAAATGACAACCAATTGCCATTTAATTGGAACTGAAACATCATGGAAGCACGGAATCTATCCCAGCTGATTTAGAGGCGGGGTACATTCACTGGTTGCCAGCCAATCACAGGGCACACATAGATTAAAAATCATTCACACTCATCTTCAAACCTATGGTCAATTTAGAGCCTTCAACGTACCGAACATGCATTGAATTCGTCATCGACCATGTTGGCAAATTGCAGATGAGCAGACGGCGCTTTTCATAAACTTTTGTCACAAGTTAAACAACAAGAAGGAGACCAAGAAATATATATATATATATAAAACAAATAAAACATAAAACATAAATCAACTTAGCAGTGCAGTAACTTGGAACAATCCTGAGCTATAGTACCATTAACACTATTTCACCCCAGCCCTGTAGGTGGAGGTAATGAACAGGATTACAAACTGGTAGAGAAGTGAAGGTGACGAAGACACGGTCGGCATGCAGATTAAGCTGTTAATTGTTTTTTTTTTTTTGGGGGGGGGGGTTAATTGTGCTATTTAGAGCCCAAGCACCAGGAGGTATGGAGGCCCTCTTGGAATCGCTTTAAGTATGATTCTTCTGATGAACTGATGGCCTTTCGGGGGGCGTCGACATGCCAGAAAAGTCATCAGTTTTTCCAAGCAGAATGTATTCTTGATCAAGTCTTTTTTGTTTTAGGGATCCCCAACACTGACGCCAGTTTGACCGATCGACAGGAAAATCAGTGGCCATGTCTACAATAACAAGATGCATACAGAAATGTCAACGACTCGCGCCTCAAAATTTGATCATCATTTTGAGGATTCACCATGAGAAGACAGCTGCTCGGGCCCGTTGCTTGCAGCTTTGATTGGTATTTTTGGTGATTTATGTTTGAAACGTTGCAGTTTTGTCTTGCATTAATGTGCACAGTCCTGTCGGTGGCCACAGGTGAAGTAGCAGAAACGAGATGGAGTACGGAATAAATTGTCACCATGATGAAAAATAAGAATTACTGGTACCTTTATGTCGGTGAGACGTCGTCTGGCCTTGCGAGCTGCCGGTTGATGTGAGAGTGAGGCGAGCAGGCCCGACGCACACCATCAGCGTGAGACGGTCAGGTCCACTCGGACTTGTACAGTCAAAGAGGAGGAAATGAGAGATATGCTCCATTTTCTTTTAATCATGAGGTGCCAAGCTCAGTCTAATTGCATACAGCACAGCATGCAACCGCCACTGATGTTGCTTTTTCATCCAATTTATGTTTTTTTTTTTTTTTTTTTACACAGGTTCAAATGGTCAGAGGATGTCTTGCCAGTGTAGTGAAAGTTGGCAGTCATTTTCAATGTGAAGACCGGATTTGGACCACATGAGTTTGCTACATTCACGAGAGGCAGTTTCTAATTGGTGGCTACAGAGGGTAGCAAAAATAAATAAATAACTAAATAGACCACTGCAGCGAAATGGAGATTGTGGAGTATAATACTGCAGCGTCCAAAACTATGGCAAAGCAACAGGGTAAACCATAATTAACCTGGTAATTTATATATATATAGTTCTGAGGACCCGGGTTCAATCCCCGACCCCGCCTGTGTGGAGTTTGCATGTTCTCCCCGTGCCTGCGTGGGTTTTCTCCGGGCACTCCGGTTTCCTCCCACATCCCAAAAACACGCATTAATTGGAGACTCTAAATTGCCCGTAGGTGTGACTGTGAGTGCGAATGGTTGTTTGTGTCTACGTGCCCTGCGATTGGCTGGCAACCAGTTCAGGGTGTACCCCGCCTCCTACCCGATGACAGCTGGGATAGGCTCCAGCACGCCCGCGACCCGAGTGAGGAGAAGCGGCTCAGAAATTGGATGGATGGATGGATGGATATATTTGACACCATCTGGTGGTATTTTGATGCCAAAGCAACAATTTGAAGTGAGTTGAAGACTTCGATTCTAAAAAAATTGTTGTTTGCTGACCTCTGGTGGCATCTCTAGGCAGTTACACCCACTTTTAGGGATAGTGCTTCAATTACTCAGATTTGAGCTCGTCGTAGAAGACAAGTGGCTGCTGTCTGGGTGTGCTAGTGCTTGTCATTGCAAGTGCATGAAAAGACAGTTGTGCTAACCATTAACGAAATCCGGTGGCCGTTAAAGAACCCCCTCACTCACGTAGCACGCGTGTACTGTAGCAACAAGCACCACAGCAAAAAAAACCAAACAAAAAAAAACACCTCCCGCACATCTTGATCATGATGATGACCCTTGCACAGATAAAAGCAGGTCTATTAGCATTTCTCTAAAATGCTTTGAGTCATCAAAATTGCCAGTTGAGTTTTCTCCGAACAATTTTTTGATGTGCTAATAGGCTGTTTTGATTTGTGTATATAAAGCATGTTTTAACACCAAACGGCGTTCCCAATAGCGACGGCATCAATTAAAGCCTTTTTTTTTTTTTTTTTTTTTTTTTGCTAGGAGGCCTGCCTGCTTTTTTTTTTTTTTTTTTTTTTTCTCACAAGCATCTGAAGAGCAAGCAGAAAGATGGGAGTCAGGGCAAGTTGTGGATTAAGGAAAGCGTAAGGATATATTTACTTTAC